>NC_139949.1:52992155-53249655 GCF_963454915.1 Gymnoscopelus microlampas
CTATTTAGGTTCGCGTAGAACTACGCGATTGGCACGCAATGTGTTAAAGAAGAATCTGAAAATGACAGTTGGTGTAAGGGCATAAAACCCTTTTTGTTATTCTCATTTGATATTATTCAAATAAAAGGGATTTATTGAGAAACATGTGTTTTTCTTTACAAATCAAGACAATAGTCTAAATTAATAATCATATAGCCCTCAAAGCTGAAAAAAGGATGTTTTAAAAATATATATCGTATCGAAAATCGAATCGAATTGTGACCTTAAAATCGAGAATCAAATCGTGGATTAGGCGTATCGTGACACCCCTACTGACATGATTATAATAACCTTTATTATAAACTACAACCACTCACTGACAGATGCTGTAGCAGTAAAGACCATGGTCCTGATTCGGTTCTATTGTTTACTAGTTATATTGTATTAACATGCTGTGTTAACATAATGTGTTGTATTGTTGTGTACTGGTGATATTATATCATATTAACATACTCTTATGTTACATGTGTTCCTTCCAGTATGGAGGACTTCTACCCCAGTAAGAACCACGGTGCTGACTCTGGCATCGGGAGCGACAACGGTGACAAGAGACTGTCCACCACAGAGGTCAGAGTTCAAACACTATAGCTGTGTCTACGGTCGCCATGACGACCATAACACACTGCAGCTGGTTCCATGCAGGGTTTGGAAATGCTTAGAGAGAACGATTAATGTCAGGCAGCTGTAGAGAGACGGCTTTGACTGGAAGACAGTTTGTTTCATAATCAAGGAGCCGGTCATTATTGAGAAATTAACCCCCCGAAATGGTGATTTATTTCACCCTGAAGGGCTGATAAAGTATATCAGGTGGTTAAAAACCTTGTTACTTAATCCAGCGCCTGAATTACAATCTGGAAACCCAGCTGAACGGACGACCCGTGCGCAGGGAAACTGGGGTTTTGGTCTGCCTTCAGCCTTTCACTTCCGGTGGTGCGACTATGTTTTCATTCCCACTAACAATATTTCTCCACGGAACACTAACACCACTTCTCCCAGAGAACATGGATGGTTTTGGTTATAAGCCCACTTGTTTCTATGACGAAAGAGCAAGTTAAAATGTTACTAACTTTCCGTGGTTTCGTCGGCTTCGAGGACACTATTGTTCAATGAGTTTCGGTTTGTTTCCAGTGGGGAACGAACGGCACACACGTAAATCCCGCCCACTACACGCACGCCCACTTGTAGCCAATGCGCACGGCTTGTCAACACGGTTACCGACAGATTCAAACGCAGAGCAGAATCTGTTCTTGAGAGATTACCTGAATTATGACAGAAGATGTTTGTTAGCATTTTTTTCTGCTCATAAATAAATATCTCTCCTCTCCTCTCCTCTCCTCTCCTCTCTCAGCCATCAGATGATGACACCATCAGTCTCCACTCTCAGGTTTCAGAGACGGCCCGGGCCGACGCCCTCTCACTGCTCTCCAAGATGGACCCCTGTAAAGGTTACCTTATTACTTATGTCCTGCGTCACTCGCATTGTTATGGTGTACTTGTTGAAGTAATTTAGCCTTATTGCTTATGTCCTAAGTCATTCTCTTTGTTATGGAGTACACATTAAGTAATTTAGCCTTATTACTTATGACCTGAGTCATTCTGTTTGTTATGGTGTACTTGTTGAAGTCATTTAGCCTTATTACTTATGACCTGAGTCATTATCTTTGCTATGGAGTACATATTAAATAATGTAGCCTTATTACTTATGACCTGAGTCATTATCTTTGTTATGGTGTACTTGTTGAAGTCATTTAGCCTTATTACTTATGACCTGAGTCATTATCTTTGCTATGGAGTACATATTAAATAATGTAGCCTTATTACTTAGGACCTGAGTCATTCTGTTTGTTATGGTGTACTGTTGTAGTAAGTTTGCCTTATTACTTATAACCTGAATCATTCTGTTTTTTGCACAGAGTAGCCTACTATTTAAGAAATGTAGCCTTATTACTTATGACCTGAGTCATTATATGTGTTATGCAGTGCTGTTGAAGTCAAGTAGCTTTATGACCTGAGTCATTAGGTCATGTGTCATATGTTACAGTGTTAAACTGTTGAAGTCATGTAGCCTCATCCCTTATGACCTGAGTCATTAGGTCATAAGTCATATATTTCAGTTTTAAACAGTTGAAGTCATTTAGCCCAAAACCGTTCTCAACTGAACAGCAGTAAAAACAGCGTAACACCACAGATGAGTCATACCATTTATAGGACACAGTGATAAAATGCATGATTTATTTCTCTAAATGACCTCATAATGACACTTTTGGAACCCGTTGAGATGTAATGTGTTTAAAGATGCTGAAAAAAGATGAAAGAATGCAAGACATCAACAAAAATGAACTGTTGGTTTAGTTTTTATTTTGTTCTCAGTTAACAAAATGTACATTTCTCTTTTAGTTAATTCTTAGTTTTAGTTAACTAGTTGGAGACTTGAATTCATGGATATGTTTTAGTTTTTGTCTCGTTCCTAAGCCAATTAGTTGATGACCGGCAACGGTTCCGGTAGGAGACACAAAGAGTCTCCTTTGTGTCTCCTACCGGTCCGCTGGTCATCAAATGATTGGCTTAGGAACAAAGCGGGGGAAAAAAACAAGAAAAAAAAACATGAGTTCCAGTCTCCATGATGTGACTAATCGATACAAACAAATATTTTTATGGGGTGAACTATCGTGACTACTAATTGAAGCCGAGGCCGAATTGGGCCAAATCGCATGGATGAGCCCTGACAGCACATGGTTGGTGCTACAGACTCCAAATTTCGCACACAGATAGCTCAGACCTTTGCCTACGATCTTAGCTAGGCCTCGACCCGACCCGATACGCGGTTTTCCGGAACCAACGCGAAAGGTTCGGAATCTCCATATGCGGAGTCCTGACTACTAATTGAAGCCAATGGACGCCGAATCCAAATTGGCCCGAATCGCATGGATGAGCCCTGAAAGCACATGGTTGGTGCTACAGACTCCAAATTTCGCACACAGATAGCTCAGACCTTTGCCTACGATCTTAGCTAGGCCTCGACCCGACCCGATACACAGTTTTTCGCATCCGGCACGAAAGGTTTGGAATCTCCGTATGCGGAGATGACTGACATCGGGCTGTTCCGGAGCAAGCGCTGACTCATTGTGACATCACTTCATAAAAGGATAATGGGCATAAATGGACACAGACAGACACAGAGATCTCCATATACGGGCATAAAAGGGACACACCCAGACACATACAGAGATGTCCATATATCACAGACACAGATAGCTCCATATATGGGCATAAATGCACACACAGATGGGCATAAATGGACACAGGCAAACAGATGGCCAAAACGGGTCCTATGACAACAGGTATAATGGGGTTTGATTTAAAGGGTGGAGCATTCATTCCCTATTTACATCGTTCCTGTGTAGGCCGGTCCCCGACTAGACCCTCGGCCACCCGAAGGGCTAGACCCTCGGCCGCCCAACTAGACAAAAACGAGTTAACAGTGAAAGTGACATTTTATCAGACACTTAATTGCGTCCTTCAGATCAGGATCTCTATCATGACTTTAACAATGTGACGTTTCCTTTCCTTGTTTCCTTTCCTTTTCAGACCAGGACCTGTATGACTTCATAGACCCTAATCCAGATGATGACTGTGTGTTATTATCAGAGGACGGTCCACAGGTGTCCTGCATCAAGGTACGTGACCTGTCTGGTGTTCATTTAACTCTGATGTGATGCACAGTGTGGCCTAGTCAACACATAACTCAGGACTCCTGAATCACTGTCCTCCACGCTCTCCTGTCTAGCGTCAGGGTCTAGAGCTCTGTTGTGTTGTTAGCTCCGTTGTTGCGCCACAGTGTGTCTACATCAAGGGGCCAGCCTGACATATTTACAATGAGGCCGATACGGAAGAGAGACAGTTCATATGAATGGCCTGTAGGTGGCCTGCAGCTGTCAGAAAGAATATTCTCTCATTGTAAGCGGATGGGTTTTTGACAAACTTCACAGACTAGATTTTCTTACCTTAATAAACATTGTCATAAATACTATATGCTTCCAGTCGCTAGTTTAAAGTCTCCTTTCAATCATCATGATATGCGTTTTGCTAAATTATGGTCCCATTTATTCTAAAATTGACGATAAAGTAGGCTATGCTCCAGGAGGGGCGGGATGATTTGATTAACAACCTACACAACCAATAGCATTCATTCCCCGCCCCCGTTCTTGATTGACAAGCTACCCAACCAATAGAATTCTTTGGGGATTGTTTTCCGGTTCCCTGGTCACATCTCTTTTATACAGTCTATGGTCTACATAGGTGGCAGAGTCCTGCAACAGGCCGGTTACCTTGACAGGTGAAAACGGGTGAAAAATATACTTTCATAAGTTCACGGGTACGGGGACGGGCGGTACTGAACTAAACGCGGGTGGCTAACGTTTTATTGGGAAAATCAGAGAGCACTTGTTTCTGCCCAAACAACGTCACTTCACAGCACGGCGGCATAGAGCACGCCGGTTAGTTGTCTTAACTCAACACAAACACATTGAAACCATCTGACAATGTAAACAACGACACATGCGTACTGCGTCTATGCACGTTCTCACGCGTGGTTACATATGGAAAGCTCGCTCCTCCGTTCTTCACTTGACGTGCAGATTTCTGAACGAACCTGACCGCTGAATTTACCGCTGTTGTTGAAGGCTGGTTGCTTGCTGGTTTGTGTTTTGATATAATCACGGGTGACGGGTCGGTCTACGGATCTGCTTATTGACGGGCGGGGCGGTTGCAGGTAGTCAAAATTGGACCCGTGCAGGACTCAGCCAGCCTCATCCTTCTCTCTCTGACTTTGTCTGTGACCCGTGGCAGGTCCCCGTAGAGCTCCATGTTTCTGATGTGGTTTGTCCATGAGACACCTAGTGCCATTCCTAGCATTCTTGTGTAGACTCCATCCAGGGCCCTTTCCTGTTGTGCTGTGAGGGTCCATGTCTCAGCCCCATACAGCAGTACTGACTCCACTGTGAGGGTCCATGCCTCAGCTCCATACAGCAGTACTGACTCCACTGTGAGGGTCCATGTCTCAGCCCCATACAGCAGTACTGACTCCACTGTGAGGGTCCATGTCTCAGCCCCATACAGCAGTACTGACTCCACTGTGAGGGTCCATGTCTCAGCTCCATACAGCAGTACTCACTCCACTGTGAGGGTCCATGTCTCAGCCCCATACAGCAGTACTGACTCCACTGTGAGGGTCCATGTCTCAGCTCCATACAGCAGTACTGACTCCACTGTGAGGGTCCATGTCTCAGCTCCATACGGCAGTACTCACTCCACTGTGAGGGTCCATGTCTCAGCCCCATACAGCAGTACTGACTCCACTGTGAGGGTCCATGTCTCAGCCCCATACAGCAGTACTGACTCCACTGTGAGGGTCCATGTCTCAGCTCCATACGGCAGTACTCACTCCACTGTGAGGGTCCATGTCTCAGCCCCATACAGCAGTACTGACTCCACTGTAGCTACAAACTCTTGAGGTCTTCTCCTGTGTCTGATTTCCACACTCTCGTCATCCCATGTGGGGCATGATTTGGTTCCAGGGTACAAATGGAACCAAATGGACCCGTAAGCTCTATGACTGCCACAAGTAACCACCGTCCTTACAAGCCGTTTTTTTTTTTTGGTTCTGTGTTTTTCAGGAACTGGAGAAGGTTCTGAACATGTCCCACCAAAACAAAGACAAGGACATCTGGAAAGAGGAGTCAGGGTGAGTAATACTGTACTAAGATGGTTCTCATGTCCTACATATATCTGTTGTTGGACTGAGACACAGATTACTGAGGTATAGGAAGTGATGACAGACCACAATGGAGACAAGCCCCTAGGGCTTTTTGTGTTATCCTTTTAACAAGCATTGTCAAATCGTACCACTACACTATTTGCAACTGTTAATAAAGTATTCACTCAAACAATCAAAAAACACAGTAGAACACTACCCATACTGGAGTCGTGTGGCCAATATTAGAAATACATTCTGGAAAACAACAAGTGAAATTGGAAGTTTAAACATGTCTTGTTTAATATAGGATCGGATGGGCTTTGTTAACGACACTCTCCACTCTGTCCTGCATTCATCTATTATTATTAGTATTACTATTTTGACTATGATAAATGAATGACATTAAGCAATCTGCGCAATATATTTCTATTACAATGTGTTTATATAGGTGTCTACTAACACCTCTCAATTAGTTCCAACCCAACTCCTTGGAGAAAATTATTGGTAGCCAAACCAATTTACCAATCAAAGTTGCCTTATCTGGAGGGCTTGGGCCGACAAACTGGAAAAATACAAATTTGCCAATATCATCTTGTGGGACGTCTTAACTTGTTTTTTTTGGATGTGCTGAATTGATCCCAACTTTTCTCTCCACTGCATGGCCATAAAATTGTCCACACCTACTTTTATGGTGTGCTAAAAACGTAATATTATGTAATGTGTGATATGTTTTATACATCTCAACGGATCTAACTATGAGCTGGCATTCTCTAAGGCCAAAGCAAAATGCCATTACACACATGATAGATACTAAAAGTTCCCTCATGTGTTTAATTACATGAATTAATCTTAGTAATAATAGTCATAATAATAGATGACTGCTTTCCCATTAAAACTTAAGTTTTAATGGGAAATTGGAAAGCATACATAATATAAGTTTTTCAGAAAACCCCCACAAGTGTGGTTATCAGAAAATAGCAGATGTACAAGCTCACTGCAAACTTGTGCATCTGATATTTTTGAACATTTATAAAAAGCATCTTGATTAATTGTGACATGTTTAACACAAATCTTCTCTTCTGGGGTCCCTGGCACAAAACATTGTTTTAAAAGAATCCCTTTCAAGATGTTTAAAACATTTACAAAAATAGCAGATGTACAAGGGATGTGCAGGTGATGTACAAGAGATTGTAGATCTGCTATTTTTGAATAGCCAACGCTAAAATCTAAAATGAAATCCCGGTTTTAACGGATTAACCCATTAAGACCGGGAACGCATCTGTGTCATTTTTAGATTTCTTTGGCTCTTCAAAAATAGCAGATCTACAAGCTCATAGCGTGGCACCAAGTGCCGTGCCACGAGTTTGTAGATCTGCAAGATCCCATCCCCCAGAAGAGTTACAAATGCTCGCTTTAAAAATATATATATTCAAAGATTTGCACACATTCTCCAGATTTTTCAAAAAATAGCAGATCTATTGTAGATCTGCTATTTTTGAAAAATCTTGAGAGATGCGTTCCGGGATTTAACGAGTTAACACTTCAAATAGCCATTACTTGGTGACCATTGCTGTGATCAGTGCGATAGAAGACTACATTTGTAGGCCTGAAAATTGATTTTCACTATAGCCTCAAGTAGGCTAATAGTTCTATAGAAACATGTACTTTACCTCTCCAAACCCTTCCAGACAGAGAGCAGTTATAGTTCTATAGAAACATTCTCTCTCTCTCTCTCTCTCTCTCTCTCTCTCTCTCTCTCTCTCTCTCTCTCTCTCTCTCTCTCTCTCTCTCTCTCTCTCTCTCTCTCTCTCTCTCTCTCTCTCTCTCTCTCTCTCTCTCTCTCTCTCTCTCTCTCCAAACCCTTCCAGCTCTGACAAGGAGCAGCCGGGTGAGGAAGAGGACGATGAGCTGAAGGAGGTTCTGGACCTGAGGAAGATCGCCGTGCAGCTCCTTCAGCAGGAGCAGCAGAACAGGTACAGATTGTCCCGTCCACTCACCTCCTTTTTCTCTGTTTGGTCTCAAAGGTTACAGCCTCACACAACGTCAGCTTAGAGGGTAGAGAGGCCGTGTGGTGATAGAATACCAGATAATAGAAGACCTTTTAAGTGGTCAGAACTATGCACAACAACGAACGCAGTCAACAAACACAACAAACACACATTTACTGACTCCGATGCCCTACACACATAAATCTATACATAAAGGTTGCGTAGCACAGCAGAGCAGGTGTGAACCCCGACACTAACAAACATCTGGCTTGCACTGGAGCTCCTAGGAGCTCTCAGCAGCCTCACGCTGCCATTGAGTCGTGTGATGCTGTGTGATGCTGCCTTGTTTGTAGTGACACCTACAGGTGGGCAGTATACAGAGGTGTGCAGAAAGATTTAAAGAGTGAAATCTTCAGCGGTACTGAGTGAGCACATGCTAAATTTACGACACAAGCATGAGCATACAGCTTCCGACGCCGTCTATATACAGCATACATGGGCAACTGGCGGCCCGGGGGCCACATGTGGCCCCCACCTTCACTTAATGCGGCCCGCAGGTTAATATCAGAATACTGATATATTATTGATTTCAGCTGTTTACAATTCCAAACATGCAAACATGACCCGCTTTGATTACTTCAGTCTATATTAGTAGCTTAATGACTAGTATTCTAATTCTATTGTCTTTTTTATGTCCAATGTATTTGTATTTAAGTTCATAAAGTTAACATAAGTATAACTAAATGCATTTGAAATTAAATGAAAATGTTACTTTTCAAATTCCAATTGAAAAATAGCAACAAAAATAAAAATCTGGATTCCAATTAAAAAAGTAGCAAAAAATAGCAGATCTACAAGTTCAAAACGTGTCGCACTGCGACGTGTTTTGAGCTTGTAGATCTGCTATTTTTGCAATTTTTGTGTGACATAGAATGGTGAAAAAAGCTAAAATACGGAGATAAGATGTGTCTGCCCTGTGACAGTATATGCAATGTGTCCCTCTGGAGTGAGTGTGGAAATATAGTGGCCCTGTACATCATCAAAGTTGCATCACCCCTGATATACAGTATGTCCTCGTCATCAGAGACGTCATTTGAGATGATATGGCCCACATATTTAATCTCACAGCAGACACTAAGGGCAGTGCCGGAGAGATAGAAGTCAGGAAAGGTTAACTGTCTGTCTTCCCTGCTTCGGACAATAATTATCTTACTCTTTTTTTTTTAAATTAGCAAAAAATATCAATCTACTAGCTCAAAACACGCCACGTGTGTCTTCTCCTCCGCGTCATCAGCGCCCATACCCTAGGTGGGGGTTGGTGAAAGGGCCTACTCTGTGTGGAGTTTGCACGTTCTCCCCGTGTCTCCTAGGGCATTGGTTCTCAAAGTGGGGTCCGGGGACCCCCAGGGGTCCTTGAGGGAGTTCCAGGGGGTCCCCAGCTAAATGATAGATTAGGCACCAAGTGGACCCTTATGGGTCTGTAACTCTGAGAGTGTACAAATGGAACCAAATGGACCCGTTAGGGTCCATTTGGTTCCATTTGTACACTCTCAGTGTCAATTTGGGGGTCCTTGACATGAAAAAGTTTGAGAACCACTGTAGTTAAAACCCTCACAAAAACATGCAGTAATCCTGGTCTCTATACCGCCTCCCCCATGACAGCCGGGGCGCCTGATGGAGGAGAAGGGAACTGGTTGGTAATAACGTGTTCCTTCCACGCGCTACGTCCAACCAGGGGACACTCCCCCCTGTCAGGTGACAAGAAGGTCAGTTGGTTCTCATGCATTGAAGGAGGCATGAGCTCGGCTCTGGGCTCCCTAGACTGGCTGGGGGAGTGTAGCGCCCAGGATCAATTAGATAATTGGCACCGGGTGAAAAAGGGTTACAAATACGTGGGATAAAAAAATGTATTAAAAGAAAGAAAAAAAAACACGCCACGATGTTACGTTTGTGTGACACTGTAGTATGACGGAGTAGGGCAGGGGTATTCAACTAGATTAGTTGGGGTTGGGGGCCACACAGTGCACGCACACAATTTGCGCGCGTGCACAAAGCGCACGCTGGCGATTTTTTTGGGTCTAATTCGGGTCTAATTCGGCTCTATTTGACCAATATAAATCCACCTTTTTTCGGGTCTAATTCGGTTCCATTTAAGGTTCTAAGTTAAGTTCCAATGAAAGATGGCCTTTCAAGAACTAATGAAGGATAAATCATTTGTACTGTTTTAACTTTGATAACATAAAAACGAACATATATTTACATAGATAATAATTATGAAAATTATTATTATTATTTTTTTTTAATATGGCCAGGGGCCACAAGGAAGCTCCTCGCGGGCCGCACATGGCCCGCGGGCCGCCAGTTGAATATCGAGTAGGGCATTAACCCATTGATACCTGGAACGCATCTGTGTCACTTTAGATGTCTTTGGCTATTCAAAAATAGCAGATCTACAAGCTCATAGCGCGGCACCGCTACGAGCTTGTAGATCTGCTATTTTTGAAAAATCGTGAACATTTTTTTTTTTTTTTTTTTTTTTTTTTTTTAAACTGTTAGGACTTAGAAAATGTTTAGAAGCGGCCTCAGGTCTCAATGGGTTAACTTACGAAAAATCATAAAACCTTAAAATATAGACATAAGAGGTTTCTGCCCGACAGCAATAAATAATTCCAGTGGTCCAGAGCTCAGAAAAAAAGTTGTGACACAACCACTGCTCTGTCGTTGCAGCTTTAACCCTCTCCTCTCCTCTTGGCACTAACACAAACCGCCTCACTAACTTGTCACAATTGTGTCGTCTTTCCTCTCTTGTCTCGTTCCCTCTTTCCTGCTGGCTCCGCCCCCTGCTTGCTCCGCCCTCCTCCACCCCCCCCCCCCCCCGGCCGATGCGTGCATCTCGTCTAGACGACGCTCCCTCATATGCCGGGCAGAGAGTCTTATCCACCGACGGAGGGTGACGGGACGGGCACACAGGTAGATGAGATGAGATTACATTACATTACATTACATTACATTACATTACATTACATTACAGTCATTTAGCAGACGCTTTTATCCAAAGAGACTTACAATAAGTGCATTCAACATAGGTAGGGAACGAAAACTACTAATCACCAGAGGTCTTAAGTGTATTTCCTGCAAAAACAAGCAACTAAGAGTATACCTAGCGCTAAGGTAAAAGTGCAATATATCAGCTACCTATTTCCTTAAACAGATGAGACAAAATAGCAAAATCAAATGAGCACGAGCTCAGACAAAAGGTGTATCGACTAAACAAGATCCAATAAAACAATACAACAATAAAACAAGAATTCGTACAACTAGTTAACAACAAGTAAGCCAGACAAAGAGGAAGGGTAGTGTTTCCTGAAGAGGTGGGTTTTCAGCCTGCGGCGAAAGATGGGCAGTGACTCTGCTGTCCTGACATCAGTGACTCTGCTGTCCTGACATCAGTGACTCTGCTGTCCTGACATCAGTGGGAAGTTCATTCCACCACTGTGGGGCCAGAACAGAGAAAAGTCGTGACCGTGTCGATCGACCAGAAGGACCCTTGAGTGACGAGGCAATCAGTCGCCCCGAGGTGGCCGACCGAAGTGGTCGGGCAGGGGTGTAGGCATCAACCATAGCCCGGAGGTAGGAAGGAGCTGTTCCTTTCACTGCCCTATAGGCTAGCACCAGGGTTTTAAACTGGATCCGAGCTGCTACGGGGAGCCAGCGTAGAGAACGGAGAAGGATACTTGTGTGGGAGAGATGAGATGAGATGTACTTTATTAACTCATTGAGTGCCATTAATGTGTTTCACGTGCTTTTACCGCTATGGCGCAACGTGCCAATGACGTGTTTGACGTGTTTTTGAAAAAAACGTAAAAAAAAAAAATTCATGTTCAGAACCCAAGATATCATTATCTGAAGATTTGCAGCTCCATCCACTCCTGGTTTAACTTATAACTGAAAAAGGCTGTGCCTCGCTTCCTAAGCACTTTTTTTTTTACCTTGAAAAAATCTCTGGCACTGGGACAACATAGTCAGAAATAATTCTGGCAATTCTCTAGTGTTGTGGCTGTGGGTGTCACTCGCTTTGAATAATTAGTTTGACAGGTGTGAGGATATTGAGTCTCTTTGTCAAATACCAATCCCAGTGACATTTGCTGAACCCTGTCGTTTTACCCTGAGCCATCCTAATTTAGCAAAGTGTGTTGGAATTAGGTGGGTCATGGGCTTAAGGCAGAGAAGTATTCGTATCAGTTTTTGGGAGGTCTGAAGCTTAGTTTTTAGTGACATTGAGATGTTGGAGGACCAAGAAGTGCCAGCAGAATCAAAATGGCATTGAATGAGGGCTCCGGTTAGATTCTTCACAAAAGGGTTCTTTGATAGACTTTCTTGATCACTTTTGATGCCATTTTTTTTTCACCCGTCAGTTTGTTGTCAAGAATACAGCTCAACTGTAACCTCTTCTTTCTTTGATATTATTCTGACCTTGAAATCATTTCCATTACCAAGGGTACGTTTGGACCCTGAAATAATGGATTCTGTATTACCAAGGTGTATCGGAAAGCCGAGTGCGGATTTGTGTCCTCGCCCGAGACCAGGAGTTTCAGAGTCATCAGCAAACGAGAACAAATTGCAGTTACAGGCTGCTTTCATGTCGTTAATGTATAGATGGAACAGTAACGTCCCTAGTATTCTTCCTTGGGGAACCTCACAGTTCGCTGGAAGGGACGAGGACATGGTTGCATTGATATCAACCACTTGTTCTCTTCCCTCAATGTAGGATTGCATTAAGTTTACAGATGTGTTATCAATAACAAACACTTTCAGCACATTCAGTAGAACTTAATGATTTACCGTGTCAAACGCCTTTTGGAGGTCCAGCATGACCATGCCAGTGGAGTGGGATGTTCTGAAGCCATATTGGAATTCAAATTCAAATAATAATCATTACTTCCCAATATTTACTTGGAGGTCAGACCATCAGTCTGGAGCCGCGTGGGAGTCCATATTTGGACAAAACTGACGTCATGTTTGATGACATGAGATTTGACACACTTAGACTTAAAAGATAATTACACCGAGTGTGTGGGGAATTAGACTAAGAGGCTGAAAACCCTATGGATGCGTTCTGCTACCACTGGTTGAGGACACCCCACACAATTACACCTAATCAGGGTTTAAGTCGTTTGTACAAGTGTTTCACACTTTCACCTTTATTCTCCGCATGTAGAAATGGCATCTGCCAGCATTCCCGTCTCTGAAGATCACTTCCTGTGTTCTATCTGTATGGAGGTGTTCACTGATCCAATCGTCACTCCATGTGGACACAACTACTGCAAAGCCTGTATCACACATTACTGGGACACTAATGACGAGTGTCAGTGTCCATTGTGCACAAAAACATTCCATAAGAGACCAGAAGTATCTGTCAATTCTTTCATTTCTGAGATGGTTCATCAGTTCAGGATTCACAAGTTGAAAGAAGAATTTGAAGCAAGGACAGAGGCTGAAGTTCAGCAGATGATCCAGGAGAGACAACTGAAGATTCAGGAGGTCAAACACGCAGTAGAGCTCAGCAGGAAAGCTGCAGATGCAGTCATAGAAGACAGTGTTCAGGTCTTCACTGCTCTGATCAGCTGTATTCAGATAAGCCAGGCTGAGCTCATTGATGTGATTGAAGAGAAGCAGAGAACAACAGAGAAACAGGCTGAAGGCTTCATTAAAGAGCTGCAACAGGAAATCACGGAATTAAAGAAGAGAAGCTCTGAGCTGAAGGAGCTCTCACACACTGAAGACCACCTCCAGGACTTCTCATCAGTCTACACTGGGTGGAGACCCACCAAGGACTGGACAAAGGTCAATGTTCATAAGTCTTCACATGCGAGGACTATGAGGACAGCTGTATCTCAGCTGGAGAAGACACTCAATCAAGAGATGGAGAAGAATCTGTGTGATGCTGAGCTGAGGAGGATCCAGCAATGTGCACTGGATGTAACTCTGGACCCTGATACAGCACACTGCAAACTCATCCTGTCTGAAGATAGAAAACAAGTGAGTTGTGGAAACGTCAAGAAGGATCTCCCAGACAACTCAAAGAGATTCTCTGAATGTGTCGATGTCTTAGGAGAACAAAGCTTCTCCTCAGGAAGGTTTTATTTTGAAGTTCAGGTTACAGGGAAGACTGACTGGAGTTTAGGAATGGCCAGAGAGTCCATCAACAGGAAAGGACCCGTCGTACTGAGTCCCAACAATGGTTACTGGACTATAGTGTTGAGGAACGGAAATGAGTATCGTGGGTGTGATGTTGGCCCCTCTGTCCTCCTCCCTGTAAGAGAGGAGGTCCAGAAAGTGGGAGTGTTTGTGGATTGTGAGGAGGGTCTGGTCTCCTTTTATGATGTGGACACCAGAGTTCATCTCTACTCTTACACTGGCTGCAACTTCACTGAGAAACTCTTTCCATTCTTCAGTCCATGTTTTAATGGTGGTGGTAAAAACTCTGCTCCTCTGATCATCTCTTCCGTCAACATGGACGCTGAGCTCGGTGGGGAAGACAGGGACATGTCCCCTCCAAGTTCACCTGAAGGTAAAGCATGACGTCCCCCCTCCAACATTTATTTTTTTTAAATACTCCACATGTACATTAATAAAAATCCCACCCAGTGTGAGTAAGCAGTGCCTACTCTGTTTGATGAATGTATGCTGGTATCCAGGCGGTACTACTATGTTTGTTTGTGTGTGTCTGTCTGTCTCTGTGTCTGTCTGTGTTGGTTTTCAGGCGGTACTACTGTATTTGATGTGAAGGCGCTGGTATTCAGGCGGTACTACTCTACTAGATGTGTGGGCACTGGTTTTCAGATGGTACTACTCCATTAGATGTGTGGGCACTGGTTTTCAGACGGTACTACTCTATTTGATGTGTGGGCGCTGGTATTCAGGCGGTGCTACTCTACTAGATGTGTGGGCACTGGTTTTCAGATGGTACTACTCCATTAGATGTGTGGGCGCTGGTATTCAGGCGGTACTACTCTACTAGATGTGTGGGCACTGGTTTTCAGACTGTACTACTCTATTTGATGTGTACGTGCTGGTATTCAGGCTGTATTCCTCTATTTGATGTGTGGGCTCTGGTATTCAGGCGGTACTACTCTATTTGATGTGTATGTGCTGGTATTCAGGCGGTACTACTCTATTTGATGTGCGGGTGCTGACGTTCAGACGGTACTACTCTGTTTGATGAGTGTGCTGACTGTGTTGTAATGTAAAGCTCTTCACGGTGCCCCCTGATTCCAAAAAAATAAAATGAAATAAAACCATTTTACACTCTAAACATCTGCATTACTTAAAGTAAAAGAAGTCGTAACACAATTAGAGAACATAGAAGGATTGTTATATTGATCGTTTGCCTGTTATCTCTCCTATTGGTACCACCATCGATACAGCATAGTACAAACTATTCTAAGCCTTTGGGTTCTGAGCTAATCTCTTCAAACGGTGGTTCCGTGGCTCAAATGCCCAATAAATAATGGACCTTGATATGAAAAGGGTTGAAAAGCACTGATCTAGATTAAACCTCTGGTCTGTTTGTCATTATGTGTAATACCCCAGTGGATAACACACCAGTTTTAGTACATCTGAAATTGTTTACTCTTAGCCTAGTCTTAGTCAACTAAATATCTAAATACTTTTAGCCTTAGTATTTTAGTCTTAGTCTTAGTCAACTAAATGAACACTTGGGTGCAGCAACATAGACAGTGGTGTAAAGTAAATAAGTACATTTACTTAAGTACTGTACTTAACACATCGGGTGCCAGCTTTTTTTCATAACAACTTACCGTGGGTGCCAGCATTCTCCCCATTGACTGCGCTTTGCTGTTTAACGTTTCCGCGTGTGTTACAAGCAAATCCACGCCAAAAAAAGCATCGATTCATGTTCTGCCATGAGCCTGGCTACAGGCTGGAACCATAACATTACCCTGGCGAGTTACAACGGGGGGGGGATCGCGCATCGCGCATGACCGTTTTTCCCCACAGGAAACAGATTCGGAGATATAGGCGTTTCAAAGTAGGAAATAGACAGGAACCGGATGGGGGAAAAAAAAAGTGTTTCCGGTGAGCGATCTGGCACTTCCTTCGCAGGATTACAATGGGTGCTCCCAGAGCTGCTCTAGCCCCGCCCGCGCGGAGAAAAACGAAAAAAACAAAAAGACTGAAATCACGGTTCAGACCGTGAACGGCACCGAAGCTTCGGAACCGCCACTATGTAAACACACGGTTCAGACCGTGTTTGGCACCCGATGTGTTAAGTAAACTTTTAAGGTATTTTTTACTTTACTGGAGTATTTCCAATTTTCAGTACTTTAACTTCTAATCCACTACATCTCAGAGGCAAATATTGTACTTTTACTCCACTACAATTATTTGAAAACTTTAGTAGTTTTACTTAAGTAAAACATTTGAGTACTTTTTCCACCGCTGAACATAGATCTCCATGGAATCAAACACAGATTTGCATTCGACACATTTGCGTGATTGGCTGTCCTGGCTGTCCTTCACTCCTTTAAGCCAATGGCCACACGAATGGGGAGACGGCCCGCCCCCCACAGTAACAGCGCTCCCCTCATTCACACTGCAACAGTTGCAGAGGAGACAGTGCAAGTTGTTTTGCAGCCTCAGGCTAACACAGTTAGCCTAAATGCTAGCGTGCTTCATTAGACCTAGTTTGGCTATTAAGTTATTATTTGGCCATGTTCACACTGACTTCCATCTTCGCTATTGTTGGGAAGACCTGTGTGGTGTCTAAAAATGTTGCCACCACTTATATAAAAAACATTATTAGCGTTTAGCGTCGCAAATTATGTTGCCAGGTTTGGCGAGAGAAACAAGCATTCCGAAAAACAAGTAATCAGGTTTATGAAAACAAACACACACACACACACACACACACACACACACACACACACACACACACACACACACACAGAGCACCTGGTAGAATATGACTTCAAGTCATTTTCTTTCTTGTTACTCTTTCACTTGGCTCTGGGGGGAGATAAATGGAGCACCTGTGCGCAAGGAAACCGGGGTTTTGGTCTGCCCTCAGCCTTTCACTTCCGGTGGTGCGACTAAGTTTTCATTCCCACTAACAATATTTCTACACGGAACACTAACACCACTTCTCCCAGAGAACATGGATGGTTTTGGTTATAAGCCCACTTGTTTCTATGATGAAAGAGCAAGTTAAAATGTGAATATCTTTCCGGGGTTTCGTCTGCTCCGAGGACGCTATTGTTAAATGAGTTTCTGTTTCTTTGTAAAGCGCGGCCTGCTTCCTGATCTGAAGGCACGCCCACTTGTAGGCCAGTGCGTACGCGATATGACGAACCCCCCCGACAGATTCAAACGCAGAGCAGAATCTGGTGAGCAACACAGATACAAAGCGACACAGCGACAAATATGCTGTTTATTTTTGTACCTTTGTATCTTTGCCAGACCCAGAGGGTCGGCCTACATGAGGCTTTGCCCCCTTTCGTCCATACATGGGCAAAAAAGACCGTCTGTCCCCCTTTCGTCCACACATGGGCATAAAAGGGACGGACAGCCTACATGAGGCTTTGTCTGTCCCTTTCTTCTCCATACATGGGCATAAAAGGGACACAGGCTGACACGTCATGCGAAGTCCGGCGTGACGTAGTGCTCCGATCTTATAAAGTACAGGAATTTATTCTGGGTCTGGCAGAACCAGGTCTCCTGGTCTTGTTTAAGCTGTCTGTGTGGGCGCACCATTAGGGTCCCATTTGGACCCCTGGTGGTCCCCAGACCCAACGTTGGGAACCAATGGGTTTACCCGATATATACTTGGAGATCAGAGGTCAGTCTGGAGCCGTGTGGAAGTCCATATATGGACATAACTGACATCATAGATGATGACGTCATGTTTGATGACATGAGATTTGACTCAGCTGGACTTAAAGGCTGATTACACAGAGTGGGAGTTAGTATTGTATCATAGGAAGACCCTTACAGCTTATTATTCTGCTGTTGTAAAGTCAGACATCACTGGTTGAGTAAACACCCCAGAAAACTACAGTTAAGAAGGTTTTAAGCCAGTTTAGACAATATATTTGCAGTGTTTCACACTTTGACTTTTATCCAGCGTGTAGAAATGGCGTCTGCCAGCATTCCTGTCTCTGAAGATCACTTCCTGTGTTCTATCTGTATGGATGTGTTCACTGATCCAGTCTTCACTCCATGTGGACACAACTACTGCAAAGCCTGTATCACATATTACTGGGACACTAATGATGTGTGCAAGTGTCCACTATGTGCAGAAATATTCCGTAAGAGACCCAAAGTATCTGTCAATACTTTCGTTGCTGAGATGGTTCAACAGTTCAGGAGTCACAAGTTGAAAGAAGAATATGAAGCAAAGACAGAGGCTGAAGTTCAGCAGATGATCCAGGAAAGACGACTGAAGATTCAGGAGGTCAAACACTCAGTAGAGCTCAGCAGGAAAGATGCAGATATGGTCATAGCAGACAGTGTTCAGGTCTTCACTGCTCTGATCAGCTGTATTGAGAGAAGCCAGGCTGAGCTCATTGATGTGATTGAAGAGAAGCAGAAAACAACAGAGAAACAGGCTGATGTCTTCATTAAAGATATGCAACAGGAAATCACCCAATTAGAGAAGAGAAGCTCTGAGCTGAAACAGCTCTCACACACTGAAGACCACCATGACCTCTTCCAGAACTTCCCATCCAACACTGGATGGAGACCCACCAAGGACTGGACAAAGGTCATTGTCCATCAGTCTTCACATGTGGGGACAGTGAGGACAGCTGTGGCTCAGCTGGAGAAGACACTCAGTCAAGAGATGAAGAGGAAGCTGTGTGATGCTGAGTTGAGGTGGATCCAGCAATATGAGGTTGATGTAATTCTGGACCCTGATACAGCACATCCCTGGCTCATCCTGTCTGAGGATGGAAAGCAAGTGAGTGATGGAAATGTAAGGAAGAATCTGCCTAAAAACACAGAGAGATTCTCTAAACATATCCGGGTCTTAGGAAAACAAAGCTTCTCCTCAGGAAAGTTTTACTATGAGGTTCAGGTTACAGGGAAGACTATGTGGAGGTTAGGAGTGGCCAGGGAGTCCATCAACAGGAAAGGTGTAAACATACTGACACCCAACAATGGTTACTGGACTATAGGGTTGAGTAATGGAAATGAGTACTGGGCTGAAGCTGACCCTGGTGTCCTCCTCCCTGTAAGAGAGGAGGTCCAGAAAGTGGGAGTGTTTGTGGATTATGAGGAGGGTCTGGTCTCCTTTTATGATGTGGAGACCAGAGTTCATCTCTACTCTTTCACTGGCTGCACCTTCACTGAGAAACTCTTTCCATTCTTCAGTCCATGTCTTAATGATGGTGGTAGAAACTCTGCTCCTCTGATCATCTCTCCTGTCAACATGGACACTGAGCTCGGGGAGGACGGTGGGAACATGTTCCCTCCATCTTCAAAAAGAAGAAAAACTTGAATGTGTTCCCTCCAATAAATATTTGATTGACTAAAGAAATAATATTATATTTAATAGAAGGTAAATATTGTATATCATTGAATGACTCATTATATGATGTCACCTCAATGAAAGTTAAATAAATCAATAATGTCTTTGTCCGGTTGTAATGGGCGTAACCTAGCCCCACCCCCTCCCTATCGTGTACTACAACTACTATATACTATGTATGTAGTCCTTTTCTCTGTACTCAAAGTCGCTTTACAAAAAATCAGAACAAAATAAACTTTATCAGGAGAATAACTTAAAAAGCAAACAAATACATTAACATTTAAAAAAATATATATTGTTTTTATTTACATTTTCATACACAGCTACTTCATTTCATTCAATACATCATATCAAAAAAACTCAACCCCACCTAGTACAAAAGTCCAACACTGCATGGATCTCTTCCACAACTACATGTGCAGCGTGACAAACTAACATATACAATAGTAATGATACAAATATCTGGTAGAGGTGGGAGTCAATAGGGGGGAAAGGAAGAAGGGGAAAATGCAATGTATGAAAATAATCATACTAATGAAAACAGTGAAAAAACTAGAAAAAGTGCTCCTCGGAGCACAGGTCTCCGCCTGGTCAGGTACGTTATTGTGCCTCCTGGTGGCGCTATAATAGGCCAATGTGAAAAGGGTGGCATTTCTTCGGCAATCAAACACTGCATTCATGATTTGATGCATTTTGTTCCAAAAATGTGTGTTGCTAAATTAGACCTGCTGGTGGCGCTATAACAGGTCAATGTGAAAAGGGTGGCATTCCTTGGCCTAGTGGGAATGTGCGTGTGAAATTTCACGGAAATCTCAAGCTGCGTTCATGATTTCAGGTGTTTTGTTCAAAACGGACCAATCCTGCAAACTTTGGAAGCCTTACATTAGCCAATCAGGATGGAATATGGGAAATCTGACAGATCCGTGTTGATCACATGACTATAGAGATACTGTTTGCATGATGTTTGGATAAAATCTGTAGGAGTAATATCTGGGGGCAGAATATTTGGGGCTGAGCAAGACTCTTTGAACCCCTAATGGCTCCCCGAGCGCCGTAGAATGGCTGCTCACTGCTCCTAGTAGTTATAGGATGGGTAAATGACATCACTGCTCCATGGGTAAATGACATCACTGCTCCTAGTGGTTATAGGATGGGTAAATGACATCACTGCTCCTAGTGGTTATAGGATGGGTAAATGACATCACTGCTCCTAGTGGTTATAGGATGGGTAAATGACATCACTGCTCCTAGTAGTTATAGGATGGGTAAATGACATCACTGCTCCTAGTAGTTATAGGATGGGTAAATGACATCACTGCTCCTAGTAGTTATAGGATGGGTAAATGACATCACTGCTCCTAGTAGTTATAGGATGGGTAAATGACATCACTGCTCCTAGTAGTTATAGGATGGGTAAATGACATCACTGCTCCTAGTAGTTATAGGATGGGTAAATGACATCACTGCTCCTAGTAGTTATAGGATGGGTAAATGACATCACTGCTCCTAGTAGTTATAGGATGGGTAAATGACATCACTGCTCCTAGTAGTTATAGGATGGGTAAATGACATCACTGCTCCTAGTAGTTATAGGATGGGTAAATGACATCACTGCTCCTAGTAGTTATAGGAGGGGTAGAATACATCATTATTAACAATATGAATGTGTTTTTGTGTGCAGATTCCTCAGTCATTCTGGAGGTTCCAGCAACAAGCAGCGCTCCCCGGCTCAGACGGCACGCAGGTACTGATGTCCAGTCACACAGCGGTGGGCAGAGTACTCAACCCTCGCTCTTGAGTCAAAGTGTAGAAGATACTCAAGAGTACTTTGAGTTAAAGAAACATTTTCCACGTTAGACAGTAGATCAGCAATTTTCAAAAAGTTTGCCTCTTTCTTAGGTAGCATTTGGGAACAATTTGCCCTTTTTGAGCGGTGTAGCCGCTCCTATATGTGGGTTTGGGACACCTCATTAGTACACCCCTTCACTGTACTGTGATTGGCTGACTCTATTCACACCCTTGCTCTGTGACTGGCTGACTCTATTCACACCCTTTGCTCAGGCCCTGTGATTGGCTAGCGAGACGCATGATGAAATTGATAACCTATAAATAGTACCGAGCACTTCAAAACAACTACGTTTTTTTAAAGTCTAAATAACACCGCTCACTTCACACTGGGTGTGATTTTTGGGCGGTGCAACCGCCCCTATATGTGAGGTTTGGACCCCCACCCATTTCACCCCCCCCCAACCCTGCGCTGTGATTATGGCCACCATTGTACCCCCCCTAACCCTGCACCGTGATTGGCCACCATTGTACACTGGTTGACTCTATTCAGGACTGTGATTGGCTAGTGAAACACATGACACATGTGCAGTCCTATAAATAGGACTGTGCACTTAAAAAAAACTCATTTATGTTTTTTTTTAAGTGAATCACCCACTGTGATGACCACTGTGACCACACCGCCCACTTCACACTGGGTGTGATTTTTTTTAATAGTATAGTCCGTTGATTACTTCTCACAAAGTAGCCTAATGGTCGTACGTTTTTTTTCTCCTTCATTTTAGAGTATTAAAAAAGTCATTAAATTGTAACTTTATAAATGTGCAGATGCCCTGTATACACTTGTACTGTATGTTGGTTTGTTTACTGTTGAATGAAAAAACAATGTTGCACATTAAGCTAAATAATCTGGGGACCCCCCACAGTTTGAGAACCAGCGTTTTAGAGCATTGGTTCTCAACCCCCAGGGGTCCCCCAGGGGTCCTTGAGGGAGTTCCAGGGGGGCCCCAGCTAAATGATGGATAGTTAGGAACCAAATGGACCCTTTCGGGTATGTAAATCTGAGAGTGTACAAATGGAACCAAATGACGGGTCCATTTGGTTCCATTTGAACACTCTCAGAGTTAAATTAACATTGATGTTACTATATAAATTGGGGTCCCAGAGATAGAAATTCCATTAAATGGGGGTCTGCAGCCTAATAATGCATGTCAAACTGGTGGTCCTCGAAATTAAAATTGTTGAGAATCACTGCTAGAGATGTAAAAATCTTCTCTTCTGGGGGTTCCTGGCATATATCTTTTCAAATGGGGGTCCGCGGGCTAATAAGTGTCAATTTAGGGGGCCCTTGACATTTGTGTAGTTGTGTATGTGACATTGTGTGTGTGTCTCTTCTCTCAGTGCCTCTCTTGATGAAGGGACCAGTGGGGGTCCAGCGCTGACCGGCCAGGTACATGAAACTCTATTATTATTACCTTATATCCCTATTTTTACTTTTTGTGTTTTTTTTTCTACTTGATCAAAACCACAGAGTCGACACAAAAGCATCGAAAGCATCAGAAAAAACAAGCTCGAAACGTGATCCGCTACATTTGCTACATATTGAATTTGAATCCTTACAAGTAATAGTTTTGGACATATGAGGATGATTTGCTATTTGTCGTACGACAAAGTATATTACAGGGCTTATGAGGTGTAAAATCTGTTTTGCCCTTTTCCTTAGCTCTATATTGTGATAGTAATCATTACTATAGAGTGTTTGTTCAGTAACCGTGTTAAATAGCTCTATATTGTGATAGTAATCATTGCTATAGAGTGTTTGTTCAGTAACCGTGTTAAATAGCTCTATATTGTGATAGTAATCATTGGTATAGAGTGTTTGTTCAGTAACAGTGTTAAATAGCTCTATATTGTGATAGTAATCATTACTATAGAGTGTTTGTTCAGTAACAGTGTTAAATAGCTCTATATTGTGATAGTAATCATTGCTATAGAGTGTTTGTTCAGTAACCGTGTTAAATAGCTCTATATTGTGATAGTAATCATTGCTATAGAGTGTGTGTTCAGTAACAGTCTTAAATAGCTCTATATTGTGATAGTAATCATTACTATAGACTCGAGTGTTTGTTCAGTAACAGTGTTAAATAGCTCTATATTCTGATAGTACTCATTGCTATAGAGTGTTTGTTCAGTAAAAGCAGTCTCTCATGTCTGTCCAGCTCTTTAACAGAAAATGCATTTTCAGTGCTCTCTCCTGATTGGCTTAAATGTTGTCACCTACCTGAAAATGTACATATTATGTTTACTAAAGAGCTGGAGAGACCCCTGTGACCCAACACACGCTCTGTAGCAATGATTAGGCTACTATCACTATACAGTACTTTTTAACAAAAAAAAACAAAAAAAAAATCACTTACCCTACCTTTAACTCATTCAAGCCAGAATAAATAAATGCATACGTACACTGCCAGCGATTTTTTATTTTCAAGTGGTCACAGCATATTTATCTCCAGTATGATCAATCCCTTGATGGCTGCTTAACACGGAGGCTTTCAACGTACTTTCGAAGAAAACAAAAAGAAGAAAAAAACCACACCGCGACCCCTCATTCACTTGTTATGGGCCATTTAAAACAGCATGTCTCACCAAAAATGCAGGGGTAAAAAAATAACTCGAGTTACAGTTGTTTTGCCAGAGACGCTAAACAGGAATTGAATGGAGCAGTACATCTTGGGATCGCGTGATCTCCTGCTTCTGTGTGCATCTGGGGATGAAGTGGTTACTGAAATGCGAGCCAAGAGCGCCATCTAGTGTAAACACAAAAAAAAGAAAACCTAGGAATGTCATAAGACGTTATTGGCGGTATGAGCTTTACCTTTACAAACGTCAAACGACGTCCGTGGCAGGGAAATGAGTTAATGGGTTTCGTCGCACATTCACTTCTGCTGGTTAAGAAATATAGCTAATAGTGTGTCTGAAGTGGGCACGGTGGCGCAGTCGGTACCGCTGTCGCCTCACTGCTAGAAGGTCCTGGGTTCGATTCCCGCCGTGGACGCTCTGGACGCTGGGGTTGTGTGTCTTCTCCTCCGCGTCATCAGCGCCCATACTGCCCAAACCCAGCGGTGGGGTTGGTGAAAGGGCCTTTCTGTGTGGAGTTTGCATGTTCTCCCCGTGTCCCCTAGGGTAGTTAATACCCTCACAAAAACATGCAGTAATCCTGGTCACTATACTGCCTCCTCCTGGTCAGCCGGGGTGTCTGATGGAGGGGAAGGGAACTGGTTGGAATAACGTGTTCCTTCCACGCGCTACGTTCTACCGGGAAAACTCCCCCCTGTCAGGTGATAAGAAGCGGCTTGCTAGCTCTCATGCATTGAACGACACATGAGGTCGGCTCTAGGCTGGCAGAGGGAGTGTAGCGCCCAGGATTACTTTGACAATTGGCACCGGGTGGAAAAGGGTTACAAAAAATCGTGGGATAAAAATGTAAAAAAAATAGCAGTGAAGTAACACTGACCTCTGAACGATGTGTCCGTCCAACCCAGCCGTCCTCATCCTGCTCCCTCGACAGCAGTCTGAGGTCAGAGCTGTCCGACTCTGAGCCCAGGTGGCCTGAGGTTCCCCCCGTCCTGAACCAGAACGAAGACCGCAGGAGGACCAAGTACCTGAGGAAAGATTACCTAAAGGTATGGTCCCCCCCCCCCCCCCCCACCGATTCTACCAGACTCAGATACGTCTTTTAAAGCGATCAGGGGATCGATCATACTGGAAATAATTATTCTAGATTTTGGACATAGTATTACGTCATCTCAAATCCAACGCTTGAGTCTGGTGCTTCTATGAGGTAGATTTTTTCCTCATATTCAAAAGAATGACTCTGCACGCAATTGGTTAGACCTACAACCAACTACCGATTACGGTTTCCCATATTTGAATACTGGGCCCTGATTGGTCACCCCAGACTTCGGGAGCAGGAAATGGATTCACAACGGACCCAAATCGCCGATTATTCTTCTTTGCACTGGCAGATTCGTTTAGAGTTTTCAGTTGTGTTTTTGTTGTGAACATACATGAGTTTTAACTTGTCTAGTATGTTGAAACTGTATGAATGTACTGTATTTTTGATCATATATTTCTATACAGTATGTCTCTATGAAATTGTCCTTGCAATGTACAGCATACATGTACAACAAATGAGGCTGAAATAAAGGATCATGTTTTCCCTTCCTGCAGTACAAGTGTCAGAGCGCCCGGAAGAACTCCTGTGGAAATGATGATTGCGAGGTAAGACATAAAACAAACATTTACAAAAGGTTTTAGACCAGGGGTCTTCAACCTTTGCAGGCCAAGGACCCCCTAACTGAGAGAGAGATGAAGCAGGGACTCTGTACTTGGTCTGCTCTTTCCAGGACTCATGGACGAGTGATGTCAGGACTTCTGTACTCTATAAGTAACTCAATACTGTCTTTGTCTGCAGGAGGGGATGCGGAACTCGGACTTTGGCACGACTCTGACGGTGTTTGGGTTGAAGCCACGTTCAGGTGAGGTTCTGTCTGTTCTTCTTCTCTTTTCTCTGGAAGACTCTGACGGTGTTTGGGTCGAAGCCACGCAGTGTCTTTTGAATAGAATTCCATTTAGTTTTAGTCATATTTTAGTCACCTGAAATGTTTTAATTTTTGTTAAGTTTTAGTTGACTAAATATCACCAGATTATAGTCGGCTAAATCTACAGTTGATTTAGTCGACTAAAATGTATTGTGGCGGTGCTTTGATGGCGTTGCAATGCCTGATTTAACACTTGGTTGCATGCTGAAAATAGCCGATCTACAAGCTCATAACGCGTTGCAGCGCGACGTGTTGTGACTTTGTAGATCTGCTATTTTCAGAGCACAACACCCGAGCGCAACCAAACATGTCTTTTAGTTCTACTGGATCTTGTCTCCACTAGTCCCACACTAACATTTTAGTCTAGTTTTTAGTTGTTGACGAAAGTGTCAATATATTTGTCTTGGTTTTAGTCACCATACAGTCTATTTATTTAGTTTTTATCTAGTCTTCGTCAGTGAAAGAAGGTAGTCCACGAACATTTTTCGTCATAGTTTTAGTCTACGAAATCAACACTGATGCCACGTTCAGGTGAGGTTCTGTACGTTCCTCGTCTCTTTTCTCTGGAAGACTCTCGTCTCAGAGATCATCTTGTCCCCTCAGGCTCTTTTTTTTTTTTTTTTGACTCAAAGACCAAGGAGATATGCATTTTCGAAGATCTTTACTCTCATCCACTTCCTTGTTAACTTAAAACTTTAAAATTTTGTATCTCGGCTCCTGAGTACCTTTTTTTTATCATAGAAAAATCTCTGGCATGAATAACAATAGGCAGTGAAAATAATTCAGGCAGTCAATGTGTTAAATAACTGGAGAGACATGGAGACTCCTGTTACTGAACAAACACTCTATAGCAATGAGCACTATCAGAATATAGAGCTATTTAACACTTATTTTAACCAAAGAAAATCACTTACCCTACCTTTAATCCATCAAATTACTAGAACTCACAATAACAAATGACACTGCTCTCAATCCACGGAGCAGGAGATCAGCCGGAGAATGGGAGCAGCGGGAGCGGTATTGGAGTCGCTGTACCGCACTGTTGTGCAGCTGATCAATACAGCTGATACCGAGCGACCTTCGTTTCTACTCTCACCTACAGTATGGTCATGAAGAGTGAGATCACAGATAAAGCGGACAAAATGAGTTTTCTCAGACCAATGGCCCCCGTAGAGAGAGAGTGAAAAAATAACTCATCCGCAAAGTAGAATCGCTGCTCCGTCACTTGGGAAGGAGCCAGCTTTAGGTTGTTTGGGACCAAGGACCAGACGGGAGGATTATATCTCCACACTGGCGTTGGAACGCCTCAGGATTCCCTCAGGAGGAAGTGGCTAAAGTTACCCGAGAAAGGGAAGTCTAGAGCTCTCTGCTGGAACTGTTGTCGCCACGACTCAACTCTGCATGAGTGGTTGAAGATGGATGGATGGATGGATGGATGGATGGATGAATGGATGGATGGATGAATCCCCGCGAGGGAAAAGCTTTCTTTGGACTACATGTAAATAGTGGCTATCAGACAAAAACACGTAGTAGAGAGAGAGAGAGCTTTCAAGAAATGGGACCAAAAAATAACCTTTTTCAACTAATGGTTTCAATGGAGATCCTTATTGGCAACTGTACTCCTCACACGGAAAATGAACACATTTCTTAACGTGTGTTCCCACTCCTTTGGAGTCACTTGAATCGTGGGGGGAAGCGAACGTCTGGGAAGCGACCCACCGTCCACCATCCTTGTTGTCTTCATGTAAATAAGAGAATCAGTCTATGTGACTGACGGGAGAGATGATCAGAGGAGCTGAGTTTTTACCACCATCGTTGAGACATGGACTGAAGAATGGAAAGAGTTTCTCAGTGAAGGTGCAGCCAGTGTAAGAGTAGAGATGAACTCTGGTCTCCACATCATAAAAGGAGACCAGACCCTCCTCATAATCCACAAACACTCCCACTTTCTGGACCTCCTCTCTTACAGGGAGGAGGACAGCAGGGCCGGCAGCAGCGCGGTACTCGTTCGCATTCCTCAACATTATAGTCCAGTAACCCTCGTCTGGGCTCAATGTGATGTGCCCTTTCCTGTTGATGGACTCTCTGGCCACTCCTAAACTCCACTCTGTCTTCCCTTTAATCTGAACACCATAGTAAAACCTTCCTGAGGAGAAGCTTTCTTTTCCTAGGACGTTGACGTCTTCGGAGAATCTCTCTGGGTTGTCTGGGAGATCCTTCCATACGTTTACGTGACTCACTTTTTTCCTATCCTCAGACAGGACAAGTCCACAGTGTGCTGTATCAGGGTCCAGAGTTACATCCACCAGATATCGCTTTATCCTCCTCAACTCAGCATCACACAGATTCTTCTTCTCTTGACTGAGTGTCTTCTCCAGCTGAGCCACAGCTGTCCTTACTGTCCTCACATGTGAAGACGGATGGACATCGACCTTTGTCCAGTCCTTGGTGGGTCTCCATCCAGAGTTGGTGGACGGGATTTTCTGGGCGGGTGCATGGAGGTGGTCTTCAGTGTGTGTGATTTGCTTCAGCTTAGATCTTCTCTTCTTTAACTCAATGATTTCCTGCTGCAGCTCTTTAACGAAGCCTTCAACCTGTTTCTCAGTTGTTTTCTGCTTCTCTTCAATCACATCAATGAGCTCAGCCTGGCTTCTCTCCATACAGCTGATCAGAGCAGTGAAGACCTGAACACTCTCTGCTATCACTGTGTCTGCATCTTTCCTGCTGAGCTCTACTGAGTGTTTGACCTCCTGAATCTTCAGTTGTCTTTCCTGGATCAACTGCTGAACTTCGGCCTCTGTCTTTTCTTCATATTCTTTCAACTTGTGAATCCTGAACTGATCGGCCATCTCAGAGAAGACCTTATTAACCGAATATTCTATTCTCTTATAGAACGATCTGTTACAAAGTGGACACTTACACACATCATTAGTGTCCCAGTAATGCGTGATACAGGCTTTGCAGTAGTTGTGTCCACATGGAGTGCTGATTGGATCAGTAAACACATCCAGACAGATGGAACACAGGAAGTGATCTTCAGACAGGAGAATGCTGGCAGAGGCCATGTCTACACGCTGGATAAAAGTGAAACACTGGAAATATTACGACTTAAAACTGGGAATAAATAATGGGGACTCCAGGAAGAATTCGACCAGTTAATGTACGATCCAGGAAATGTTTATGGTGTGACTCTACTGGAGAAATACTAATTCAATGTGCTTCTCCTTCGCTCTCTTATTCCGACCTTCTCTTGGTCTCTCTCGCATAGAACTGACGCCCACACTTCGTGTAATCATCTTTTAAGCTGAGCTCCATCTCACGTCATCAAACATGACGTCAGTCCCTCCCAAATGTGGAGTTCCACAGGGCTCCAACTGGCCTCCACGTATATAGTAACTCTTATCAGAAATATTGACAGAAGTTTTCATTAACACATTGCCTGACCAGAATGCATATATGCGTCCTTTAAAAAAAAATCATTTGTGTCCATGTGTTAACAAAAAAATCACACCCAGTGTGAAGTGGGCGGTGTGTGGTCATCACAACATGACTCACTTAAAAAAAAGGATAAATGACTGTTCACTTTTATAGCAAATCGCGTACTTCCTGCCTTGTGCAGTTAAAGCTACGGTTGCTAAACCCATGAAAAGGGGGCTCAAGAGAGGACGGTGTTTAACTCATACACTGCCACTGACGTAATAAACGTAATTATTCCCGTTTACCAAACCTGCCACAGACGTAAAAAACGTAATTATTAATTTTTAATTTTTTTATTTATTTTTTATTTTTTTGACTTTTTGACCCAAAGACCAAGGAGATATGATTTTTCGAAGGAAAAGACTCCCATCCACTTCCTTGTTAACTTAAAGCTTAAAAATTCTGTATCTCAGCTCCTGAGGACTTTTTTTTTTTCAATGAAAAATCTCTGGCAGTGGGCAAACGCGGCCGGCAATAAGTCTGGCAGTGAATGAGTTAAGCTAATAACTCGAACCAGTTGTCTTTGATGTTTTTTATTTACTAATCACACATACAAACATAAATCTCAGTCTAGTACTTGTCTAATACTACTACAAGGATACATGAGTTTACATGGTCAGTTACAGACAGACCGGTTAGTTAGGTTATTAAACCTGAAAGAGAACAAACACCTAACACAACAATATTAAAAGACGTGAATCCTCATCCCATTATGAACACATCAGAATTATAATCGTTACAGTGTTAATTCTCACTTACTTTAGCCCATCCACTCTCGCCATGAGGTTAGTAAGCGTCATGGCCAGATCCCATACTCTGGCCTGCTCAATCGAATCTGAAGGTCTTCTCCAAGACAGCCTCATTTATTAACTTTACACATAAGATCCTCCTTTAGGGCAGATCTAGTTCTGATTTCCCACAAGCCATTGCGCTTGGTACTGTTTCTTGCCACACAAAGGCCGGCTAGCTCTTATCTCATCTACCCCCGCTCTGGTATGCAAGGAAGCCCTTTGAAACCGCTTGCTCAGCAGGGAGTCTACTGGCTTTTGGCTTAGGTGCTGACACTCTACTGCTATTTTGTCCCACTAGGCCCAACTTTAATAGTACGTTTATAACTCCTGCAGGACAATCAAGAAAGAACATTATTGTAGCATCAATTATAATCCACAGTTATCTCTCATAATCATGGATAATTCCACAATTACTTTTTTGTAAGTCCATACTGCTATTCATAGGGCTGCACATGTGTCATGTGTTTCGCTAGCCAATCACAGTCCTGAATTTGCAAAGTCAGCCAATCACATTACAGCTAGTGGTGATGACACTGTAATGTGATTGGCTGACTTTGCAAAAGTATAGATTTGTATTGACTGTGGAAGGGTTAGGGTTGTAGACTGCGTTGTAGACTATTGGCCAATCACGGTGCAGGATTGGTCAGTGTCCAAAAATCACTTATATATATAAAACATGCATATTAAGATTTTTTTCCATCATTTTATGCTAAATGTTTGTTCTTTTTATATTTTGCACACCCTCATATCCTTTAAAACTATTTTTTTAAATGTTTCTAATTGTAATGTTTTTATATGTAATGCCATGTGAAGCACTTTTTAAATCTCTAAAAAAAAAGTAAGTGAGTAGGTTGGAGAGCCTTATTGTTGGTATCTGGCCGAGAATGTGGGAGTCTGTCCCTGTTACAATGCACTAGACCCCTGTTTACGTCCCAGTACTCACAACACCTACCATCATCTCCCTGTACTCACAATACCTACCATCAGCTCCCAGTACTCACAATACCTACCATCAGCTCCCAGTACTCACAACACCTACCATCAGCTCCCAGTACTCACAACACCTACCATCAGCTCCCAGTACTTACAACACCTACCATCAGCTCCCTGTACTCACAATACCTACCATCAGCTCCCAGTACTTACAACACCTACCATCAGCTCCCAGTACTCACAACACCTACCATCAGCTCCCTGTACTCACAACACCTACCATCATCTCCCTGTACTCACAACACCTACCATCAGCTCCCAGTACTCACAACACCTACCATCAGCTCCCTGTACTCACAACACCTACCATCAGCTCCCAGTACTCACAACACCTACCATCAGCTCCCTGTACTCACAACACCTACCATCAGCTCCCTGTACTCACAACACCTACCATCAGCTCCCAGTACTCACAACACCTACCATCAGCTCCCTGTACTCACAACACCTACCATCAGCTCCCTGTACTCACAACACCTACCATCAGCTCCCTGTACTCACAACACCTACCATCAGCTCCCAGTACTCACAACACCTACCATCAGCTCCCAGTACTCACAACACCTACCATCAGCTCCCAGTACTCACAACACCTACCATCAGCTCCCTGTACTCACAACACCTACCATCAGCTCCCTGTACTCACAACACCTACCATCAGCTCCCTGTACTCACAACACCTACCATCAGCTCCCAGTACTCACAACACCTACCATCAGCTCCCAGTACTCACAACACCTACCATCAGCTCCCTGTACTCACAACACCTACCATCAGCTCCCAGTACTCACAACACCTACCATCAGCTCCCAGTACTCACAACACCTACCATCATCTCCCTGTACTCACAACACCTACCATCAGCTCCCTGTACTCACAACACCTACCATCAGCTCCCAGTACCATAGACTGTAAAAAAGGAAAGGACAAAGCCACTCCCCTGCTTTCTACAGAACGGAAATGAAGCCGATAGTTCAGGAACGTGCATTCCTCCATCGTTAATATATACAGTTGGCCACGCCGGAACTCAAACGCTATTGGTTGAGACCAGACACGTGACCAGCGAACCGGAAAACAACCCCCAAAAATGCTATTGGTTGGGTAGCTTGTCAATCAAGAGCAGGGCGGGGAATGAATGCTATTGGTTGTGTAGGTTGTCAATCAAATCATCCCGCCCCTCCTGGAGCATAGCCTACTTTATCGTCAATTTTAGAATAAATGGGACCATAATTTAGCAAAACGCATATCATGATGATTGAAAGGAGACTTTAAACTAGCGACTGGAAGCATATAGAATTTATGACAATTTTTATTACGGTAAGAAAATCTAGTCTAAAGTTTGTCAAAAACCCATTCACTTGCGTTAAAATAAATTCTTTCTGACACTGCAGGTCGGCGCAGGGTAAAACAGTGCCTCGCTCTGGCCATTCATAAGCTTCCGTGTTGGCCTCATCGTAAATATCCAAGCCTTGCCCCTTGCCCAGTACTCACAACACCTACCATCAGCTCCCAGTACTTAATCGCACGACTTGCCGCACCCACGCCGTGCTACTCTTATGCTGAGTTGGCGGCGCCCGGGGTCGAACCCATGACCTTTTGGTCCAAAGGCGAGAGAGCTCTACCGACTGAGCTACCTGGACACAACAGTGCGGTACAAATACAGTTCACATTAGAGATGCGCGGATGGCCTCTCACGTCACCCGAATCCGCATGTACAAATTCATTATCCGCCCATTATCCAACCGCAATAATTATATTATCCAATTTAAATATCCGCATCCGCACCAACCGTTTTTCCCGTATGTCAAAATATTATTATTTTCTGGTATTTCCTGTTAGTTTTAGTATTAGTTGTGCGATGCGATCACAAAATGCATTGATTTAGCCTATGGAATGTCAGTGCGTCTTTTTTCTTTATTTTAAACCGGTGATGCTCCGCTGCGCAGCAGAGCAGTGCTCTACTAGAGTGCTCCAGGATCGCATCGCACAGAGGCTGCTGCTCTAAACCTATTATCAAATAGGATTCTATAAGCGGCGCTTATAGAATAACACTAGATATATTAGATGTCACATGAGGGAACACATGTTTCAATTAAAGGTTTCAGTGGATGTATTTATTTGTAGCTGTACTACTGACCTGTAAAATGAACAAATGTCACAGTTTTATGTCAATAGAATACATCTGCAAGGAGCATTTAACAATTAAATGATTGTGGCAGGTGATTGACAAACCATGAAATGAACCCTTCTATTCTTCATAATGCAAAAGCAGAGGATTAGTCCATGTGATTGACAGGAGAGATGATCAGAGGAGCAGAGTTTGTACTACCATCATTAAGACATGGATCGAAGTATGGAAAGAGTTTCTCAGTGAAGGTGCAGCCAGTGAAAGAGTAGAGATGAACTCTGGTCTCCACATCATAAAAGGAGACCAGACCCTCCTCATAATCCACAAACACTCCCACTTTCTGGACCTCCTCTCTTACAGGGAGGAGGACAGAAGGGTCAGCTTCAGCCCAGTACTCATTTCCATTACACAACTCTATAGTCCAGTAACCATTGTTGGGTCTCAGTTTGTTTAAATCTTTCCTGTTGATGGACTCTCTGGCCACTCCTAAACGCCACTCAGACTTCCCTGTAACCTGAACCTCATAGTAAAACCTTCCTGAGGAGAAGCTTTGTTTTCCTAAGACATCGTCAGAGTTAGAGAATATCTCTGTGTTGTCTGGGAGATTCTTCCTTACGGTTCCATCACTCACTTGTTTTCCATCCTCAGACAGGATGAGGTTGGGATTTGCTGTATCAGGGTCCAGAGTTACATCCACCTCATATTGCTGGATCCTCCTCAACTCAACATCAGACAGGTTCTTCATCTCTTGACTGAGTATCTTCTCCAGCTGAGCCACAGCTGTCCTCATTGTCCCCACATACGAAGACTGATGGACATTGACCTTTGTCCAGTCCTTGGTGGGTCTCCAGCCTGTGTTGTTGGATTTGAAGTTGTAGAGGAGGTCATGGTGGCCTTCAGTGTGTGAGAGCTGTTTCAGTTCAGAGCTACTCTTCTCCAACTGATTTATTTCCTGTTGCAGCTCATTAATGAAGCCTTCCGCCTGTTTCTCTGTTGTTTTCTGCTTCTCTTCAATCACATCAATGAGCTTAGCCTGGCTTCTCTCAATACAGCTGATCAGAGCAGAGAAGACCTTAACACTCTGTGCTACGACTGCATCTGCATCTTTCCTGCTGAGCTCTACTGAGCGTTTGACCTCCTGAATTTTCAGCTGCCTATCTTGGATCATCTGCTGAACTTCAGCCTCTGTCTTTGCTTCATATTCCTCTTTCAACTTGTGACTCCTGAACTGATTGGCCATCTCAGAGAGGACTTTATTAACAGAGAATTCCTGTCTCATATAGAATGTTCTGTTACATAGTGGACACTTACACACATCACTAGTGTCCCAGTAACGTGTGATACAGGCTGTGCAGTAGTTGTGTCCACATGGAGTGGTGATTGGATCAGTGAACACATCCATACAGATAGAACACAGGAAGTGATCTTCAGACAGGAGACTGAAGGTAGAGGCCATTTCTATAGCGCTGAGAATTTAAGTCCACTAAGATATCAACCAGTTAATGTGATCCAGGAACGTATAAGGTTTGACCATAAGGAAATCTTTGGGGCTGTAGGGAATTATCTTCTCTCTGTCCCTCTCGCATCGGACTAACGACCTCACACATCGTGTAATCAGCTTTTAAGCTGAGCTTCGTTGAATCTCACGTCATCAAACATGACATCAGTCCTTCCCTAAAATGGAGTTCCACAGGGCTCCAACTGGCCTCCACATACTACTATTTTTTGAATAGCCAAATAAATCCAAAAATTGCACAGAGTCTTTCTCGGTCTCAATGGGGTAAGTGGTCAGATTTGTGAACGCTTTGGATATTGTCAAGTGGGCCCTGATCCGTTGCACTCTGTGTTGCCGTTCAGCGTTCACAAGTTCAAAGTTGTGATCTATATCTCTGTTTCCCGAACAATGGATCGGGACCCATATGTGTGTCACGGACCGATTTGTATGGGTTGTGAGTAAATGTCCCTTTATTTCTTTGTTTCCTACATTTTTGAGTGGTGCCGAAGGCAACCACTCCTATACATGACTTTGTCCGTGTGTCCGTATGTATGTATGTATGTATGTATGTCTGTCCACAAACATTGATGACAACATCAATACGGGGGTCAATACGGTGCTCATCAAAGGCACCACTCACGTCACACAGGGTGTGATCTTTTTCTCTCCGCCAGGAGAGTTTGTTTTCACTTTCTGAAACTGGGACTAACATTGGTCAAGCCTCACGTGACACGTGACAATACGGTGAAATAGTGTGATCCGATTGGCTAGTGACGTATAGCGGCCTATAAAATACATGTGTCACTTTGAAAGTGTCTGTGCCACTTTCAAAGTGAGGTAAGACAGTTCCAACAATCCTGCATGCAAAGCAGATACTTTAATTTAGCTAAAGCCTCTCTAGATGGGAAGGCCTCGATCCTACAAATGCTTAGTTAACAGCTAAGCGCCCAAGCCAGCAAGCAAGATTTCGAGTTGACATGGCTGAGAAATGGACAGATAGGACACTTACACAGACAGGAGGGATAGGACACTTACATAGACAGGACGGATAGGACACTTATACAGACAAGACGGATAGGACACTTATACAGACAGGACGGATAGGACACCTATACAGACAGGACGGATAGGACACCTATACAGACAGGACGGATCGGACACTTATACAGACAGGATGGATAGGACAGTTAGAACATAAGAATTAGAACATTCCCAACATTCCCAACACAAGTCTGCTGGCGGAGAGTTGTGCTCCGAGGAGCACTTTTTCTAGTTATTTTTAGTATTACTATTTCAGAAGATTTTTTTAAGTTAAAACATTGACTGCAAAAAAATAAAAGACAAGACAGGAAAGTGTTTTATTTATAAAAGGACGTAAGCATACGTCCTTGGCAGGGAATGTGTTAATGGGCTGAATGGTACATTGTTAACGGTGTCCCTCCGTGTCGCTCCTCAGCGTTCACCAGGGCCACGAGGCAGCAGGAGAACACAGACCCCAGCTTCACCATGAGGAGGAAGATGGAACACCTCCGAGAGGAGATGGAGCAGATCGGACTCCTACGACAGGTCAGGATAATACTGATGATGATGATGATGATGATGACGGTGACGATGTCAAGAGGAACCTGTACTGGGTGCTCAAAAACATAATAAATACATAATGAGGCAAAGACAACAATTCAGAATTCCAAGTATGAGAGATTTTACTCGAGTAAAAGGAGCAAACATACACACACACATACTGTAATGCAATGGAACATCCAGGTTTGCTCAGCTCATGTCATAGCTGACCCTCCCTTAAGTAGGCCTTCCACAACACACACCCACAGGGTGGGGTGTATTACAATTTACTTCAAGGCATTGATCTAGCTTCAATGGATACTTTCATAGTCATGAGCTCTTTGTTCAACTTAGATTTGACACTTTCTTCATTAACACATGACACAAGAAGACGACGAGAACATATAGGATCACAGATAGTCTCAATGCACATTGTTTGCATTCATTAAATTCACACAAATGCTCACGTCTCTAAACAAGACCAGGAGACCTGGTTCTGCCAGACCCAGGCTAAGCCGGACTTCACATGACGTGTCAGCCTGTGTCTATGCCCATGTATGGACGAAAGGGGGACAGAATTTTCTGGCTGGGACCTAAGGACAAATGGACATGCCCATGTATGGACGAAACAGATACAGAGCCTCATACCCTTCGGGTCTGGCAAATATACACAGCTTATAGAGTTATTTTAGATTAACAATATTACATATTTGTCTCCGCCAGGAGACTATGTTTTCACTTTCCATCCCCCCCCCCCTCGGCCAAGCTAACATTGGTCAAGCCTCACGTGACACGTGACAATACGTTGAAAGAGTGTGCTCTGATTGGCAAGTGAGACGCATGACGTATAGCGGCCTATAAATAGATGTGTAGACACAGACTCTTTCAAAGTGAGGTAAGACAGGAATAATCACGAAATGGCTGAGAAATGGCAGAGCAATACATTATGTAGACACACTGGTGTCATCACAATACGTAATATAAATAGCTTAGACAGGATTAATCAATATTTGCTGGCGGAGACTTGTGCTCCGAGGAGCACATTTTCTAGTTGAAATTGCCTCAACAACGACAAATAGATGGGGAGGATTTAAAGGAGAGATCCTGTAATATTAGGTGTTTGCTTTAATGTGTCGCTAATCACTCCACCAACATACCAGGGTCAGTTGACTTTTTTCATATAAGCCCCTGTTGTCCTTTGTGGAGACCCCTTCCACTGGCATAATGGAGTACTTTGTAACAACGAAAATCTCCTATTTTAGCAGCTCCAAAGTTGTTTTTTTCCCCCACTAATCCTCATTATGCAGTGTCCTGACACTCAAACATGCACTGAATGTCCCTTATGAGCTGCCGTTCATGCAGAACGACGTGTAAGCTAGTCGTCGGTGTTGCCAGATTCTGTAAGAGAAACAAGCAACCAGCTCCATGTCGTTCTGCATGAACGGCAGCTCATAAGGGACATTCAGTGTTTTTGCAGAACATTGAGTTACCTTACCTTAACCTTAATGTGTTTGACAGAACATTGAGTTACCTTACCTTAACCTTTATGTGTTTTACAGAACATTGAGTTACCTTACCTTAACCTTTATGTGTTTTACAGAACATTGAGTTACCTTACCTTAACCTTTATGTGTTTTACAGAACATTGAGTTACCTTACCTTAACCTTTATGTGTTTTACAGAACATTGAGTTACCTTACCTTAACCTTTATGTGTTTTACAGAACATTGAGTTACCTTACCTTAACCTTTATGTGTTTTACAGAACATTGAGTTACCTTACCTTAACCTTTATGTGTTTTACAGAACATTGAGTTACCTTACCTTAACCTTTATGTGTTTTACAGAACATTGAGTTACCTTACCTTAACCTTAATGTGTTTTACAGAACATTGAGTTACCTTACCTTAACCTTTATGTGTTTTACAGAACATTGAGTTACCTTACCTTAACCTATATGTGTTTTACAGAACATTGAGTTACCTTACCTTAACCTTTATGTGTTTTACAGAACATTGAGTTACCTTACCTTAACCTTAATGTGTTTTACAGAACATTGAGTTACCTTACCTTAACCTTTATGTGTTTTACAGAACATTGAGTTACCTTACCTTAACCTATATGTCTTTTACAGAACATTGAGTTACCTTACCTTAACCTTTATGTGTTTTACAGAACATTGAGTTACCTTACCTTAACCTTTATGTGTTTTACAGAACATTGAGTTACCTTACCTTAACCTTAATGTGTTTTACAGAACATTGAGTTACCTTACCTTAACCTTTATGTGTTTTACAGAACATTGAGTTACCTTACCTTAACCTTTATGTGTTTTACAGAACATTGAGTTACCTTACCTTAACCTTTATGTGTTTTACAGAACATTGAGTTACCTTACCTTAACCTTAATGTGTTTTACAGAACATTGAGTGCAGACTGAAAGTGTTGCTTCCGGATGACGTTGGCGCCGCCCTCATGGACGGCGTGGTGCTGTGCCACCTGGCCAATCACATCTGTCCTCGCTCCGTGGCCAGCATCCACGTCCCCTCCCCTGCCGTGGTGAGTGGTGACCTCTGACCTCACAGGACATTAAACACTTAAACAATGTAGAACAAAACGAGAGAAAGGAAAAGGAGCTCATCTGTTTGCAGGGCCGCATTAACCGCGGAACTTAGTGGAACTGGTGTTCCACGGCCCGCAGCCTGCAGGGCCCTGTGAGAATTGTGTATTTAATTTTTGTGTATTTAAAGAAAAAATATAGACCCGAATTAGACCCGAAAAATGTTGCGCGCACGTGCATGTGCGTGAAATTACGCGACTGGGGGGGCCTTTGATTTTGTGGTGTTCCACGGCCCTGAGGGGTCTTAATGTGGCCCTGTCTGTTTGGCTGGAGTAAAAATCCCCAACAAGGTACAAAACCTTGGTACTAAAGCGTCTCAAAATTGATTTGCACAAAAGGAAAGAGACCAAGGCACTCTTGTGGAAAAATGTACAAGCCTTTAATAGTCTGGCTAATGCATGGCCCAGAATTAAAAAAATACACCTACGCGTTGTGGCAACATTGCCTTCATCAGGGTGACCTAGGGTGATCAGTGACCGGGTGATTAGGGATGCCAATCTTCTAATTTTCCACACATATTTTGATTGTTTACAGTTTACAGTTTAGGCATTTAGCAGACACTCTTAATCCAATAATAATAATACATCAAATGCATAAAAATAGTAATCTAATAATAAAATAATAAATAAGTAAACCAATAATCTCATAATAACTAATACATACGTAAACCAATAACTAATCGTCAGCCTACATTGAAACTATACACACTATAGGATGCCATTGTAACTGAAAATAAATAATGTGTTGATCAAATACTTCCCCTTGGAAACACATGTATGTCCCTCTGTTTGTTTGTTCCACGTCACTTCCAGCCAAAGCTCAGCATGGCCAAATGCCGGAGGAACGTGGAGAACTTTCTGGACGCGTGTAAGAAGCTGGGCGTACCACAGGTAATAACACACACACACACACACACACACACACACACACACACACACACACACACACACACACACACACACACACACACACACACACACTACACACATTCACCACAGATAATAACACACACACATGACACACACACTACACACCTTCACCAGAGGTAACAAGAACACATTAACTCATGCAGTGCCAATGATGTGTGTAACGTGTTTACGCTAGCTAAATGATAGGTAGTTAGGAACCACATTGACCCTTATTGGTCTGTAACTCTGAGAGGGTACACATGGAACCATTTGTACACTCTCAGAGTTCAATTAACATTGATTTTACAATATCAATTGTGGTCCCAGAGATAGAAATGACATGGAGGTCCAGAGCCTAATTCATATCAAACTGGGGGTCCTTGGGGGGGCCTGAGACCGATTCTTAAAATGTTTTCTAACTCCTAACAGTTTTTTGAAAACAATATATAAAACATATTTTTTTACGATTTTTCAAAAATAGCAGATCTATAACTGAATAGCCAAAGAAATCTAAAATGACACAGATGCGTTCCAGGTCTTAATGGGTTAAAATGGTTGAGAATCACTGCTAGAGCCGTAAAAAATCTTCTCTTATTATGGGGGTCTTATGGGCATATCTGTTCAAATGGGGGTCCGTGGGCTAATATAAGTGTTAATTTGCGGGGGTCCTTTGACATGGAAAACGTTTTAGAGAACCCTCTGCTTTTACATTCTGCTTCTACGGGCCGACGGCCTGGAATAAGCTTCCTTTACACATAAGACAGGCACCCTCTGTAATACAGTTTTAAAGCACAGCTCAAGACTCATTTCTTCACTCTTGCTTTTAGTTGATTCTGTTTCTTCTGAATCTCTGTGTTGTTATTTCTGTCTTTATTGTTTTGCCTGACCCACTGCCTTTTTATTTTTAGCTTTTATTTCTTGCCACTGTATCTTGCCATTGCTCTATTGTTTTACTTGTTTTGCTTGACCCACTGCCTTTTATTTGTAGCCATTATTTCTTGCCATTGTTTTTTGCCATTGCTCTATTGCTTTTTTGTTTTTGCTCTGTGTTTCGTTTTCATTTTTTCTTTCTTTCTCTGTAAAGCACTCTGAGCTGCATTTATGTCATGAAAAAGGTGCTATATAAATAAAGTTTATTATTATTATTATTATTATTACACTGTTCTTTGTTCTGTGTGTGTGTGTGTGTGTGTGTGTGTGTGTGTGTGTGTGTGTGTGTGTGTGTGTTCATCGTCAGGACCAGCTGTGTCTGCCTCATCACATCCTGGAGGAGAGAGGTCTGGTGAAGGTGGGCGTGACGGTGCAGGCTCTGCTGGACCTGCCGCCCTCCAGACCCTCCCAGCTGCTGGCTGTTTGACGGCGGTCCCAACGGAGGCCGCGGTGTGTGTGTGTGTGTGTGTGTGTGTGCGTGTGCGTGCGTGTGTGTTACCCCCCTGCTTCCACCCACGGAAAAAAAACACCACCCTGTTTGACTGCGCTCGGAACGGAAGCCTTGCACCACCCTGCTTCCATCCAACAAACAAACAAGAACAACATGTGAACACACAGATTAGGACGGAGCTACTACACCCAGCCCCCCCAACAACAAAACGACGGGGCGGTGGGCCTCGTTTTGGTGGCGTTACAAACATACAGAGAGGGAGGGTCTGCTGTTATACTAGCTGGCTGAATCAGAGGACAGGAAGTCCTTATATGACACCGGCTGGGCCCTGTCTGTCTGTCTGTCTGTCTCTCCGTCTGTCTGTCTGTCTGTCTGTCTGTCTGCCTGTCTGTCTGTCTGTCTGTCTGCCCGCCCGTCTGCCCGTCTGTCCATCCACACTGTCTTAACCCATTCAATCCGGGAACGCATCTGTGTCATTTTTTTTTAGATTTCTTTGGCCATTCAAAACAAGGGAACCAGGAGACCTGGTTCTGCCCAGACCCCTAGTGGTTGAAATCTGAATGGCCGGACTTCGCATGACGTGTGTGCAGAGGAAAAGAGGGACAGACCGACCGACCGAATAGACAAAGCCTCATGTAGGCCGACCCCCTGGGTCTGGCAAATAGCAGATCTACAAGCCCATAGCGCGGCGCTATGAGCTTGTAGATCTCCTTTTTTTTTTTTTTTTTTGTATCTTGAAAATGTGTGTCATTGAATATATATATATTTTTAAAGCGAACATTGGTAACTAAAATCTTTGCTTCTCGGGGGGTGCCTGGAACAAAATACTTTACAAATGTTCGCTTTCAAAAAATATATATATTCAAAGATTTGCACAAATGTTCAAGATTAAAAAAAAAAAATGCAGATCTTCTTGTAGATCTGCTGTTTTTGAATAGTCCAAAGAAATCTAAAATGACACAGATGAGTGGATTAACATGTTTTGCTGTCATGGTTACCTGAGTGAGTGAGTGGGTGGGTGGGTGTTGGGGTCCGATCGTACGTGTGCGTGTGTTGACTACTACGGATGTGACTGACCTGTGTGTTTGTCAGAGTGAGACGCATAGCTTGGATTTTGTGGTGTTGCGGGGGAGGGGGGAGGCGAGGGGGGAGGGGTGGGATGGACAAAAACCTGTCCAGACCCTGTATGTACAGACGTGACATTCCAAAGTTTCAGAGACCCTGCTGCCATTGGACCCTCAGTGAGACATCAGTGAATTAATTGTCCAGGCATTGTCACGGACAAAAGAGGGGGAGGGATTTGTGAAATGGTGCCGGGTGTGAATTGGCCTCATTTCAACATTATGAGTGACACAGCTGTTTTCAGAAGGCGTGTGAACTTGTAGAAGTGAAACTGCATGATGGGTAACTTTACACCTCGCTGACTGAACCTCCACTTTGTGAGCGGTTTAGATATATTTTATTTGTATTTTTTTTTTTTGTACATGTTGCTTTTATATGTCTGTTATTTAAATGCTGTACTTTGGTTTTTGATTTTTTTTTGTATCTTTCTTAATTAAGGGACACAGCAGTAGCCAAAACAAATAACTCCTCACATCAAGTTATTGCCAAGTACTGCGTTGTTTTGAACATTATAGTTCCAAACTGCAGTAGAATTACTGCTCAGGGCAGAATGCAAGGTTTACTTCTATAAAAAGAAAAAAAAGTATGATATTCATAATGTGAGGATAATATAGTTGTCCAGTCTTCTTTACAATGGCCCTGTTCCAGCACGGTAATGTGTGTATTCATGTGTGAACATGTATTTATCTTTGGCAAATGTTTCGGGCCAGAATAGGGGACACTGGTGTTTGGGATATGGCCATTGTAACGTCCAGTGACTGCTGACTGCTTAATGCTGTTTCTATTGGTCACAGTGGTGTGTCCATGAACGTGTTTCTATTGGTCACAATGGTGTGTCCATGAACGTGTTTCTATTGGTCACAGTGGTGTGTCCATGAACGTGTTTCTATTGGTCACAGTGGTGTGTCCATGAACGTGCCATGAACGTCACGTTAGCATCATAGCATAGTAGCCTAACTCACTTTTTGATCAAATTGACATTTTTGCCTAGCTCTATACTCTCATATACACTGCTGCTTCATTGTGCCTTATTGCCTATATCCTAAACCAATCACAATGCTTGTTGCATTCCAAAATGATTTAGGCAGAAAATATTTTTTGAGTCAACTTTTTTGACTTATTAACGCAGAAATGATTTTGAATGTAACACACATTCTGATAGACTGAGAACAGTGGCAATAAGGCAGGATGAATCAGCATTGTTGGGAGTGAGTTAGGCAGATATTAACACATCGGGTGCCAGCATTTTTTCATAACAACTTACCGTGGGTGCCAGCATTCTCCCCATTGACTGCGCTTTGCTTTTTAAACCTTCCGCGTGCGTTACAAGCAAATCCACGCAAAAAAAAGCATCGATTCATGTTGTCCCCTGAGCCTGGCTACAGCCTGGAACCATAACATTACCCTGGCGAGTTACAACGGGGGGGGATCGCGCATCGCGCATGACCGGTTTTCCCCACAGGAAACAGATTCGGAGATATAGGCGTTTCAAAGTAGGAAATAGACAGGAAGCGGATGGGGGAAAAAAATGTGTTTCCGGTGAGCGATCTGGCACTTCCTTCGCAGGATTACAATGGGTGCTCCCAGAGCTGCTCTAGCCCCGCCCGCGCGGAGAAAAACGAAAAAAACAAAAAGACTAAACTCACGGTTCAGACCGTGTTCGGCACCGAAGCGGCGGAACCGCCACTATGTAAACACACGGTTCAGACCGCGTTTGGCACCCGATGTGCTAATAATGGCAGATAAACGTGACTTAGGACAAATTGATTTTTTTTTACTTTCTGCCTAAGTCATCTAGCTGACTTAGGCAGAAAGTGATACTTTTTTTGATTTGTCTCCCCTTAAATCCTTAGAAATATGAGTTAGGCCATTTTTTTGCTATGCGGCTAAATGAAAAAAAACTGAAAAACAAATCACTGGGTTGGCTACTGAGTTGTAGCCTTTTGCCATTTGTACACACACAGAGAGTTGTATTGTTTAGATAACTTTACATGAGACTATTTGTATTATTTATTTGCTATTACTTTTTTTTGTGTTACTATAAATGCCATTTGCCACTAACCATTTCAACCTCTTTGGAATCAACTACTTAAGCCCTATTCAAAACCCTTTCAAAAACATTGGCAGATCTACAAGCTCGCTGATGCGTTGTGAGCTTGCAGATCGGCAATTCTTTTAGAATTTAGAATTGCTACAAATGTCAGAACAGTTTAGTGTTCTTATAATGTGAAGTGTCTTTGACATTATAAAAACATTCATATATGTCGACGTGCCAGGACAGAACGTGGTCAAAGACTCAGATTACCACGTTATATATATCGCCTGTCAGAGGAGCAGATCTACAAGCTCAAACGTAGTGTGATGCTGTAGCATGATCAGCGGTGGTAAAAAAAAAACAATTGAAATATGTAGACACAAGGTTTTTTGCCCGACAACAACGATGTATGTATACCATCAGGGATATTTGTAATTAATTTATTTCATTATTTATGTGTTGCTTTGTCTGCCTTCAGCGCCGATCTTCTCTTAAAGGGACAGTACCACTGTTTAAACTGTACGGTGACATAACTATACCACTTGCAGGGTTCCAGTCATGGGGGAGGAGCCAAGAGCCCAGAATGCACTGCTTCATGTTTGGGTTGCGTGACAAAAGCATTTTGGATCTACAAGCCCACATGTGGGCTTGTAGATCCACCATGTTCGGTGGCACGCAACTAAGTTTAAATCGTGTTGAATGACATCTGTGTTACATTATCAACAACCTTTATTTAATTTGTTTTATCACAGATATTGCATTTGTCATCGTATACACAATAATTGTTCTGATAATTAGTTTGATTTGCAATTCTTTTTGACTAATGTTAACAAATAATCGGTCCACGGCCAAATGTTTATCAATGTGGGTGGTCCTTAATATGACAATGTCAATGTGGGTGGTCCTTAATATGACAATGTCAATGTGGGTGGTCCTTAATATGACAATGTTTGAGAACCACAGAGTTACTGGAGGGGAGAACAATAATCCAAAACTATTATGTCTTTAATTAGGGGTGTGCCGATATATCGTCCCGCGATATATCGCGATATGTTTTTGCGACGATATGTATCGTTTTGGAAAAAAAAAATATCGTTTTGAAAAAAAAATTTTTTTTTTTTTTTTTTTTTTTTTTTTACACCAATCAAAATAATCAGGCATGCAAACAGCCCCGAGGTGAAAAGGGTGACAACATGTTGTTTTTTTTCGGTTCAGGTGTCACACTATTGCCCTATTTGGATTCAAAACGGCTGAAAAGCTACAAGTTTGCATGTCTGAATAATGCAAAAACAGAATTATTTGTTTGCATTTCCTTTTTTTCTCCCCCATTTATTTTCATAATAAAAAAAGTGCGTATCGTATCGTATCGAAATCGTATCGAAGTTGTGAGCCAAATATCGTATCGTATCGTTTCGTGAAATTAGTGTATCGGCACACCCCTATCTTTAATAGTTAATAGCGGGCTATTTCCCAGTGTTGATAATGGTATCTTTAAAGGGATAGTTCACCCCCAAAATGCCTTTTTTCTTTTCTTATCCCTTTAATAACGAGCCCCCATTTGTCATAGCTGGCTCTCATTGCTATGGCAAATAAAGGGGAGGGGAGACCAAGGTAACAGTGAAACAAATACTGTTTATTAATTCATCAGAGACAGAGTTGTTGGCCATTCATTCACTCATCTGTACCATAACAGCTGTCAACATGAAACGACACGTCATTGTTAGACACTATACTGCCGAAACGGAAGAAAGAAAAAAAAGATGTGTACATAAAGCCTTTTGTATTTAAAACGAAAGAAAGAAACCAAACGGAAAAAAATGCATGCAAGAATACTGAACGACTAAAGCCTGGGTTATGTCTGTGTATACGGCCTCACATTCCGGCCGCGTAGAGTTCAAGTCCAAGTTCGAACATGACTGTTAAAAGTCTGATCAGTTATTTTGGGGCGAGTGACGCGGTCGTATGTGACAACGTATGATGAAATAACGAAGCTTAAGCCCGGTCTCTCTCTCTCTGTACATAATATCTTCTGTATAAATAACAGGGACATTTCTTACCAAAAAGAAAAAAGGATCAACAATCATGGTCGACTAAAAATAAAAGTGAAATTCTTTACAAGTCACACGTTTCCCATGATTGTGTGCGTGCGTGTGTGTGTGTGTGTGTGTGTGTGTGTGTGTCTGACTTGACTGTGTGACTGCGTTCTTGTTGTCCTAGTCTTCTTTGTCTTGTCGTATGTTTTTTTCTTTCTTCGGACCGCCCCTAGCGGCCTAACGGTAAGGCCGGCGGAAATGTCAGTGTAGCATCCCTTTTCTTAGGAGAACTTAAGCCAAACATAGCGTTGTGAGCTTGTAGATCGGCTATTTTTTGGCAAACAGGTACAGGTGTAGAGGGGTAAGTAAAACAAAAAAGAAGACCCCTGACTTACAGTTCCAGGAAGTGAGGTACCAGGAACAGCTATAAAGTACAGGAAGTGAGGCGGCCGGGGGTTCCATTTTAGGTATGAAAAAAAATAGTGTTTGGTGGTGTTTGAGAAAGAGACTCTTTTAAGCCGATACTAAACCTTTTTTAAACCACTGAGTATGTAGTGTGGCCGAAGAACTTTGGGATCTGGAAGCAGAGAAGTTTGGTCGAAAGAACATTTCTGAGGGTTTATATTTGAATCAATTCAGAAACAACAGGACAAAGGAACCTCCTGTGGCCTCCTGACTTAAAGGTTGGGTGAGGAATATATTGTTTCCATTTTTTAAATGCAATGCATTGCCTTTTTATTTGCTGACTTTGTGGATTAGTTGATTTTCGGAAAATAGAAGATCTACAATATTTCTTGGATTACTTTTGGATTACTTTTAGGAAACTATACTTATTGGAGACATTTAAAAGAACTTTGCGTTGCGGAACTAAAGATCAGAGTTTGATAATGTTACTAGTGTACTGATTGTTTAATTGAATTATTATTATGGGGCCAGGCTTCCAGCATGGACCCATATTGTTATTGGCATTATTCCATTTCTTCTTCTTCTTCTGCCGTTTTTGCCAGTTCTGGCTGAACCGTGCAGTCGCTTTTTATGAAACTCGGCCATATGATAGATGGTCATGAAAAACGATCAAAAAATAAATCTCACAATCTTTCGTCAAAAGGTGGCGCTATAGCACTCAGTTGAAAATGACAACTTTGAACAGGTACAACTTATGCCGTGTTTCACCTACAGCCATGAAACTTCGATGAACACATGCGTCTCCTCATGCTGAACAACTTTCACACTCTGACTTTTGACCTCTGACCTTTAGATCTCCCACCATTTTTAATTATATGAAAAACAGTTAAAACCTATCTCCTCCTGGGATTTTTGAGTAATCTGCACGAAACTTTTTACACATGAACTTTGGACCTATACCAAAAAACGTTTGAAAAATATCCTCCATAAGTGAAAAAATGAAGCTTTAATGAGCCAATGAATATTGCAGTTTTATGACAATTATTCATCTGCCCCTAACACATACATGCAGACTTACCATTCTTTGAAACTTTGCAGAAATGTAAAGGGCCATTCCAAATATCACTGAAACCAATCTTACTCCAATTGGTCAAACGGGGGCGCTATAGCAATTTTTTGAAAATTGAAACTTTAAACAGGCAAAAGTCATGCTTCGTTTGGCCGACAGCCATTAGACCTGCTTACACATGTGCCTTGACTAATGAGGAACACATCTATCACGTTGACCAGTAAGCACCGCCCTTAGATTGTCCGCAATCTTGAGCAGTTTGAAAAACACTTAAACCCAGGATTTTTCAGCTATTTGCGTGAAACTGTATGATCTGTGTGATCTCCTTTTTCACAGGTTCTTGTCTGTTGGTGGCTTCTCGCTTAAATGTGTGCCCCACAACCTGAAGGTCACCAGTTCAAGCCTCACTTGGTGCAGACTTCATCAAAGTTGCATTTCACACAACATGACTATCAATGAATACATCTGCAATTGTTAAAGATAACATGAAATACTTAATTGAGTGTTTTTTACATACAGCTGATCTACAATCTCACAACTTTTCAGATAGCAATGAGAGTATGTTTTTTCAATGTATAACATACTTCATTGTGAAAATAGCCGATGTACAATCTGACAACTTTTAATGGTTTGTGAGCTTGTAGATCGGCTACTTTCACTAGTTTTGCTTCTGAGGAGATGTACAATTTCTTAATTGGTAAATGGTTTGTGAACGAGTGATCTTAGTGTTAGTGAAACAGGGGCTTGGGTCATGACAGAAGGCAAGAGTTTGTGATCCTCAACAGACAATGTCAGCCTGGACAAAGCTATAGCACTATAGGTAGTGTTGCAGCTACCTAAGAGTGCCTCACGACCACAAGGTTGCTGGTTCAAGCCTCACTTGATGCACACTCATTTAAGTTGAATTGCAAAAAACATGACTCAATCTATTCCGTTTCCATGGCTCTCTCTCTCTCTCTTCAATCTATTCCGTTTCCATGTCTTTCTCTTCAATCTATTCCGTTTCCATGTCTCTCTCTCTGTCTCTTCGATCTATTCCGTTTCTATCTTCAATCTATTCCGTTTCTCTCTCTCTCTCTCTCTCTCTCTCTCTCTCTCTCTCTCTCTCTCTCTCTCTCTCTCTCTCTCTCTCTCTCTCTCTCTCTCTCTCTCTCTCTCTCTCTCTCTCTCTCTCTCTCTCTCTCTCTCTCTCTCTCTCTGAGGGTCAGCCATAGCTGAGTGGTTAGTGAGCCCGCCTAGGGAGCCAGAGGCTCTGGTTGACCCAGGTACGATTCCAGGCCAGGTCAGCAAATGTGTCAATGAAATTTGTCCCTGAGCAAGACTCTTAACCCCTAATTGCTCACAGGCCCTCATTAGAAACAAGACCGCAAGGACTTTCATGAACTGACCTGTTAAAGGAATTATCATTTCTCTTTCTCTCTCCTGGCCCCGTATTATCGCTGCTTGCAGCTATATTTTTGTTTAAGATTGGGTCAGATAAAATACTGCAATTTAATTTGAAAAGCAACAGTTTTGTGTTTTCTTTTTGGTCTGCATTACAGTTAGTTTACAGTATAAAGAATTACTGATGCAGGTACAGGACCTTTATTATTTCTTTAATATAACTCAGAAATACAATATTATGGTTCTGATTGTTATAGTTTGATACTTTCAGTAATAATACTGGTATCAATATTATTTTGATTCCAATACTTTTGTTCTGTTACTGAATATATATTTTTTACTAAAGGACTAATTCCTCAGGCTCTCGGGTAGCGTAGTGGTAAAGTGCTGACCCACCACCACAGAGGTTGTGGGTTCGATTCATAGACTGTAAAAAGAATAAACAAAGCGAGCCCCATTGGTTTCTACAGACCGTTTTGAAGGCGAATTGAAATCTGCCATCTTTGAACTTCCGGTCCCGAAATGAAACCGGAAAAGTCTGCTATTGGCTGCAACCACAGCGAGGGCGGGTCTTCACTCGGTAGAACCAATAGGAGCCCTAGAAACATACCCTACTTTATAAATAATTAACATTAATGGGACAATACATTAACTAAACGCATATCATGGTGATTGAAAGGGTAACAGTCTTCCATGCCAACATCTCGCCACTCTGACTAGTGGCTTCCGCGTGCGGTTAGGGTTAGGGTGAGGGTTAGGTATAGGGTTCGTTAACGTCGGAAAGGCGACATGTCGGAAAGCCGCCATGTAACCGATTGAAAGAAGACTTTAAAGTATTTATGGCAATGTTTAAATCATAAGATCCGGCCAAAAACCCATTTGCTTTAATAGAGAGTAATTGCTTCTACAGCCAGCAGGGGGGAAATAGCAAAACTAGTGAAAACAATGTGTCCCCGGACCCCACTTTGAGAACCACAGTGCTATAGAGAGCATTAGTATCATATTTACTGTATGTGTCAAATGTCAAAACGTGGCGCTTGTAACGACAGTCATGTCACTAAAAAGCCACAGGTTCTCTGTCTGCTCCGTTCCGCTCTGTTAACATTATGGGTAACCCATTGGAGTGTTAAATTAAATGTGAAACACATCATCTATTGAGAAAACAAGAAGATATGTTGACTAAGACGTTCCATACATTTGGAAACATATCTTTATTTAAATCAATATAGTCTTCAGTTCATTTAGGATCATTTTAAAAGTAGGCTAACTCTCATATCCTCTCATAGGGATTGCATTGACAGCTGCAGTACACCGTTCTCCCGGACCTCGAGTGGGGGGGCGCCGTCTCAATTGTTGGGCGTGAATGTGTAGGCGGCCGTGTGTCTCTATCTGATGAACTGTTCCCTTTTTGTCTGTCCGACCATAAAGCTGTGGTTTTTAAAGCTCCTCCTCCATGTCCCACTCCTAAATGCTCTGCTCCTGTGAGAGCCCGTATTTTGAACTCTAAGTCTGCCAGTGCCTTTAGTGATGCCTTCACAGCAATCCCCCATCGGCTGATCACTGAGCATCTTGATATTGATGGCTTGATTGCAAATTTTAACAGTAACTGCACCTCCATCTTAGACTCAATTGCCAAACTTACAACACGCACACCTAAACTAAATAAACAACCCTGGCTCAATGACCATACCCGAGCCCTTAGGAGAGAGTGCAGAAGGGCAGAACGCAGTTGGAGGGCAAACCAACTGCACTCATCTCTCACCGCCCTTAAGGAGCTAATGGTGAAATATCAGCGGGCTATAAAACAAGCCAAATCTGGTTACTACTCAAACATCATCTTCAATAACAGCAATAACCCTAGGACCCTATTCAAAATAATCAACTTTGGCACTTCACCGCCAGCTATTACACATATTGATCCATCCCCGGAAGATTTTCTAAAATTCTTCTTAAACAAGATTGAGACCATTCGGCTACAAATACCCTCTTCCACTCTTGATAATTCAATCCCACCCAATACTCCATTTCCATTTAATCAATTCGAACCCACTACTATTCCACTTATTACCAACACTATTTCACAGATGAAATCCTCATCCTCCCAACTTGACATAATTCCCACATCTTTCCTTAAGGAGATCTCTGGTTCACTAGCTCCCACTATCCTCTCTATAATAAATAACTCCTTAGTCTCAGATTTCTTTCCCTCCTCATTTAAACATGCCCTAGTTCAACCCCTTCTTAAAAAACCTGGTCTTGATCCGCACCTTCCTAGTAGTTATCGACCCATTTCGAAATTATCCTTTCTGTCCAAACTTTTAGAAAAAAACATCTCCACACAGCTCATTGACCACTTACAGCACAACAATTTGTTTGAGACCTTTCAATCTGGCTTCAGAGCCCTCCATAGCACTGAGACAGCATTAGTGAAAGTAACCAATGACCTACTCATGACTCTAGATGATGGTGACTCCTCGATCCTGGTCCTTCTGGACTTAAGTGCCGCCTTCGACACAGTGGATCACAAGATTCTGATAAACCGCCTGGATTCATGGGTGGGTCTTGGTGGCACTGCCCTCCAACTGCTCCGCTCCTACCTCTCAAATAGAACCCTGTCCGTTGTTCTTGGTAATGTCTCCTCCACCTCTGCCCAGCTTACGTGCGGGGTCCCACAAGGGTCCATACTTGGCCCCCTATTATTTTCAGTTTATATGCTCCCCCTCGGTCATATCATTCGTAAACATAACATCCATTTCCATTGCTATGCAGATGATGCCCAGCTTTACCTTCCACTCAAAACCTCTGACCCTAGTTGCCTATCCTCCCTCAAAGCATGCCTGGCTGATATCCACTCATGGATGGCTCAGAACTTTCTTCAGTTAAACTCCGACAAATCTGACATTATTCTTTTTGGTCCCCTCAGTTCACAAACCAGACAGTCTTGGCCTCTTGGCAACTAATGTGACTCCCGTTGCAAGGAACCTGGGTGTCCAATTCGACTCCGAACTCCGGTTTGAAAGCCAAATAAAAAAGATGGTACAAACCTGCTTCATGCACTTAAGGAACATTTATAAAAATCAAATCATTTCTTTCCACAGACAATCTTAAAACTGTTGTGAATGCCCTAATATATTCTCGCCTTGATTACTGCAATGCATTATACTCTGGTCTCAGCCAAAACCTTATTCATCGTCTGCAACTGGTCCAAAATGCAGCAGCCAGGCTCATCACTGGTACCAGGAGATTTGATCACATAACCCCTGTTTTAGCTGCACTTCACTGCCTGCCAGTCGCCTTCAGGATTGATTTTAAGATTTTATTACTAACTTTTAAAGCTCTTAATGGTCTGGCGCCTAGCTATTTATGTAATCTGGTTGAACCTTATAATGTGCCAGGGTGCACCCTTAGATCCTCTGGCCAAGGTCAACTGGAAATGTATACAGCTAAGTTGGTGACCAAAGGAGGTCGGGCCTTTTCTATAAAGGCCCCTAGACTCTGGAACAGCCTACCAGAGCAACTAAGATTAACCAGGTCATTAACGAGTTTTAAATCCCTGTTAAAAACCCATTTTTACAGAATGGCCTTTTTAACTCCTTGAGATAAATGTTGTTTATTATTGCTCTGTTCTAGTGTAAATGTTATGTATCACTGTTATTTCATTATCTGCATTGTTGTTGTTGATTGATCTTTTGATTGTTCAGGCACTTTGTAACTTTGTTTAAATAAGTGCTATACAAATAAAGTTTTATTATTATTATTATTATGAATGATAAGGCTGGCCGGGCGCCGTGTCAGGCAGCCAGAACTGATACGGTGGGAGGAGCCAACCCACGGCACGGCTAGGAGTGGAAACGGCTTCACCACCAAACCCACATCCAGCCCCCGTTCACTGACTGCTTCACAGGAACAACACACACGTCAACAACACACTGAGGTACTCTCACATGGCTAGGTCTGACGCACTTCATGTTCACATGTTACATGTAGTTTAACCTCTGAATGTCCATCTGTTATGACAGAGACAGGAGGTTCAAGTGAGAACACAACTGTGAATTTGAGCTGCTATGAGTGTTACTATCTTTAAGTGATCTTTAAAATATACATCTAAAAAAGTAACTAGTAACTAAAGTTTTCAAATAATTGTAGTGGAGTAAAAGTACAATATTTTCCTCAGAGATGTAGTGGAGTACAAGTAAAAGTAAAAAATAACTCAAACATTTACTTAAGTACAGTACTTGAGTAAATATACTTTCCACCACTGCCGAAAAGTAGCAGATCTACAAGCTCACAACGCGTTGCTTGTGAGCTTGTAGATCTGCTATGTTGGGTGTGCACCGCCGTCATACGACGACGTATAAATGTGTCTTTAGTTGTGTGTGTTCACTCACTGCTCACCTGTCTTTATGAAGACATTCTAATTAGTAAGTTGTTTCCCCTTACACTGTTTTCTTTCTCTTTCTATTCTTTCTTTTCTTTTCTGAGACCCTGATTGTCCTTGTTTGGGTAAAGAAGACATGATTATTTACTTAGTTTTTGCATCTACTGTTGGCATCAGTCATCAGGTGTCTCTTCAGTGAGTCCAATCTATTTTTAGCTGAGCAGCATGAAAGACATGCTTGTGAGCAGTGTTGCCAGGTCAATTTATTATAAGCCATGTTGGGCTTGTTTTTTCTGTATAGTTCCTTAATGGTTGTTGTGGGTTGCGGTTGTGTTGTGAGCTTGTAGATCGGCTATTTTCAAATAGCAGACATATATAAATATGCACATTGCTTAATAGCCGACTTATATACGTTTGAATTGTTGCTTCTTTTGGGCTTGTTTTCATAGATGCGGGGCGGCAGTGGCTCAGGGGTAGAGTGGCCGGGTAGAGTGAACTGGAAAACCGCAAGGTTCCCAGTTCGATCCCGGGCTGGGGCGCTCCCCTAGAGTTAGTGTGGAAGTGTCCTTGAGCAAGACGCTGAACCCCTAATTGCTCCCGATGAGCAGGTTGGTGCCTTGCATGGTTTCCTCCGCCATCGGTGTATGAATGTGTGTGTGAATGGGTTAATGGCACAATCAATGTAAAGCACTTTGGATAGAGGCGCTATATAAATGCACCATTTACCATAGACCTGGTTGCTTATTCCTCTTACAATATCTGGCAACGCTGCTTGCAGTCACTGCTGGCTTTCCGCAGAGCCAATGAAAAGACTGCTTTCCATGACTTGTTCAGTGATCATATCAGTCTAGACACACCTACTGCATCCTGTAAGTTCCTCATCCATATACATGTAAACACACTGATGGTTTCCTTATCCGCTCTAGACCAGAAGTACAAACTGCAAAGCACATTGATCTCATCCAAACGTACTCAACAGCAGACTAAACCATTTTTGTCTTGAGAGCAGCCACAGAGAGACTAACTTATTATGTTTTATACAACAGTAAATCTGTTTTATTCAGGTCATTTTAATGTAGTTATGACACAAATGAAAATAATGAATAATGATTAGTTTATTCTGTATTTGTTTCTCCTTGTACGGCGTGTTCTATCCATGACATCAGCTGTGGTGATGTCACTGTCCATGACGTTAGTCTCAGTGACACAGATCGGGCCAAGCCTGCTCCTTGTATGTGGATCTCAGACGGCCCTGTATATGATACCTTGTATCTGGTCTTTGTTCCATGGTCAGGTCTAATCCTCTACAACAGTGGTTCTCAAACTTTTTCATGTCAAGGACCCCCAAATTGACACTTATTAGCCCGCGGACCCCCATTTGAAAAGAAACGCCAGGGACCCCAATAAGAGAAGGTTTATCAGCTAACCACACATGGCTAATTGCATTAAGTGAGCATCGGGTCCAGTACGGGTCTATAGACCTGGTCGGGCCACGTTTTTTTAATTATTTCATTTTCTTTATTCAATGGAACCCTAGATCAGTGGTTTCCCACACTTGGGGTCGGGACCCCCAGGAGGGTCCCCACACTATTGTGGGGGGTCCCCAGATGATTAGCTTAAATGTGCAACATTGTTTTCTCACTCGACAGTAAACAAACCAACATACAGTATAAGTGTATACAGGGTTTCTGCACATTTATAAAGTGACAATATAATGACTTTTAAGACCTTTTAGTTTGGGGGGTTCATAGTTCAAATATGACTATTTTGGGGGGATCCCAGTTAAAATATACATGACTGTTTTGGGGGGTTGTGGCCTGTAAAGTACTTAAAGTAAGATGTCTGTACCCTGAGAGGTAGATGTCTCTGTAACCACATGTAACCACAGCCCTCATTCAGCTTCACAGGAAGAAACACACGTCAAAAATAGACTGAGGTACTGTGTCACATGACTAGAGGTTTGACGCACTTTATTTTCCAATGTAACATGCAAGTTTAACCACTTAAATACCCTATATATACTTTGATGAACGTCAGACGGTGAAAATAGATCATCTATTTTTCCAGAATGTTTATCCCTTTTTTGCTGAATGTCCAGATGGACCAGGTCCATTTGCACTCTGAGAGTTACAGACCTATAAGGGTCCATTTGGTTCTATTTGTACACTCTCAGAGTTACGGACCTGTAAGGGTCCATTTGGTTCCATTTGTACACTCTCAGAGTTACAGACCTGTAAGGGTCCAGTTGGACCCCCTGGTGGTCCCCGGACCTGATGTTGAGAGCCACATATTTAAATGAACCAATCAGATGGGTAGTGGGTGGAGCCTCCATCATATAAAGCAGAGCACAGACTCCTGTGAGTCATTCTGCAGTCAGGAGCCACAGTGACCATGTGGCCCCTCCCCCTCCTGTTGCTGCTCTACGCAGCAGCCATCGTCCCGGTGACATCAGAAGGCAAGTGACAGAGTTTCTTTATACTTTATAAATGTTCTGTTTATGAACAATACAGTGGTGACCAAGTACACATACTTATATTAAGTACATTATAAATGTTCTGTTTATGAACAATACAGTGGTGACCAAGTACACATACTTATATTAAGTACTCCTTTCAGATACTTTGACTTTACTTCAGTGTTTCACATGTTCAGTATTACTTATAGCCTACTTCTACTCCATTACATCTCAGAGGCAAATACTGTACTTTCTTCTCCACTGAAAAGATTTGAAAACTTTACTCAATAGTTACTTTGTAGATTCAGATTATTATTACAAAGCATACATTAACAAATTAAGTTAAGCTCTGTGTACTTCATTTTATTAAAACACAATATACTGACGCTTTGTGTCAATACTGACACATCAGTGCGCTGAACGGAGATGATGTGTGTGTGATGGTGACAGATTGTTGGGGTGATGGTGACAGATTGTTGAGGTGATGGTGACATATTGTTGGGGTGATGGTGACATATTGTTGAGGTGATGGTGACAGATTGTTGGGGTGATGGTGACATATTGTTGATTTAAAAACCCTAAATCCACCTTAGCAAATACCTACTTATGTGTACACTTTCTTAAATTGTTAAGTGAATATGCAATATTGATCCTTTGATGCATTTGCAATCTCGAGGAGTAAAAATTACAAATAATAATCTACAAAATATCAGTTAACAATACAATTCAAAATAGCAGCTTTACAATACCATATCAATAACAATATATATTTTAAAATCTTACAGGAACCAGGTCAGCGTACATTAAAGTCAATTTTTGTGATTTACATTTTTATTTTTGGACTGACAAATGTAAAAGCTCTTAAAACATTTTTGTATAATTGTTTTCATCGCAGGAATAAAAATTGCCTCATTTTTCCAATTTTCTTATCCACAAAGAAATCTGGAAAATGCTCAATTTGTGTGATTAATATTTTGTCATTTTTTAATTTGGGACTGACTAGGGTAAAAGCTCTTTGTTTATCGTTGTTTTTCTTAATTCAACTGGCATCTTAAAGCCTGAAATGGTTATTATTTCATATGTCATCTTTTAATCCTCCTTTCTCTGAAGACATTAAAACCTGAACAAACCAGCACACCCCAGTCTGAAGTGAACATGAAGTGGCTTGCTAGAGGGGTGAGCTAGGGCTAGGGGGTGAGGTGCATGTAGTGATACAAGGAGAAAAGAGTGCTAGGGGATGAAGTGGGGTGAGGTGCATGTAGTGATACAAGGAGAAAAGAGTGCTAGGGGATGAAGTGGGGTGAGGTGCATGTAGTGATACAAGGAGAAAAGAGTGCTAGGGGATGAAGTGGGGTGAGGTGCATGTAGTGATACAAGGAGAAAAGAGTGCTAGGGGATGAAGTGGGGTGAGGTGAAGTCTGAAGAGGTGAGTTTTCATACTGTGGTGGATAATGGGGAGTGAGTCTGTGGTCCTGACTGAGAGGTCATTCCACAACTTGGAGGCCAGAGTAATGAAGCGGCAGGAACCAAAGTGAAACCTGCAAACAACCATGTTAAGACAGACGTAAAAGCAACGACTAATAGGAGTGCAAGCACAGAGAGGAGACCACTGGGCTGGAGGCTGAGGTGTTTCAGGGAGCAGTAGCAGTTGTAGCCCCTAGCCCTAGCAGATCAGTAGTATTAGTGGCATCATTTACAGTAATAGTAGCAATAGCAGCAGTAGGAGTGGTTTGTGATGTTTTTTTTGTTAATTATTAAGAATAGCTACTTAAATCATGACATTTAATTATTGGTATTACAGTTGTAGGCTACAACACATTTGGTATGAGAGGTGAAAAAAATGCTATTTTTGTTTAAGGAGCCCCAATAAACCATTTGAAAATAGAATCATTCAATTTCAAATAATGTCTCTGCTATAACTACACATGTGTAAATGGGTTCACAACATTGTTTTATGTAGGCCTTACAACAAACCAACCAGTCTGTTTTATTGAAGTGATGAACAGTAATGGAATATTCAGAAAATGTCAATGATTCACAATCATATGATGAATGTTTAAAAAAATATTTCATTTTTATTTAATTTTTTAAACTACCTTTTTCATTATTATTTTCTAATGTCCAAAAAGGCACATTTACATGGTGTAGCCAGCATGACATTTCATCTCAATCACTCGCTGCTTCCAGACACCTGACATCTCTTTGCTTTAACCAACTTGTCAATGTCGGGGACCAGTTTCTGAATCTGTAGTTGCCAGTTATTTCCATAATATTATTTAATGTCTATTGTGTGTCACTTATGAGTGCAGTTTGGATATTGTGGTAGAATGATATAGCCAGATATTGTTCAGCATTTCTTGCAATGCTGGCATCTCGTTTTTGTGTGTGTGTGTGTGTGTGTGTGTGTGTGTGTGTGTGTGTGTGTGTGTATGTGTGTGTGTGTGTGTGTGTGTGTGTGTGTGTGTGTGTGTGTGTGTGTGTGTGTGTGTGTGGGGGTGGGTGGGTGGGCGGGCGGGCGGGCGCGCGAGCGAGAGAGAGAAATTACATTTTGAATTGAGATCCTGGGTGGATTACACAACTTTCTACCATGCTATACTTATTTGAAAATGTGTGTTGTGATGCAACACATTGTGAGCTTGTAGATTGGCTATTTTGAAAATATTTGTAAACTTTTTATACATTCGAAAAGTTGTGAAATGGTTGAGCAACTGCAGCGTCTTTAGAAGCAATATGTACCTTTTTAAAATCATGGTGGGGGTCGCAGTGGTTTTGCTATTGGGTTTAAGAGGTTAAGTTTAGGGTTAGGGTTAAGGGTTAGGTTGGGGTAATGGTCAGTGGTGGAAAGTAACTAAGTACATTTACTTAAATACTGGATTGTTTTTTACAAAATGTTACAGTACAATTTTTAGGTATTTGTACTTTACTTGAGTATTTCCAATTTCCAGTACTTTTACCTCTACTCCACTACGTTTCTGATCCAAAAATTTTACTTTTACTCCACTACAATTATTTGAAAACTTTAGTTACTAGTTACTTTTCAGATATAAGTTATTACTTTATGAAACATACATTAACCACTTTAACCCTATTTTATACCAAGGCTATTTGAGAATAGCCGATCTACAAGCGCACAACGCGTCGCATCGCAACACCTTGTGAGCTTTGTAGATCTGCTATTTTCAAACATTTAGTACTTTTACGTTTGATACTTTAAGTATATTTTGATGCCAATACTTTTGTACTTTTACGCAAGTAAAATTTTAATCTGGACTTTTACTTTTAACAGAGTATTTCTATATTGCAGTATTGGTACTTTTACTTGAGTAAAGAAATTGAGTACTCGTCATCATGTGTCGTTTGCAGGACGTCCCGTTACGTCAAACTAATGACAGATGTTCAAATCTGTCTCAACTCATCACCTGTTTGATGACACATGGTGACAGGATGTGTTGCTGTCACTCAGGTGTATTTACTGTTCTTTCATTATTTAATGTTGCTCTCTCTCTCTCTCTCTCTCTCTCTCTCTCTCTCTCTCTCAGTGTCTCTGAGGGTCAGTCGTTATAGAGTCAGTCCTGATAGATCTCAGTTCTTTCGTTATGAGATCATCTCACTGATCTGTGAGGAAGAAGAGAGGTCTGTGCTGGAGTGGACTGTGAGAAGAGACAGCAGAGGGAGAGATGGAACCTGTGGCAATGAATGGGGAAGGACCAGAGGTATGTTTGTAGGGATGGATATAGGTAGGGACGGATGGATGATAGATGATTTGGCCTGAAATCTCTTTCTTTTCACTGTGATTCTCTATAGGAACATACTGTGACATATGGTCCCTGGATCCTGTGGACAGTGGACGTTATTGGTGTGAGTCCTCTTCAGGAGAAGTCAGCCGGTCCATCAACATTACAGTCTCAGGTACAATCTATAGAATAACTGTACATCAATGTATTGTAGTGCACTGGTGTAAAGTAACTAAGTACATGTACTCAAGTACTGTATTTAAGTACAATTTTGAGGTATTTTTTACTTCAGTATTTGCAATTTTCAGTACTTTTACTTCTACTCCACTACATCTCAGAGGCAAATATTGTACTTTTACTCCACTGCAAAAAAACATAATTAACCACTTCAGCCCCATATTTATTTTGTCCATTTGAAATATAGCAGATCTACAACGTGTTGCGTTGCGACACATTGTGAGCTTGCAGATCGGCTATTTTCAAAATATGTGTATACATTTTGAACAATAAGTACTTTTACGTTTGGTACTTTAAGTGTATTTTGATGCCGATACTTTTGTACTTTTATTCAAGTACAACTTGAGTATGGGACTCCTATTTGTAACAGAGTATATCTACATTGCAGCATTAATACTTTTACTTAAGTAAAACATGTGAGTACTTCTTCCATCACTGTTGTAGTGTCTAGATATTAATTGATTTAATAATTTATTAGTCCAAAAGTGTTAACAGCACAGAGGTAGAGTAAAACATGTAGGATAAAAGGATAACACATAAATGTCCTGGATGAATATGATACAATATTATTCCATCGGTTGGTCTGTCATGTCAAGTGCAACAAAACTTCTTTAATCACAAAATGGTGACCTTTTAAACAAAATAAGCTGTTTTCTTCTGCTCTGAAATGATGATCCAGAAGCAGCCTGTTGGCAGCTCAACACAAAGCATAGAAACAGTGAAGGAATGTCTCAGGATGTCTCAGTGCATTCAGTGTCCTCTGGGATACTGTAGATCAGAGATTAGTCAATGAACAGAAAAACTGTGTTTTTCAGCTCTTTCAATGTGAAATTCTCTGTTTGCAGGTTTTTAAAGATTATTCATTCTATTACTGTAGGTGTATTTCCAAAAGTACTGTTCAATGTAAACAATGTAATGCCTATTTTTATAGCTCTGATGTCCAACTATATATAAATGCAAGTATGATATGCTATCAGTGTCGTTCAGTCACATTGCATTTGAACAATTATTTACTCTAATGAATACATTTAAGTCCAGTAACACAGTCCTATTTCCTCCTTTTTCCCAAACAAGACAATGTCACAGCATAGATCTGTTGCATAATATCATTATCACACTTGAGGTCTTTTCTGTGTAGGTGAAATTATCACTGCTGTTGGTTCTAGATGGAGATGTTATCTTGGAGAGTCCTTTACATCCTGTGACAGAGGGAAGTGATGTCACACTCCGCTGTTTGTCCAGAGACAGGAGAACATCCTCTGACCTCCCAGCTGATTTCTATAAAGATGGATCCCTCATCAGGTCTGAGTCTACAGGACAGATGACCATCCACAATGTTTACAAGTCTGATGAAGGATTCTACAAGTGTATCATCTCTGACCTTGGAGAGTCTCCAGAGAGCAGGATGGATGTGAGAGGTGAGATAATATACATTTATATGGACTACAGTGGATCATTTTCTTTCTTTCTTTCTTTCTTTCTTTTTTTCTTTCTTTTCTTTCTTTCTTTCTTTCTTTCTTTCTTTCTTTCTTTCTTTCTTTCTTTCTTTCTTTCTTTGACAATATAGGTTTACAGGTTGACAACATATAGTTCAACTTTTCACTAAATGAGGCTTAATGTGTCGCCCGTTATGGTCAGAAGAGAAAGCTCTTTTATCAGGGAATGGATTATCAAGTCATTTGATGATCACTGTCATATTATCCTCCCCAACATCATGTATTAAGTGAGAATTGGTCCAAAATAAATACTGTTTTCATGCCACATACACTTAAAACAATGTTTTCATTTGTATACCCCCCCTGGGGGTCCTGACCCACAGGTTGAGAACCACTGTCCTAATGTACATTCTATCATGCTACTTGTTGTAGTCACAAACTCAGAATACAGGGTACAAACTACGATATAAAGTTCATAATAATACTATGAAAAAGATAATGTACACTTCATAGGAGTAGAGATAGATAGGAACTAAAGAACAACAACACTTTGTGGAAGGGGGAAGAGAATGTAAACGGAACAGAGATGTTTGCGGCAGTATTTATTGCTCTGGTGTTTTCTTCTTAAAAAGTGGGATTCCCTTCAAATGATTTATGCTTTGTGTCGAACCGAAAATAACGATCTGAAAACAACGCGTCGCGCGTCTGTGTTTCGGCTTGCAGCTCGCTTTGGTGCACGGCTCGGTTTGGTGCACGGCTCGGTTTGGTGCTCGGTTTGGTGCACGGCTTGCGGCTCGGTTTGGTGCTCGGTTTGGTGCACGGCTCCCGGCTCGGTTTGGTGCTCGGTTTGGTGCTCGGTTTGGTGTGCTCCCGTCTCCCGGCTCGGTTTGGTGCTCAGTTTGGTGCTCGGTTTGGTGTGCTCCCGTCTCCCGGCTCGGTTTGGTGCGCGGCTCTCGGCTTGGTTTGATGCGCGGCTCGGTTTGGTGCGTGGCTCGGTTTGATGCGTGGCTCGGTTTGGTGCGTGGCTCGGTTTGGTGCGTGGCTCTCGGCTTGGTTTGATGCGCGGCTCGGTTTGGTGCGTGGCTCGGTTTGATGCGCGGCTCGGTTTGGCTCGGTTTGGTGCGTGGCTCGGTTTGGTGCGTGGCTCGGTTTGGTGCGTGGCTCTCGGCTCGGTTTGGTGCTCGGCTCGGTTTGGTGCACGGCTCTCCGCTCGGTTTGGTGCTCGGCTCGGTTTGGTGCGCGGCTCTCGGCTTGGTTTGATGCACGGCTCGGTTTGGTGCGTGGCTCGGTTTGGTGCTCGGCTCGGTTTGGTGCGCGGCTCTCGGCTTGGTTTGATGCACGGCTCGGTTTGGTGCGTGGCTCGGTTTGGTGCGTGGCTCGGTTTGGTGCGTGGCTCTCGGCTCGGTTTGGTGCGCGGCTCTCGGCTTGGTTTGGTGCGTGGCTCGGTTTGGTGCGTGGCTCGGTTGGTGCGTGGCTCTCGGCTCGGTTTGGTGCGTGGCTCGGTTTGGTGCGTGGCTCTCGGCTCGGTTTGGTGCGTGGCTCTCGGCTCGGTTTGGTGCGCGGCTCGGTTGGGCTCGGTTTAGTGCGCGGCTCGGTTTGGTGCGCGGCTCTCGGCTCGGTTTGGTGCGCGGCTCGGTTTGGTGCGCGGCTCTCGGCTTGGTTTGGTGCGTGGCTCGGTTTGGTGCGTGGCTCTCGGCTCGGTTTGGTGCGTGGCTCTCGGCTCGGTTTGGTGCGCGGCTCGGTTTGGTGCGCGGCTCTCGGCTCGCTTTGGTGATCGGCTCGCTTTGGAGCACGGCTGCGGGGCTCGCGGCTCGCTTTGGTTGTATGCGTCCCGTGGACGCCGTGATGGTTGGTTTAATGCGTCCTTTATTAAAAGTGTGCAGGACGCAGGTCTAGCAGCATCTCTGCTGTATTTTAACTTTTTTTGTACATTAATGCCGTACTTCACCTGTCTATGTCACACACAAGTAGACTATATTTTGAATTGGAATCCAGATTTTTTTGGTGCTATTTTTGAATTGGAATCCTGAAAATAAAATGTTTTATCTAATTTCAAATGCATTTAGTTATACTTATGTTAACTTTACAAACTTAAATACAAATACATTGGACATAAAAAAGACAATAGAATTAGAATACTAGTCATTAAGCTACTAATATAGACTTATATAGAAGGTATATAGAAGTAATTAAAGCGTCATTAAAGGTCATGTTTGCATAATTGGAATTGTAACAGCTAAAATAATATATCAGTATTCTGATATTAACCTGCGGGCCGCATTAAGTGAAGGTGGGGGCCGCATATGCCAGTTGCCCATGTATGGTATAAATTGATACTCGGGCTGATACCCCTTGTCAGAGTAATTGGGGCAGTATCCATTAGTTGGAGCTCAGTCTATGATGTCAGTACTATGATCTCATGTTGACGACATCAACACAGATATGAGTGTGTGTGCTGGTGGTGGTATTAAACTACCAAACTCGTCATATGGATGGGGTCTCCCCTGGAAACCTCAAGTGCCGGCCCTTGGGGGTCCCAGAACCCCATTTTGAAGACCATTGTGTTAAGTATCTATATTAACATAAAGTGTAATCATGCAGGTAACAGGCTGATCCTTAAAGGTGGTTCCAACCCATGTGAAGGCTACATTCACATATTTCATAACAGTGAATGGGGCTTTGTTGGAGACGATAACTGGAAGCAGAACAATGAAGATGTGGTGTGTAGGAGCATTGGCTGTGGACAGGCTGTGAGCGGACAGTCCTACACAATGAAACCTGATAAAGCCAGTATATCTGATAAGGTCTGGATCAATGAGGTGAGCTGTGACGGGTCTGAGGATCAGCTGTGGAAATGTCAGAACTACAGCCGTTGGAGGGTCAGTGTCTCCAACCAGGACTCAGTGAGATGGATTACATGTTCAGGTAAGACCATAACACACACGCACGCACGCACGCACGCACGCACGCACGCACACACACACACACACACACACACACACACACACACACACACACACACACACACACACATTTATGCTAGTAATGTAGCTGAGGTAACTGACATATTTGTGTTGTTTAATTTCCCTGGCACTGTCAATTTATTTTTATTTTTTTCCTTCTTTTTCTTCTTGTAGATCAGATTGAAATGAGTTTGGATGGTTTTAAATGTGCTGGAGCTGTCCAGTTCAACACAACCTCAAATGGAAGAAATTCAAAATACTATGTTTGTTCTGACTACTTTGGTAAGAGTTACACTATCTGTATGCATGCTCTGATTTATTTCTACAGTACAATATACCTTGAACTTAAATGTTCCCATTTATCATCATACATTCCTATGATACTGTGATAAGGACCTTTACCTGTAGTTTGAACAGCATTAATGATTCACCTTTTTGGTGGATTTTTATCTGGTCTCCATTGTTTTTTTTGTTGTTTGTTTTTTTGGTAGTAGTAGTAGTAGAATTAGTAGTGATAACACACTTCATAATACAAATATGATATAAATAATGACATAAAATGCAAGTAAAATATTGTTGGTTTCCTCTGGTATAAAGCAAAGGAACAAGCTGACCTCGTGTGCAAAGATCTCAAATGTGGAACCACACGAGATGTTCCTGACCCCATGAAAATGACATCACCAGAGAGATTCAAATCCAACGGCAAGAGGATTCATTGTACAGGAACCAGGATTGAGGATCATCTGTGGCAGTGTGACCCTCAGCCTGCTAACTGTTCTAAACCTGCTTTCATCACATGTTCAGGTAGGATTCAGGAGTGCACGCATGCACGCACGCACGCGCACGCACGCGACACACACACACACACACACACACACACACACACACACACACACACACACACACACACACACACACACACACACACACACACACACACACACACACACACACACACACTGTTGAAACATAAGGGTATATGTTACAGATCATCCCATCTTCCGGCTGGTAGACGGGGATAATGTCTGTTCTGGAAACATGGAGGTGGAGGATGGTGACATGTGGAAGATCACCTGTAATGAAAGCACCAGAATAAGTGCTGATATGATGTGCAAACAGCTGAGATGTGGAACCAGTGTCACACACCACTTTAACTGTGACAGGAATCAATCACTTACACTGACATGTTCAGGTAGGATAACACTAATGTGTAGAACTGGTAGTTTCAGCACAGAAACTTAAAGGAGTCACTCTGTGTTAAACATTAGGCTAGTTGTCTCCACCAGGTCAAAGGCCATGGCTAGAGACTCTTTTCACAACTGTTCGTCCGTCCATCCGTACGTGCGTGCGTCTTTCCGTCCATCCGCCCATGTGTGTGTGTGCGCACGCGCACATGCACGTGCGTACATGGATGTGCACGAGTGTCTGTCTGTCTGTCTGTTGCAGCTAACGTGGACATTTATTCAGCTTCTCACAGGTAAACAAACACAGCCTCTTAGCTTGCCCTACGCTGGTAACTCCTGACTTCCTATATATGTTCTGTGTTGGCTGATCACTTCAAAGTAGGACTACACTGCCCTCTTGTGGGTAGGCAGGGTAACCAATAAACATTCTAGGTTCACATTATTACAGCTATCAAAACCAATTGCTTTTAGTTTATCAATCAAAATAGAGTAATTAACGGATTAAGATAGATCTGCCCTATTTTTCATGCTTCATCTTGATTGGCTTAGTCTCGTGTAGCGCTCCTGCCCCTCTGATTATGGATAAAGGCAGGGCCTTAAGTTCTTTTTGTTATCTCACGATTAATTTGCATTCTTGTGTTTCAGGTGTATACCGGTAAGTAGTTTGAATTAACTTCACAGCCCCCTTTCTACTGTAAATATAATCAACCTCTTTTCTTCTCCCAGGTAATTATCCTTTAAGGTAAGTATTTTAACTTTTCAGGTCAACAGGTGAGTATAAGTAAAACATTCTATTATTTAAATACCCATAAACCACTGTCCATTTAGGTAGTTATAATAAAATAATATCTTTACTTAGACAAACACATATATCAACAGACAATAACATGAAATGGCTTTTCAAATAGAAACAAATAATATTCACAACCTCAGTGTTACCACGGTTCTCCGTTTTACTTAATAAAACCGGGGTTACATTTGTAACCTCTAGTTGTCACAAAACAAAAATATACCCTTCTAGTATTATTTCGAACAAACAAAGATACCTTTTGGGATTATATCACTTAGATTAAACCAAAATAACCTTCTTATTTTAGCCTACCTAAAATTAACCCTATAGATATTTAATTTGACTAAACAAAAATAACCTTTTGAATTTGGCCTATACTAAATTAACCCTATTTAGTTTACAACCTAAACCCGGTGGATTACCTCATTAAATCAAAAACACTTTGTTCAAAGAACAATATTGCAACCTCAAATGAAATCAATAAATGTGGGCCCACAACCTTTCATACAAAAAGCAGCAGCAATAAGCAATTAAACCCAATGATTTAAACCCCTTGTTGCAGGCCTGTATCGACGCTTGGGTGCGTTGTGGCCAAAAACTGGTGACCCCTTCACTCTCCTGAGCCAGGAAAATAAAACGGTACCTTTCACGTGTGATGAGTGTCTATGGGTGAATGTAATAGTTCAGAGCCCCTCTCCAGCAGCGCACCTCGGTCCAGACTTCCCAACGACGAGAACAGTAGACGAACGTCCAGTAGCGGAGTCAACAGCTCACCGCAGCCGACGCCTCTTCTCCACAATCCCGACGCAGCAGAGTCTTTAAAGGCTTTCTTTGACGGCGTTTAGCTCCACTATGCCTCTCTATACTAGTGAGACTGAAGCTAAACAGTCACTTTAGCTCTCGCTGGTTTAGCAAGCAACACTGAATCACTTCACTTGTAGAATATATCCTGGTTTAAACGTCTTTCTGGCGTTCAGTCCACTTCTACAAATAATTACTGCAACTTCACTGCAGTTGTCGTGCAGACACACACAGAAATTACAGTTAAACTTATAATATCATTTAGTATGACAAACTTTGGATCACACAGCAACTGACACAGCCTCTGTGCTCCTCTCTCCTTCTCCTCCTCTCGCTGATCTGATTGGGAACCCTGGACACCTGTCACTCACTCATCTCTCTTGATTGGGAATCCCATTCACCTGTCCACTCACTCACTCTGGCCCCTGAAACCACCCATTCCCCACTTCTATCAATCACACATCAAGGTAAGTAATCATCATCACTAATAATGACATCATTAATTTGTATGCTTTTCAGCTTTGCCCCAAAATGCAGACAGATACACTTCAAAATAAAAGCACCAGTACCTGAGACAAAATAAAACACAGTTCCACCATTTTAACCAAATAACCCACAACATAAAATATCCACCGGGTTACACCCTCCCCCTTCTAAATGACTGAATGCCCTCATTCAACTTAAAAGGTTTTGAGGTTCTACTTAACCCCTAACGGGTGTTAACTGCTTCAACTTTATTTGCATTGGCCTATTTTAATAGTGACACCTCTGTGTACTATGGTAATAGGTTGATCTCTGGCCTTGCCTGGTTCATCGTAGGTCAGTCGTATAACTGGCTTCACTCTTCGTTTGGTCACAGGCGCTGGTTCGGGAATGTCGCTTTCCTCAGCACTGCTGACGGAATCCTCTTCTATTTCAGGCTCTTCTCCAGAATCTGAATCATCATCAGGAGCTGTGTCCTGGTCATCCTCTTCTGCACTGTGACCATCCTCTTCTGCACTGTGACCATCCTCTTCTGCACTGTGACCATCCTCTTCTGCACCGTGGTCATCCTCTTCAATTGCATCCTCTATTACAACTTGAGGTTCCTCTTCCTCAGAGACGACAGCAGGCCCATTCACAGATGACTTTTTTTGCAGGATCCCCTCCAAGTAGGTTCTGTAAGGTCTATGTGGCCTCTCCATCTCGAGCTCTGAGTCTGTCGACTCTTGGTCTTCTTCCTGTCCACCGGCAGGATGAGGTGATACAGTCTTCAGGTTCTTCCTAGTTTCCGATCTAGTTTTAGGTTTCACAGGTAAGTTGGGTTCACTCTCTACCCTTGGTATCCTCACGAGTTGTCCAATGGGTAAGAGATGGTCTCTATGTAGTGTCTTTATGCCTCCTTTTCCATCCTCAGGTTTCAATCTGTATACAGGTAAGTTAGGCATCTTTCCTATCACCACATAAGGAACTGGACTCCAACGGCTTTGCAGTTTGTGCTTCCCTCTTAGTCCCAGGTTCTTCAGCAACACTCTGTCACCCGGTTCCATAGTCTGGAAGATGACTCTCTTGTCATAGGACTTTTTATTCCGCTGGTGAGTCTGGTCTGCGGTGGCAGAAGCTAATTTGAAAGCTCTTTGCAGGTCTTCCTTCAGCTTTGACACATACTTTGAGTGATGACCCTCTTTGTTTCCATCCGGAGACGTCCCAAAACATACATCTACTGGGAGTCTAGCTTCTCTGCCAAACATCAAGAAGTACGGCGAATATCCCGTTGCATCACATTTGGTGCTGTTGTAGGCATGCACCAAATATGGCACATGTTGGCTCCATTGCCGTCTCTTCTCTTGACTCAGAGTGCCTAACATCGACAGTAGGGTTCTGTTAAACCTCTCGGGCTGAGGATCCCCTTGAGGATGGTATGGGGTCGTTCGAGATTTACGTATTCCCATCATCTTCAGCATCTCTCGAATCAACTGACTTTCAAAATCTCGTCCTTGATCCGAGTGGATCCGAGATGGTAGCCCGTAATGGACAAAGTACTTCTCCACCAGTATTTTAGCAACAGTGAGTGCCTTTTGATTTTTGGATGGAAAAGCCTGGGCATATCGTGTAAAATGGTCTGTGACCACCAACACGTTGCTTATCCCTTTGGAGTCTGGCTCCATGCTGAGAAAATCAATGCAGACCAAGTCCATTGGCCCATGGCTCCTGATCTGGTGCAGTGTAGCAGCTCTCTGACAGGGACTTTTGCGAGTGACACAGTAGCCACAGTTCTTGACATACTGCTCTGTGTCCAAGGCCATTTTTGGCCAGTAAAACCTGGTCCTCAACAGATCAATGGTTCTCTCGATGCCTAGATGACCGAGATCATCATGCATGGACTTGAGTACTGTTTCTCTGAATTCGACTGGAAGTACAAGTTGAGAGACCTCTTCTCCTGATGGTCGTTTGCTTAACCGATGGAGTAGACCGTCCTTCATTGCAAGCTTTCCAATCTGCTGTTTCATCAAAACCATCTCTGGATTCAATTCCACTCCCTCTGGCCATCTGCCATGTTTCACAGCCTTAATAGTTGGCCCAATCACTGTGTCATTGGTCTGGGCAGCTATCAGTTCTGACCGGGACATTTGTCCTAAGGCGCTGACATCTAAGCGAGTGGGGAAGGCATAAATGTCTGGAACACATTCAGGAGGAGCTCCTAGTTGTTCCACAACTGGAGAGTTCTGGGTCTTTACTCGCTTACAGATGGACTGAACCCCTGTTTGCGATATGGTCTCCCAGTCCTCTAATTTCTCTTGCCCTGGTGTCTGTCTTGACAGTAGGTCGGCATCGATATTGTTCCTGCCGGGTCTGTACAGGATATCGAACTCATAGGTTGAAAGGGCAGCTAGCCAGCGATGCCCATGAGCGTTGAGCTTGGCTGTCGTCAGTACGTAGGTGAGGGGGTTATTGTCAGTACGTACTGTAAATCGTGCCCCATATAGGTAATCGTGGAATTTGTCCACAACCGCCCATTTGAGTGCCAGGAACTCCAGCTGGTGAATGGGATAATTCCTCTCTGACGAACTCAGCTTCCGGCTGGCAAACGCCACAGGCCTCAACCCTTCAGGGTACTCCTGATAAAGGACGGCACCTAACCCAGTTAGACTGGCGTCCACATGTAGTACATATGGCTTGTTGGGGTCAGCAAACGCTAGTACTGGGGCATGGGTAAGGCAGTGGATGATCTGATGGAAGGCAGCCGTACACTTTTGGTCCCATCTATCACCAAATGGTTCAGACTCTTTCAGGTACGTTTTCTTCGGGTCTTTCTCCCATTTCTTGCCACGTTGTGCTGGGGCGTAGCCTTTGGTCAGCTCGGTTAGTGGTCTGACAATTGACGAGTAATTGGCTATAAACCTGCGATAATAACCAAAAAATCCCAGGAAACTTCTTAAGGTCTTCAGGTCTGTGGGCTGGGGCCAAGTGGTGACAGCCTCGATCTTAGCTGGATCGGTAGCTATGCCATTTGCCGATACTATGTGTCCCACATATTTGACCTCAGATTGACAAAACTGACACTTGTCAATGGAGATCTTTAGTCCAACCTCTCGGAGTCTGTCCAATACCTTCAGGAGCCTCTCTTCATGTTCCTCCAAAGTTCTTCCAAAGACAATCAAATCGTCTAAGTAGACCAGTACTTGAAGGAGGTTCATGTCACCGACTGCTTTCTCCATCAAACGCTGGAAAGTCGCTGGGGCTCCCGTTATGCCCTGTGGCATTCTGTCAAACTCGTAAAACCCCAGCGGACAGATGAAAGCGGTCTTTTCTTTATCTGCTTCTTTCATTGCTATTTGATAGTAACCGCTCCTCAAATCCAGCACACTGAACCACCGGCTTCCTGACAAGCAATCCAAGGCATCGTCAATGCGCGGGGTTGTGTATTGATCGGGAATGGTCCTACTGTTCAGAGTACGGTAGTCGATACACATTCGAACCTTTCCATTTTTCTTCCTAGCGATCACTATGGGTGACGCATAGGGGCTTCGGGACTCCTTTACTATGCCGGTCGCTACCAGCTCTTGGAGGTGTCTCCTTACATCATCAATGTCAGCTGGAGCAAGGCGTCGAGATCGTTCTCTGAAAGGTCGATCGTCAAACAGTCTGATGCTATGCTCCACGTCTTTGGCTAGACCCACGTCCCATTCGTGCAGGGAGAAAGCATCAGCTCTTTGCAAGAGCTTCTCGCGGAGCCTCTCCTTCCACTCCTCTGGTATGGGTGAGTCACCGAAGTCGATTTGGCTTACATCAAATCCCTCTGATGTGAGTGCGGCTTTAGACATGGACGTGACTACATCGGTAGTGTACAAGTAACCCAGGATGGTTCCAACTGGTATGACAGCTTCTCTCAGCGACTCGTTTTGCAGTCGGACTGAAAGGGGACTGGCGTCAATTGCATAGCACGGCACTACCATAGGATCTAGTAGCACACCTGCTGGGAGCGGGTTGGTAAGAGATACATCCAGCATCAGGATTTCTTTATCCACTGGCTTATCGAACTCCACGCAGCAACTGACAGAACACCAGGTTCCAGGGGACACAGTGAGCGAGCCGGGACCTGGCCACTTCACACACCCAACTTCCTCATCTTCATCGGGTAGTTCACCGGTGCTTGTCTCTGACTCCTCAGCAGTGCAAGTCAGTGTTTGAGCACTGTGGTCTCCAGTGGTTACTTGGCACAGCCTGGCTAAACGCTTGGGCAGACTTGCCTTAGCATTAGTGCCAATAATCATCGGTGTTTGATCTGGGCCCCTTGGTGTAGGGCAGATCAGTGCTAGGACAGAAATGGTTGCTGGCGTGCCGATCACTTTCTGTGGGAATTCCATGTCAACCACAACGTAGCCTCTATAGGGGTAACTTGAATCTCCTAGGCCCCATATGTCAAGACCTCCTACTGGATAGATGGGGACATCTGACATATGTTCTTTGTACCATCCCTCGAAGATTATGGTTACCTGAGAACCACTGTCCAGCAGAGCATCGCACAGGTGTCCGTTCACCTTTACTGGCTCAATGGATGGCGGCCCTATTAGGCCTTCAGGGATACCTTTTTCTCTGTGCAAGTCTGCAGCACTTTTCTTGCTTGTACAGACATTCTTAGTAGTCACATCAACGGGAGGTTTCGGACGGTTGTCTTTTGCCTTTGTACGTGACTTGATTAACTTCTGAATCACCTTGCTTTGATTCTCGGGGTTTGGGCATTTTACAGCAAAGTGCCCGCTTTCACCACAACGGTAACAGAAGTTCTCATCCGAATCATTGCGAGGCCTCCGCGGAGTGCCAGAGACGGGGCGTGTAGTCTCCACCGCCATAGCAGCAGCAGCAGGAGTCTCCGTTTGGTTCGTCTTCTTGGGAGTTAAGTTTTTGCTCCAACCTTTTCACTTGTTTTTTCAGGGCTGCCACTTCAGGGTCAGTACTGCTTTCTTGTGTTGGCCCTGTAGAGCTGACAGGTACTTTCTCTTCCCTCTCTTCTACAGTTGGAGGGGACTTGGTTGTCATTGTGGCAAACATTGACTTAAGCTCCTTGATTTCAGCTCGCAAACTTTGAATCTCAGCCAGTTTGTTTTCTCCACTCTGCTTAGCGTGGACGGCATGCACAGCCGGGTTCAACCTGGTTCTGGAGGCTTCATACTCTTCCTCCAAGCGAATCTCACTGAGTAGTTCTAAGAAGGTAGGGGGTTTGGTCTTTCTTTCCCTTAATCTGAGCTGGATTAACATCATATCAGCTTTAACAGCGCCACGCAGTAGCTGCTCTACTCGTGCTTGATCCACGCTTTTGGCTGACAAGCCACCTCTCTGGACCACTTTAGTCAACGACCGCTCTAGTCTCCTCAGGAAATCGGACAGCTTTTCTCCTTGTTCCTGCTGCATCAAGCGAAAAGAGAAATATAGGTCCTCTCCTGATTCTGCTGTCCCGAAGGCACTTTCAAGAGCTTCTATGCAGCCCTCTGGGCTAACATCGGGGTCAGACAACCGCACGGCTTTGACAATCTCCAAAGCGGGTCCCTTTAGGCTTTCAACAATCCTTCTCCTTTTTTCTTTTGCATGGCAGTAGCTCTCTTCTACCATCAAGTTTGCTTGTTCTATCCAATGATCGAATTGCTCTTCATTAACTGGAGTTGGGATTATCCCTGAAAAGATACGCAGGCGACGATAGCCAGCACTCTCAGACGGTGATTTGGCTGTCTTGTCAAGCAGATCTCCTACCGCACGTAGGATGGCTTCGGTGTGTGACTGTGGTGTGGCTTGGCCAGTCAGTAATGCTTGCAGGTCCTCCTGTGTCTTACCCTCTGCCTGCAGCAAGGCACTCAATTTACTATTGAAATCTTCAGCTGCAGTAGTGGTTTCCCCCCAAAAGACTAGGGTCCACGACTCCAGCCCTTTGCCAGGTGACACTTCTGAAGGGACTTTGTCAGCATCTACCGCTTCTCTGGTCTCACACAACACCTTTAACTCGCCTTTCTCAGCACTGAACATCTTCCGTCGTACTTTTACACGTTCCACTATCTTTAGCTTGTCAAGAGTTTCTTCGATATCAGAAGCTTCAATCTCTTCTTTCGTTGGGATTATGACCATCAGTGCATGGTCTATATCCACGAGCTCAACTCGGCACCAACGCTTCAGCTCATCAGCTAGTTCAGCAGTTGTGGCCATCTTGTTTGAATTTAGGGTTCTCAATCAAAAATATATATACTTTTTAATTTAGAACTGTACACAGAGGTGTTTTTTAAAGGGAAAAATACATCTTTTTTTTTCTCTCTAACTAGAAACACAAGAAGGATCTCAGTGGTGCCTCCATTTATGTAGCGCTCCTGCCCCTCTGATTATGGATAAAGGCAGGGCCTTAAGTTCTTTTTGTTATCTCACGATTAATTTGCATTCTTGTGTTTCAGGTGTATACCGGTAAGTAGTTTGAATTAACTTCACAGCCCCCTTTCTACTGTAAATATAATCAACCTCTTTTCTTCTCCCAGGTAATTATCCTTTAAGGTAAGTATTTTAACTTTTCAGGTCAACAGGTGAGTATAAGTAAAACATTCTATTATTTAAATACCCATAAACCACTGTCCATTCAGGTAGTTATAATAAAATAATATCTTTACTTAGACAAACACATATATCAACAGACAATAACATGAAATGGCTTTTCAAATAGAAACAAATAATATTCACAACCTCAGTGTTACCACGGTTCTCCGTTTTACTTAATAAAACCGGGGTTACATTTGTAACCTCTAGTTGTCACAAAACAAAAATATACCCTTCTAGTATTATTTCGAACAAACAAAGATACCTTTTGGGATTATATCACTTAGATTAAACCAAAATAACCTTCTTATTTTAGCCTACCTAAAATTAACCCTATAGATATTTAATTTGACTAAACAAAAATAACCTTTTGAATTTGGCCTATACTAAATTAACCCTATTTAGTTTACAACCTAAACCCGGTGGATTACCTCATTAAATCAAAAACACTTTGTTCAAAGAACAATATTGCAACCTCAAATGAAATCAATAAATGTGGGCCCACAACCTTTCATACAAAAAGCAGCAGCAATAAGCAATTAAACCCAATGATTTAAACCCCTTGTTGCAGGCCTGTATCGACGCTTGGGTGCGTTGTGGCCAAAAACTGGTGACCCCTTCACTCTCCTGAGCCAGGAAAATAAAACGGTACCTTTCACGTGTGATGAGTGTCTATGGGTGAATGTAATAGTTCAGAGCCCCTCTCCAGCAGCGCACCTCGGTCCAGACTTCCCAACGACGAGAACAGTAGACGAACGTCCAGTAGCGGAGTCAACAGCTCACCGCAGCCGACGCCTCTTCTCCACAATCCCGACGCAGCAGAGTCTTTAAAGGCTTTCTTTGACGGCGTTTAGCTCCACTATGCCTCTCTATACTAGTGAGACTGAAGCTAAACAGTCACTTTAGCTCTCGCTGGTTTAGCAAGCAACACTGAATCACTTCACTTGTAGAATATATCCTGGTTTAAACGTCTTTCTGGCGTTCAGTCCACTTCTACAAATAATTACTGCAACTTCACTGCAGTTGTCGTGCAGACACACACAGAAATTACAGTTAAACTTATAATATCATTTAGTATGACAAACTTTGGATCACACAGCAACTGACACAGCCTCTGTGCTCCTCTCTCCTTCTCCTCCTCTCGCTGATCTGATTGGGAACCCTGGACACCTGTCACTCACTCATCTCTCTTGATTGGGAATCCCATTCACCTGTCCACTCACTCACTCTGGCCCCTGAAACCACCCATTCCCCACTTCTATCAATCACACATCAAGGTAAGTAATCATCATCACTAATAATGACATCATTAATTTGTATGCTTTTCAGCTTTGCCCCAAAATGCAGACAGATACACTTCAAAATAAAAGCACCAGTACCTGAGACAAAATAAAACACAGTTCCACCATTTTAACCAAATAACCCACAACATAAAATATCCACCGGGTTACACCCGCGTAGCCAGACCCCACAGAAAATGAAAAACAGCGACCTCTGCTGTTTGTGATCATTGTCTGTGGGGCTTGGCCGGAGGCAAATGGAACACCAGTGCGCAGGGAAACCCCGGTTTCATGTCTGCCTTCAGCGCATCACTTCCGGTTGGTGCTACTATGTTTTCATTCCCACTAACAATATTTCTACACGGAACACTAACACCACTTCTCCCAGAGAACATGGATGGTTTTGGTTATAAGCCCACTTGTTTCTATGATGAAAGAGTAATTTAAAATGTGAATATCTTTCCGAGGTTTTGTCCGCTCCGAGGACACTATTGTTAAATTAGTTTCGGCTAGTTTCGAGGGGGGAAGGGTGGACGGACACGTGAATCCCGCCCACTACATTTGATTGGGTAAAGCGCGGCCTGCTTCTTGATCTGAAGGCATGCCCACTTGTAGCCAATGTGCACACGTTATGACGAACCTCCCCGACAGATTCCAACGCAGGGCAGAATCTGTTCTTGAGAGATTATGATTGGCTAAGATGGACTTCTACTATTTGGCCTCGTGGAGACCTGTGATCCGAGGAGCACATTTTTCTATAGATATGTTGGTTTGATGAAATGATGATGATGATGATGATGATGGACAACATCGATTTGTGCATACAGTATGTCCCCTGGGTGCCTCTCATACGGCCATATATGGGCAGATGGGTCGGATCGGCGGTGCAGCGAAAGCACAGTTTCCAAACTCTAGTTGTGAGGGCTGCTTGTCGGCCCGAACCTCTAGTTATATAAAAGCCATAAGATCTATTTGATGGCAGTGTTCTTTGGAATACAAAATGGTGTACATTAAATATGTTTTCAAAGATAATTTAAAACATAAAACAGAGCACGTTTATATGATTTTACTCATTATATCTTTAAACGATCTATTAACTTGGTCCTAACCTTTATCTTTTAACAGAAAGGATCAACATAACTCTCATGGACAATGGAAGTGTCAGTGATTGCTCTGGTACAGTTCATGTCAGTAGTTCTATGGGTCTGCAGCCTGTGTGTGGCTCAGATTGGGACAGAAAGGATGCAGAAGTGCTTTGTAGAGAGTTGGGCTGTGGCAAGGTGAGATCTTATTCTATATGGTTAGTATATGAATGATCACTTATCTGTGTTACAGGTCCTTTTTTACACTTTAAGCCCACAATTACATTACATGTTATTATGTAATGATATGTCCTGTCACCATGTTATGTTTTTGCCTTGGTTCTATTAACATGTTATATACTAAACCTTTATATTGCAAAGGAAAGACATTTTATTCAGAACCAAATAAACAGTCACATTTTCCAAAGTCTCTCTCTCTCTCTCTCTCTCTCTCTCTCTCTCTCTCTCTCTCTCTCTCTCTCTCTCTCTCTCTCTCTCTCTAGGTGATGTACACCAGCACCACAAGGACTCAACAACATGGAATACTGGACAACATGAACTGTAAAGGCACTGAGGAGTCTCTGTGGCACTGCATGGCCAAGTACAATGACTCTGTCCCATGCACTTCCAACGCTCATGTCACCTGTCACAGTAAGATAATGATTTAATATGTCATTATTGTATATTATTGCATGCTTTGGAGGTAGAGCATAGGCTAGTTGTCTCCTCCAGGTCAACTCCTGTGTTAAACATTAGGCTAGTTGTCTCCTCCAGGTCAACTCCTGTGTTAAACATTAGGCTAGTTGTCTCCACCAGGTCAACTCCTGTGTTAAACATTAGGTTAGTTGTCTCCTCCAGGTCAACTCCTGTGTTAAACATTAGGCTAGTTGTCTCCACCAGGTCAACTCCTGTGTTAAACATTAGGCTAGTTGTCTCCTCCAGGTCAACTCCTGTGTTAAACATTAGGCTAGTTGTCTCCGCCAGGTCAACTCTGTGTTAAACATTAGGCTAGTTGTCTCCACCAGGTCAACTCCTGTGTTAAACATTAGGCTAGTTGTCTCCACCAGGTCAACTCCTGTGTTAAACAATTAGACTAGTTGTGAGATAATGATTTATTATGTCATTATTGTATATTATTGCATGCTTTGGAGGTAGAGCATAGCTCTGAAAGAGGCAACTGTTGGATGTGTCTCAGAGAGAGACAGAGAAATAGAGAGCCATCTACACTTTTCTGACTCAGAGGAAATGTAACCCCCTGGTGGATGGAATGCCAATGATATTAATTTACGGATTGTTTTAAAAGACAAAATGATGAATTATGAATCTAATTGTGGGGCGGCAGTGGCTCATGGGTAGAGTGGCCGGGTAGAGTGAACTAGAAAACCGCAAGGTTCCCAGTTCGATCCCGGGCTGGGGCGCTCCCCTAGAGTTAGTGTCGAAGTGTCCTTGAGCAAGACGCTGAACCCCTAATTGCTCCCGATGAGCAGGTTGATGCCTTGCATGGTTTCCTCCGCCATCGGTGTATGAATGTGTGTGTGAATGGGTTAATGGCACAATCAATGTAAAGCGCTTCGGATAGAAGCGCTATATAAATGCACCATTTACCATTTACCATTTATGAATTATGCATTATTGAATGTCAGGAATGTGACTTACAAGTGCCACATTCCCCCCCTGGTGCTGGCAGTAATTGTGTAGTGTGAAGTGCCCTAATACACTGCTGGACAGTTCAGTAACCTGCCTTCCAGTGACATCATCGGTAGACAGGTTTTGTCATTTCAAACAAGATTTCACTTTCCAGGAAGAGAAAGGTTTCTATTAGCCTGGATTGCTATCAATGATGTCATTTGTTGGCAGGATTCTGAACTGTCACATACTGTAGCTCACCATTAAAATTAGTAGATGGAAAGGGTGCCATCTGATGAGAATTACTGAGGACCATTTATATTAAGGTAAAAGCAGGTGAAGTGCTCCTTTAACGGATGAATTCATGCTAGACATAATTGGATGAAATTGGGAAATTAATTATGATTTTCATTTGAACCTTTCAGAGCCCAAGGTAGTGTTCATGAAGAATGGAACGTCCTGTTCTGGCCTGGTGGCAGTAGAGCATGCTGGGAAGGACTACTGGCTCTCAGGAGCCAATGAGACGTGGCACCACACTGCTGATGTGGTGTGTCAACAGATGCATTGTGGGAAAGCCACTGACGTCACCCTGTTCCCTCATGTTCCTTCTGGAGAACCTGGAGAAGGAATGGAGAATGAAACTTGGAGTGAGTCCTACAACTGTTCCTCCACAGAGAGGTCACTGTTTGACTGTCCAAAGGACAACACAACGTCATCCAATCAGAGCATTGCTTTGGTGGAATGTTCAGGTAATGTGTTTTAAATGTTGCTGCTGGGTATTTGTACCGAAAATAACCTTCAGCTAAAACACAAAAACAACATGTTTCTGACTTATGTGGTATGAGCTCATAGCTCTTACGTTATGTTTGATATAATTTCATTAATTCCACCAAAAGTTCACTATGACAGTTATCCATAAACATTGTTTGATAACACTTGCATTTGATTCCAACATGTTCATTTCAACAGGTACTATAACTGCCACCCTGACAGAGCAGTGTTGGGGGACAGTGCAGGTGTGCACCCATGCAGGCTGTGGGGGGGTGTGTGCACACACCTGGACTGATGCCAATTCTGAAATGCTGTGTAAAGACCTGGGCTGTGGACACGCCTTCACCGGCATCGACCAGAACATCAAGGGGAATGTAACCATCCTGGCAATGTACCCGACCAAACACACCACCAACCTGACTGAAAGCATCATTGTGAAACATGATTGCAATGGCAAACCGGCCGTTGTGGTTTGCTCAGGTAAAAGATAACAATATATGTACAGATGTGTTTGTTTGCAGCTTGTTAAAAGCTATGTTGTTTTTGTCCACTTGTACTTAAGATGGATGCATTTATTTTTGGTAAATTGACAAAATTGTCTTTAATATTAATTTCAATGGTACTTTTGACATATGTTAACAGTGTCCTGTACATGCATAGGAAATAGTTTCTGATTACGTTTTTACAGTTTGATACTGTTTCCATGCAGACAGTGTCAAGGCTGATTTCAAGGATTCCAGAGATCATTGTTCTGGGAATCTGAAGATACTCTATGGAGACCAACGTTACCCTGTCTGTAAAGAATCCCTGATCAACACTGATGTCAGAAACACCATCTGTAAGGATCTGCAATGTGGAGAGACTGGAGAGACTCTTGGATTCTTTGGACCTTTACCACAAAGTAAAGTCGTGTCAGGACTGATAGACCGTAACATTACTTTGCAGGACAAAGGACATTGTTCTCTTGGTGGCCTCCAGTGTTCTGGTATGTCTAAAATATGTTGTTCTGATTCCAATTGATTTAATGAAATATGTATTATGTTGATACTGTATGACATAATGTTCCATTAAATACAGCTCATTTTTGAACGTGGACTGTAGGTTATGATTTCTTGAACTGAGACATGAATATGTCTTGGTTTTCATTAACTATGCTCTGTCCCTGCTCCTTCTCTTCTTAGACTGGCAGAAGATCAGACTACAACGTTCAAAAGAGCCTGGAAGAGCCTCTGGAGGAGATGTGTTTGTTTACAGTAAGAATGGTTCCAGGATGGTCTCTAACCACGGCTGGACAGAAACAGAGGGAGAGAAACTGTGCCGTGATCTCAATCTTGGTGGATATGAAAAGCATACAGCATCAGCAGGTTCTTCTGATATGTGGGAGAAGAGCTTCAACTGTACTGATGTGAAGGAACCAAAGAGGATCTGGGACTGTGAGCGTGACAAGAGACCCTCCGGGACCCAAGGAGTCTATCTCCAATGCAATGGTAATACCAATTAACCTATTAAGACCTGAGACCCATTCTACAAATACCTTCTAAATCAGTAGTTTTCAAACTTTTCCGTGCCAAGAACCTCCAAAATGATATGTATTTGGCCGCGGACCCCCATCTGAAAATGTTTTCTGCCAGGGACCCCCAGAAGAGAAGATTTGTGTTTAAAAAATGTCAAATGATTCAAACATTTTTAAACACTATAAATATTTTTCAAAAATGTTCAACAATAGCAGATGTACAAGCTCGCTGCGTGGTACAAAGTGACAAGCTGTGAGCTTGTAGATCTGCTATTGTTGAGAACCACTGTTTTAAACCTCTGTTCTAAATCCTAAGAGTTTACTGAAAAACTAAAACCTAAAATGATGCTTTTCCAGTTATAATGGGTTATTACTACACAGTCAGTTATAATGTGTTATTACTACACAGTCAGTTTTAATGGGTTATTATTACACAGTCAGTTTTAATGGGTTATTACTACACAGTCAGTTTTAATGGTTATTACTACACAGTCAGTGTTAATGTGTTATTACTACACAGTCAGTTTTAATGGGTTATTATTACACAGTCAGTTATAATGGGTTATTACTACACAGTCAGTTTTAATGGGTTATTACTACACAGTCAGTTTTAATGGGTTATTACTACACAGTCAGTGTTAATGTGTTATTACTACACAGTCAGTTTTAATGGGTTATTACTACACAGTCAGTTTTAATAGGTTATTACTAAACAGTCAGTTTTAATAGGTTATTACTACACAGTCAGTTTTAATGGGTTATTACTACACAGTCAGTTTTAATGGGTTATTACTACACAGTCAGTTTTAATAGGTTATTACTACACAGTCAGTGTTAATGTGTTATTACTACACAGTCAGTTTTAATAGGTTATTACTACACAGTCAGTGTTAATGTGTTATTACTACACAGTCAGTTTTATGATTTATGATTTTTATTCAGCATTAATAGCAGGTTACAATAGTTATAGTTGCGGATACAGTAAGACTCATGCCTTTTTCTTTTTTCATATGTACAAAGACAGACAGTACAGTACAATTCACTAAACATAACGTTTAACACTTAGCTGGTTCAGAGTACAGGGCTGGTTCAGTTCGACACAACATTCAATTTTCCCCATACCCTCCCTCCCTCCCTCCCTCCCTCATGGGTCTTTAGTCCCCGTTCGTTTCACCACATGAAAATGAATAGATAAAAATAAAAATAAAATAAAATAGATCCTAAGAAAAAGAAAAACATTATGTTAAATCAGCAAAGTCCACAACATGTTATAAAGGGGAAAAAAGAAGAAGAAGAAAAAAAAAAAACATAACCTAAGAATACTCCTTTTCCCCTCTTTCTCTCCCTCTCCCCTCCTCCCCAGTAGAAAGCAAAGTAGACAAAGGTAGGAAGACAGTGTGACGGCGTGAAGGGCAGATGGGGGGGGGGGGGTTCCAGATCAGTGGAGGGGTTTTGTCACAGGCAACCTTATGTGGCCTCAGGTAGTCTCGTCAGATTGGTAAGATAGGTTATTATGGAGCCCCAGGCGGACAAAAATCCACCTGGTGATCCTCTTAAGTCAAATTTAATTTTCTCTAGTTTCAGGAATAACATTACATCTTTCAGCCATAGATCTGGTTTCGGGGCACAAGGAGATTTCCACTCTAGGAGGATTTTCCTCCGTGCCAGCAATGTAAGAAAGGCAATACCATTCTGTGTTAATTTATTAAAAGTCTGATCTTTGGGCAGGACCCCAAAGATAGCAGTTACAGGGCTGGGCTGTAAGCTAATGTTAAACATTTGTGATAAGTGTCTAAATATAGTAACCCAGTAACTCTCCAAACGAGGACAAGACCAAAACATATGGGTTAGATTTGCCGGGGATGTTTGGCATCTATCGCAGCTGTCATCCACAGTAGGGTATATTCTAGACAGTTTGGCTTTGCTATAATGAGAGCGGTGTAAGACTTTGAGTTGTATCAGGCTAAGTCGAGCACACGAGGTACTGCCATTCACTCGGATCTGAGCTTGATTCCAGATATCGTCTGTGATGGGTTCCCCAAGTTCCCCCTCCCACCCTGTTTTAATTCTATCCAGAGAGGTGACCCTTAAAGAGGATATAATGTTATAAATAGAAGACATGAGGCCCTTTACCTGCCTGGGAGCATCCAAGATAGACTCCACCCCTGACCTGGCCGGAATGTTAGGGAATGAGGGATTATATGTTCTGGCAAAATTGCGAATTTGAAAGTATCTAAACAGGTGAGAGTTTGGGAGTTCATATTTGGTTGCCAGTTCCCCGAAGTTAGCAAAAATTCCATCTATGTATAAATCCTTTAATTTAGAGAGACCCCGTCTATGCCACATGGAGTAACCTGGGTCTGTCCTTGCCGGGGCAAATAAGTGGTTGTTATTTATAGGGCTATAGAGGGATATTTCACGGAGGCCAAAGAAGGTTCTGAATTGAGACCATATCTGCAGTGTGGTTAAAACAATGGGATTGGAGGTTTGCTGATTAGGGGAAATAGGCAATTTAGTGGTGATTAACGCCAATAGAGATGTCTTGGGACAGGAATTTGCTTCAATTTGACACCAGTCCAGGTCAGGGTTGTGGGCCCAGCAAGTGATTTTAGAGATGTTAGCAGCCCAATAATAATACCTAAAATTAGGCAGGGCAAGGCCACCGTCATCTCTATTTCTCTGTAGGTATTCCTTCTTTAATCTTGGAGTTTTTCCTCCCCATATAAAAGATGAGAGTAGTGTATCCAGTTTACCAAAAAAGGATCTGGGGATAAAAACCGGCAGAGCTTGGAATAAATACAGAAAACGGGGCAGAACATTCATCTTGACACAATTTACTCTCCCTGCCAGAGATATATTGATGATTCCCCATCTATGTAGGTCCAATTTAAGTTTATCAACAAGGGGTAAAAAGTTATCTCTAAACAGCCCATCTAGAGTCCTACGGATGTGTACCCCCAGGTATTTAAAGCCAGAATCTGAGGTACGAAAGGGCAGTGATCTATCTGGAATATGACGGGCCAAGTTATTTACTGGGAAACATTCACTTTTATTATAATTTAATCTGTAACCAGAGAAGGTACCGAATCTGTTCAACAGCTCAATGATCTTTGGGGTGGTGGAAATTGGGTCGGGTATGAATATCAATAGGTCATCTGCATACAGAGAGAGTTTGTATTCCATTCCCCATCTACGGATTCCCTGAATAAAAGGGGCTGACTTTAGGGCGATAGAGAGGGGCTCAATTGCAAGAGCGAACAGTAGGGGGCTTGCTGGGCAACCCTGTCTACAGCCTCTTGAGAGTGTGAGCATCTGAGAGTTCATCCCATTGGTGACAACGGAGGCTTTTGGGGCTGAGTAGAGAAGTGAAATCAAAGAAACCAGGTTGGAACCAAAACCAAACCTCTTGAGAACCTCCAGTAAGTAACCCCACTCGACCCTATCAAAAGCTTTCTCCGCATCCAGGGAGACCACCACCTCGGGGGTCTCCGAGGATGCGGGAGAGAGAATAACATTAAGGAGACGGCGAATATTCGATGAGGAATGGCGGTCTCTAATAAAACCTGTCTGGTCAGTCGAAATAATGTCGGCTACAACCGTCTCCATTCGTGAAGCCACAATTTTCGCAAGAATCTTATAGTCAGCATTTAAAAGGGATATGGGACGATATGAATTACAATTCAGTGGATCTTTATCAGGTTTTAGAATTAGGGAGATTGATGCTTCTGTGAGTGTTTGTGGTAGGGAGCCTTGGTCTAATGAGTCACTGAACATATCCAATAACAGTGGAGCTAGTTTGTTAAAAAATAGTTTATAAAATTCAACTGGGTAACCGTCTGGGCCAGGAGCTTTCCCATTTTTCATCGTCGAAATTGAGTCGTTTAACTCACTCAGATTCAAGGGTTGTTCTAGAGTCTCGCGCTTAACAGGGTGGAGAGTCGGGAACTGGAGGTCCCCAAGAAAATTCATCATATCTGTGGTATCTACAGGGAACCGAGAGGAGTACAAGTCAGAGTAGAAGCTTTTGAACGTGTTATTAATATCGGCTGGGATAACTGTGCATGTACCAGATGGGGTCCTTATTTGAGGGATGTTTCTAGTTGCACTCTCTTTCTTGAGCTGATGGGACAGTAAGCGGCCTGCTTTCTCTCCATGTTCGTACACGAGGCCTCTCGACCTCAGTAACAGTTTCTCGGTTTTCTCTGTTGTAAGTAAATTATATTGCATCTGTAAATTTAGCCTCTCTTTATACGTTTCAGGGGAAGGAAATGTTGAGTAGTCATTATCCAATTTTGTAATGTTTTCAATTAGCTGGTCCTGTTGCTTTTTCTTTAATTTATTATGCTTTGAGCAGTATGATATAATTTCACCACGGATTACGGCTTTCAAAGTTTCCCAGAGTAAGGATGGAGATACTAAGTCAGATTTATTGTTTAAAATAAATTCGTCAATTTTGTTTGAGATCAGTGAGCAAAAACTAGGGTCGTTTAATAATAAGGGGTTTAGTTTCCAGGGAGGACGAGGTTTATTTAAATTCGAAAAGTTAAGATCAAGCAACAGGGGGGCGTGGTCTGAAATTACAATGGCTGAGTAGTCAACGTTTCTAAGTGAGGGTAAAAAGAGCTTATCAATGAAAAAGTAGTCGATTCTAGTAAAAGTTTTATGGACATTCGAGAAAAATGAGAACACAGTCAGTTTTAATAGGTTATTACTACACAGTCAGTTTTAATGGGTTATTACTACACAGTCAGTTTTAATGGGTTATTACTACACAGTCAGTTTTAATGGGTTATTACTACACAGTCAGTTTTAATGGGTTATTACTACACAGTCAGTTTTAATGGGTTATTACTACACAGTCAGTTTTAATAGGTTATTACTACACAGTCAGTGTTAATGTGTTATTACTACACAGTCAGTTTTAATAGGTTATTACTACACAGTCAGTTTTAATAGGTTATTACTACACAGTCAGTTTTAATGGGTTATTACTACACAGTCAGTTTTAATGGGTTATTACTACACAGTCAGTTTTAATAGGTTATTACTACACAGTCAGTTTTAATGGGTTATTACTACACAGTCAGTTTTAATGGGTTATTACTACACAGTCAGTTTTAATGGGTTATTACTACACAGTCAGTTTTAATGGGTTATTACTACACAGTCAGTTTTAGTGGGTTATTACTACACAGTCAGTTTTAATAGGTTATTACTACACAGTCAGTTTTAATGGGTTATTACTACACAGTCAGTTTTAATAGGTTATTACTACACAGTCAGTTTTAATGGGTTATTACTACACAGTCAGTTTTAGTGGGTTATTACTACACAGTCAGTTGTAATGGGTTATTACTACACAGTCAGTTTTAATAGGTTATTACTACACAGTCAGTGTTAATGTGTTATTACTACACAGTCAGTTTTAATAGGTTATTACTACACAGTCAGTTTTAATAGGTTATTACTACACAGTCAGTGTTAATGTGTTATTACTACACAGTCAGTTTTAATGGGTTATTACTACACAGTCAGTTTTAATGGGTTATTACTACACAGTCAGTTTTAATGGGTTATTACTACACAGTCAGTTTTAATGGGTTATTACTACACAGTCAGTTTTAATGGGTTATTACTACACAGTCAGTTTTAATAGGTTATTACTACACAGTCAGTTTTAATGGGTTATTACTACACAGTCAGTTTTAATGGGTTATTACTACACAGTCAAATCCAAAATTCCCAAATACTCCTCAATGAGTCTATCCATGTTTACACATTCAGAGATACATTTACTCACAGAAGCAGATTTAATATAAAGACTGAAGTGGGGAAAAGGACAGTATTTTCCCCTTCATATTAACCAGTTGAGGGATGATGGTTATTTAGGCCTTATCAGCCTCAGGGCTGTTATTTAAAGTAGATGATTTGAATCACATCTCTATGTGACTCCAGATAACATGTTTATTTCAGACTCATCAGATCTGTGTGGTTGTGGGATTAGAGATTATGTTTGTTTGTTTGTTTGTTTGTTTTTGTTGATTTGTGGAGATTTTATTTCTGTTTTCACAGACAACCATGTGGTTACCCTGTATCCATCAGAGAGATGCTCTGGTGAGGTGATGATCAATAACAGAGCGGTGTGCAGCGATCATTGGGACAACAAACACTCACAAATAGTTTGCCAAGAGCTGGACTGTGGTGATGCTCTCTCCTTTCAGAGAGAAAAGTCATATTGGTCATATAGGTACCATGTCCGTTGTCACGGCTCTGAGTCCACACTGGGACACTGTGAGACAGAGGAGGGCCGGTGTGATGATGACCTGATGGTGATTGTCTACTGTAGAGGTGAATGCTTTTGATAACAGTCTCTCTTCTGGTAGATATAATATAATAATATGATAATATAATATATATTAGTCTCCTTGGTGTTTGTCACTGTACATTTACATACACAGTGAATTGAGGTATCTGTATTTAACCTAAAGTATCAGGAGCAGTGATATTTATACATTTAACCATCCTAAGTATCAGGAACAGTGATATTAATACATGTAACCATCCTAAGTATCAGGAGCAGTGATATAAACATATCAGAGGAAAAGGGTCTGTTCAAGTAGATATGATTCTTTGATCTGTTTTGAGTCATTTATCATGTAGTATTGTACTGTATATAATTAATAGTTAATGTCAGGAGGGAACTTTATACATCCTAAACTTTTACTTTTCAGGACATGGAAAAAATAAAGTGTGTTTCAATGTATCCAATGTATTTATGATTTAGTCACAATCTCTTGTTAATACTACAGATGTGCAAATAATCATATCAGTATCTGACACTTTTTATGTAAAAATGCTAAATCGATTTCAAACCGATAAGAAAAAGAATCTCACACTGATTATGATGACACATTAATGATGTGATTGTTAATTGTCCGGGGACTCTAAAGTGAGGTACAGCGTCAGACCTTTCAGTTGTTGCTGCTCACAATTGCCCCCCCCCCACACACACACACTTAAACATCTAAGCAGGAACATTTCTTGTTATTTCATTGCAAAGTGGAGCTGTTACTCCTATATTACACACATTTCAGTGGGTAAATAGACCACTGCGATAGGCTAATAAATTACATCAATACTACATCTCTAATGTAACTGTTGTTATTGTTGTCATGTTGCATTGACAAACCAACCTGAAATCCATGATGTCAGAAACCGTTAGATTAGAGAACCTCTGAGACGTCATCACCGCCTCACGCACGGTTCAAGCTAACACATCCGAGCGCTCCCTACCCCTGTTTCAGCCAATCAGAAGCCTCGTCTGGCTCATCCTAGGAACATTGTTGCCCCCCCCCCCCCAAAAAAAAGGATAGTAATTTTGTATTTAAAACAGCATTACAGACGTCAAAGGGTTAAAGTGCAGGAGAGATGGGGTGACTCCTGAACAAACACTTTTGGGTGTTATTGAACAAACACAATACCAGATTATAGAGCTTTAGCTTTTTAACTTTTTAGTTTTGTTTTAACCAAAGAATATCACTTACAATAACTTCAATTATGAATGAATGAATGAATGAATGACTGATAAACAATGAACGTATTTCCTAGTTCCTAGACATAATTGGATGAAATTGTGAGATAAATTATGATCATCATTTGAACCCTCTTCAGACCCCAAGGTAGTGTTCATGAAGAATGGAACGTCCTGTTCTGGCCTGGTGGCAGTAGAGCATGCTGGGAAGGACTACTGGCTCTCAGGAGCCAATGAGACGTGGAACCACACTGCTGATGTGGTGTGTCAACAGATGCATTGTGGGAAAGCCACTGACGTCACCCTGTTCCCTCATGTTCCTTCTGGAGAACCTGGAGAAGGAATGGAGAATGAAACTTGGAGTGAGTCCTACAACTGTTCCTCCACAGAGACGTCACTCTTTGACTGTCCAAAGGACAACACAATGTCATCCAATCAGAGCCTTGCTTTGGTGGAATGTTCAGGTAATGTGTTTTAAATGTTGCTGCTGAGTATTAGTACCATGTTTAGATCACATTAGATTTTCCTGTTTATCATCATAACCTAATTTCCCTCCCCCAACACATTCACATTGGCACAGAACATGGCTTGGTAACACCTGTGTAATGTCCTTGGTATTTGTCATTTGATGTTTCATTTCACCTTTTGTTACATTTCAACAGGTACTATAAATGCAACCCTGACAGAGCAGTGTTGGGGGACAGTGCAGGTGTGCACCCATGCAGGCTGTGGGGGTGTGTGTGCACACACCTGGACTGATGCCAATTCTGAAATGCTGTGTAAAGACCTGTGCTGTGGACACGCCTTCACCGGCATCGACCAGAACAGTGAGGGGAATGTAACCATCCTGGCAATGTACCCGACCAAACACACCACCAACCTGACTGAAAGCATCATTGTGAAAAATGCTGCAATCTATTATAAACCTCCCTGCTCCAACAAACCGGCCGTTGTGGTTTGCTCGGGTAAAAGATTATTTGAAGAAATACCCACTACATTTAGAATATGTACATGTTTTTTTGTTAGCAGATTGTTTTAAGCTATATTTTTTTATCCACTTCTACTTCACACCTTCATAACTTGGATAGATCTATTTTTTGTGAAATTCAATGAATTGTCTGTAATAATCAAATAATCAATTGTACTAGTAACATTGTTATCACTGCACTGTACATGCATAAACAATCAGATTACATTGTTGTTGTTTCTATTTTTTAAATCATTTTGATAATTGATACGTTTTTCCATGCAGACAGTGTCGAGGCTGATTTCAAGGATTCCAGAGATCATTGTTCTGGGAATCTGAAGATACTCTATCGAGGCCAACGTTACCCTGTCTGTAAAGAATCCCTGATCAACACTGATGTCCGAAACACCATCTGTAAGGATCTGCAATGTGGAGAGACTGGAGAGACTCTTGAATTCTTTGGACCTTTGCCTCAAAGTAAAGTCTTGTCAGGACTGATAGACCGTAACATTACTTTGCAGGACAAAGGACATTGTTCTCTTGGTGGCCTCCAGTGCTCTGGTATGTCCAAAATATGTTGTTCTGATTCCAATTGATTTAATGAAATATGAATTGTAGAGATACTGTTTAACATTAGTGTAACAGCTCATTAAATACTATGAATGAATCTTGTATTGTATACTATAAATATGAACATTGTTTTGGTTTTCATCAACTATGCTCCGTCTGCTCTTTCTCTTCTTAGACTGGCAGAAGATCAGACTACAACGTTCAAAAGAGCCTGGAAGAGCCTCTGGAGGAGATGTGTTTGTTTACAGTAAGAATGGTTCCAGGATGGTCTCTAACCACGGCTGGACAGAAACAGAGGGAGAGAAACTGTGTCGTGATCTCAACCTTGGTGGATATAAAAACCATACAGCATCAGCAGGTTCTTCTGATATGTGGGAGAAGAGCTTCAACTGTACTGATGTGAAGGAACCAAAGACCATCTGGGACTGTGAGCGTGACAAGAGACCCTCCGGGAACCAAGGAGTCTATCTCCAATGCAAAGGTAATTATTACAACCCATCACCGTCATGGTAAATTGTTGCAAAAAAGTTTAACAAAAACGTTACATTTTAGTGCTGTTGCATTTTAACAAATAGATTTATGATTAGGTTTTATGGTTAAGGTTAGGATTCAGGTTAGGTTTAGGGGTTGTTAGTAGTCTAAATTAAACTGAGGATTGACTGAACATGGACTAAATGTTCACAAATCCCACATTCCAAAATACTACATTGTTATATATTCTGAGATAAATTATTAACATATTCTGAGATCATTTTACATTTAATATAAAGATCGATGTTGAAATGAGGAAAAGGACCGTTTCCTCTTTCTCTTTTGTTCATATTACGTAGTTGAACATTTTTGAATGAGGGTTACTTAGGCCTTATCATTCACAGTCGATAAAAACCTAAGTGCTGTTTTAAGTACATGATTTGAATAACATTTCTTTGTGACCCCAGGTAATATATTAATATTACCTATACTATTAGTCTGAAATAAATATGATTTAATTCAGATGCACCAGATCTGTATGGTTGTGGGATAAGTTTTTTTTAAAAACATTTTTATTTGGGTTAATTTGTTGAGATTTTTTTTCCCCCCCAGAATCCCCTGTGGTGACCCTATCAGGGAACTGCTCTGGTGAGGTGAAGATGGATGGTCTCACAGTGTGCAGCGATCACTGGGACAACAAACACTCACAGATAGTTTGTGAAGAGCTGGGCTGTGGCAACGCCTTCCACTTTAAGACACATGGAGGAACTGGGTCAGATGTTTACTGCGTCCGTTGCCACGGCTTTGAGTCCAACCTTATGCAGTGTGAGACGGAGAGAGGCCGGTGTGATGGTGGACTGGTGTCTGTTTACTGTACAGGTGAATATGTGTGATTACTGTCACTATTCTGATAGCTTTGATGAAGACCTGCAGAGGAAAATAGTCTGTTTGAATAGTTAATGTATGATTCTTTGAGCTGTTTTGAGTCCGCAGTTTTGCATTATCAACAAGAACTGTATGTTAGAATATCCAGTAAGGATAATTCCTTTTAACAGGTCGTTCATGAAAGTCCTTGCGGTCTTGTTTCCAATGAGAACCTGTGAGCAATTAGGGGTTAAGAGTCTTGCTCAGGGACAAATTTCATTTCATCGACACATATGCTGGCCTGACCTGGAATCGAACCTGGGGCAACCAGGGCCTCTGGCTCCCTAGGCGGGCTCACTAACCACTCAGCTATGGCCGCTTTATGTATGCTTTATTTTAGTTAGTTTTATTTGTTACAGTTTTATTCAGCAAATTATGTTAATTACACTGATGTTTGAAGTGGATAAGGACTTTGTTGATATGAATACATTAGATCTCTTTATTAGGAACTTATATTAATCTAAATTATGAATGTACTGTATTCTCTAGTTCCAATACGTAATGGGTTGGTTGTTGCATCAATTATGATTTTCGTTTGAAACATCAGTGGATTCCAATATACAGCATTTTCTTCTTTTAGTGCATGGATCATATGTCCTGTCATATTTCCACATGACAGGGAATAAAGCCGGTGTTTATTGTAACGTGTTACAGGTGAATAAAGCAGGTGTTTATTGTAACTTGTTACAGGTGAATAAAGCAGGTGTTTATTTTAACTTGTTACAGGTGAATAAAGCAGGTGTTTATTGTAACTTGTTACAGGTGAATAAAGCAGGTGTTTATTGTAACTTGTTACAGGTGAATAAAGCAGGTGTTTATTGTAACTTGTTACAGGTGAATAAAGCAGGTGTTTATTTTAACTTGTTACAGGTGAATAAAGCAGGTGTTTATTGTAACTTGTTACAGGTGAATAAAGCAGGTGTTTATTGTAACTTGTTACAGGTGATTAAAGCAGGTGTTTATTGTAACTTGTTACAGGTGAATAAAGCAGGTGTTTATTGTAACTTGTTACAGGTGAATAAAGCAGGTGTTTATTGTAACTTGTTACAGGTGAATAAAGCAGGTGTTTATTGTAACTTGTTACAGGTGAATAAAGCAGGTGTTTATTGTAACTTGTTACAGGTGAATAAAGCAGGTGTTTATTGTAACTTGTTACAGGTGAATAAAGCAGGTGTTTATTGTAACTTGTTACAGGTGAATAAAGCAGGTGTTTATTGTAACTTGTTACAGGTGAATAAAGCAGGTGTTTATTGTAACTTGTTACAGGTGGCATTGAGTTCAACACCACAGAGAAGTGCAGAGGAACACTTAAGGTCCAACATGGAGATCAGTGGGAGCATCATGTGTGTCCTCTAAATTTAACAAAGCATTTCAACAACCTCGTGTGCAAGCAGCTTGGATGTGGTGACGTCATGGAGGACTTTAAGACAGACCTGAATCACACAGAGGAGGTAGACCACTCCTGTTTACTCTTTGCTTTATTAAGAAGGAGAAGAATACCTCAGATTTATATAATGCTTTCATGTCTTTTAGACACTTTTAGACAAGTTTTCATTTTGATTTTAGGATCTGGAAACAACCCTGGATTGCACAAACAATCAGTCAGACATCAGAGATTGTGTCAGCCTGCAGTCTTGTAAGAATGTCAAACCAGCTGAAATCTATTGTGAAGGTACCAAACCTACTTTCATATAAACAGTATAAACTACAGTCATACGTCTTCTTTGCTATTTAATTATTGTATTATTATCTACAGTAGCCAATTCTAAGTGAATCAATTATTACAGATTATGTGTGATGATGATGATGATGATAGACATTAATAACATTAACCCTGGCATTGCTATTTGGGACATGTTTTTATAAGTGAATATTTTCAAAGAAGTATTTAATAATTTTCAAAAATAGCAGACTTAGTGCTTACTGTAAGTAGTTAACAACTTAAACCTTACATCCTTCATTGTAGGTCAAATAGTCAAAATAGCCGATCTAGAAGCTCACACTGTGTTGTGCGCTTGTAGATCACAGACTCTAAGTTCCATGTGGTTAATCACCTGATTTCAGATCTTCCCACATCTGAGGATCTCTCTAGGATCACCACTGTCATTGTGGTTGTTCTGACCATGATTCTCATCTGCCTCTTCCTGAGAAAACTCCTCACTGTTCACTGTGAGTAACTTTATATTATGATGTTGTTGTTGTCGGGCAGAAACCTTGTATCTTATTTTTTTTAATGTCATACATTAATGCTCTACTTCATCATACAACAGTGTTGAAAAAAAAAGTGAAAATAGCAGTTGAAATACGGCTATTTTCACCATTTAAATTTTTTTTCAAAATAAGACATACAGGGTTTCCACTGACAGCAACAATATATTCTATGCAGGATGGTCACAAGAGAAAACGTTGTCACTGAACATTTCTATAAATCTCTAAAATATGTATAAACTGGACTTATTGTAGTGGCGGCCAAAAATCTTGAGAAAATGTGAGAAATATGGAATATTTTATTCTTATGGGGGTCCGCGGGCAAATCCATATTAATTTGGGGGTCCTTGACATGAAAAGGTTTGAGAACCACTGGGTCATGTGACAGTGGTTGTAGTCATGGAATACTTTCTCTTTGATTTGAACCTTGTGAACAGATGGTCATCATCCAATAATGTGTTATTTAAGTGAATTAACAGGATGTCTAGATTAATATCAGTGAGTCCTGAAGATGACAGCTCTGTTTAAAGTGTCTGAATGACATGTTTTAATACTACAGTAATGTTAAAGAAATAACTGATATTTAATAGAGACACACAGCCTGATTATACTAATGTAGATGCAGTAATGCTGCTATCTGGTCACAAGAGGGCAGTGTTTGGACATTTTAGTATCATGTTGCCCTAGTAGTCAGCCTCAGTATTAAGTTAGCACTCGCTTACAACAGTTTTACTGGTGAAAAGAGAACAAAAAGGTTTTACTATCATGTGAAATGTTCATGTTGTAGAACCTGTAAATATAAGTTTCTTCTTTCTTGTTCTTGTACGTACTTAGCAGTCATTGGCTAACTGTAACTCTGTTGTTATCTAGTAAACACATCTTCACAGACATATGAAGTGAATGAAGACGTTGAATACGAGGATATTGGCATCACTGCAAATGAAATGAGAGCATTGGGTCTTCCTGGTGAGTGATATTTATATGTTCATTAGACGTGTTAATGATACACATTCATTATCAAATGAACTCTGATCAATGTATAGTTTATATTACATTATATTGTCATTGTCAGACGTAAGACTATGATAGAACCAGCAGCATGTTGAGATCATTGTACTGTAAGTAGTTTGACTTGTTGTGTTTGTGTTGTTTTAGTTCTGGATGCAGGATCCAGATCAGAGGCTCTGAGACGCAACCATGGAGGAAGATCTTCCTCCTCTTCCTCTTCCTCTTCCTCTGATGATGATGATGATGATGATGATGAAGAGAGCGTCATCCACAAGCCCCGTTACATCAATACTCAACCTGCAGGAAAGTTTAGAACTTCTGTTACAACCTAAAGCACACAATGGATGATAATACTAATGATAATAATGTGTGTGTGTGTGTGTGTGTGTGTGTGTGTGTGTGTGTGTGTGTGTGTGTGTGTGTGTGTGTGTGTGTGTGTGTGTGTGTGTGTGTGCGTGCGTGCGTGCGTGCGTGCGTGCGTGCGTGCGTGCGTGCGTGTACAGATAGTGTGATCTATGAGGTGGAGGATCCACAGGAGGTCTATGATGATGTGGTCACAGATCCTGACAGACTGGGTATGAATCATATTATATCTCTAACATAAAGAGTTTACATGTTTTATGAACTGGAAAACTAACTGCAAAATCAGCCTAGGGTTTCAATACCCTTTTGAAATGAACCGATTCTGATCATTTCTATGTTTTATATTACATTATATTATCAGTTACAGGCCGTAAGGCAAGGATACAATATGCAGCAGTGTTGTGATAAATGTAAGTTGTTCAAGTTGTTGTGAGTTTTGACTTGTTTGCTTGTGTGTGTCGTATTTGTTTTGAACGCAGCTTCCAGACCAGAGGGGGCAGCACTCACACAGAAGGACACAGGAGATACGTCCTCCTTGTCTTATGATGACATCGATGAGGAAGTGAGCTTCATCCACGACTCTCAGCCCCGTTCCATCAGTCCTCAACCTGCAGCAAAGTCTGGAGACACTGGTACAACCATCAGTCCTCAACCTGCAGCAAAGTCTGGAGACACTGGTACAACCATCAGTCCTCAACCTGCAGCAAAGTCTGGAGACACTGGTAAAACCATCAGTCCTCAACCTGCAGCAAAGTCTGGAGACACTGGTACAACCATCAGTCCTCAACCTGCAGCAAAGTCTGGAGACACTGGTACAACCATCAGTCCTCAACCTGCAGCAAAGTCTGGAGACACTGGTAAAACCATCAGTCCTCAACCTGCAGCAAAGTCTGGAGACACTGGTACAACCTGTGTGAAAGAACACAATGAATAATAATAATAATAATAGTGGGAACTTAATAACATTGAAATACACTACAACACCAAGCAACTAAAAGCAATATATGCTATGCTGTAACAATGAAATAATAACACAAACAAAATACTACTTGAAATATTTTTTATTGTATTGTAATCGTGTGTGTGTGTGTGTGTGTGTGTGTGTGTGTGTGTGTGTGTGTGTGTGTGTGTGTGTGTGTGTGTGTGTGTGTGTGTGTGTGTGTGTGTGTGTGTGTGTGTGTGTGTGTGTGTGTGTGTGTGTGTGTGTGTACAGATAGTGTGATCTATGAGGTGGAGGATCCACAGGAGGTCTATGATGATGTGGACACAGATCCTGACAGACTGGGTATGAATCATATTATATCTCTAACATAAAGAGTTTACATGTTGAATGAAGCATCTATCCATGCACAGGAAGTGATGCAAACAGCACTTAAAGGGACATGACACCCTATAGGCTGATGCTGTAGTTTACAAACTACAGAAGGTTTAAAAACTACAGAAGGTTTAAAAAATCACACCTGTGTGAAGGTAGCGGCGCCTTTGATATATTTTGTCATAGATATGTGTTTATAATTTGTTTATAGCCATGTGTCACGTGAAGCTTGACCAATCACTTTGTTGACGGGTCTGACCAATCAGAACGTTGACGGGTCTGACCAATCAGAACGTTGACGGGTCTGACCAATCAGAACGTTGACGGGTCTGACCAATCAGAACGTTGACGGCTCTGACCAATCAGAACGTTGACGGACCTGACCAATCAGAACCTTGGCGAGCCTGACCAATCAGAACGTTGACGGACCTGACCAATCAGAACCTTGGCGAGCCTGACCAATCAGAACGTTGGCGAGCCTGACCAATCAGAACGTTGACGCAAAAGCCAGGTATAGAGGGCTAATATCTAGCGCCGCTAAAAAAGCACATCATAATAATAGTGTGTGTGTGTGTGTGTGTGTGTGTGTGTGTGTGTGTGTGTGTGTGTGTGTGTGTGTGTGTGCATACAGACAGTGTGATCTATGAGGTGGAGGACTCACAGGAGGTGTATGATGACGTGGACACAGGAAGTGACATCACAGAGACGACAGTGTGAGGTCCACTAGTCTGGCGTGGCCGGACTGTTGCCTCCCACAATGTGTTTCTGGTCATACAGTCTGGAACTCAGACGCTCTGATCATGATTAAAATATGAAGCGGATGTGAAGCCTCCTCCCCACTTCTGTTTAGTCTTTACAGTCGGGCAAATGTATCTTAATATAAACCTAAATCATCTAAGTATATATAGCTTGATGCTAAGCACAAATAGAGCTTCCTCTCTCAGATTTCGGGAGTTGTAGTTCCAGACTCTATATCAGGGTTTCTCAACGTGGGTGTACCCTAGGGCAGTGGCGCCGGCGCCTGTTTAATTAAAGGACACTGTGTCCCCCCACTATTCAGTCCAGCCCCCCCCCCAAAAAAATATGTTTTTTTAGCCCCCCACCACGAGCGCGAGGTGGGGGGACCCAGGCTGACCACCTTCCTTCTACCTTAAGTATTCCTAAATAAAGAGCTTATTTTTGTTTAAATGACATGTGTCATGGAAATGGAGTTCTTCTAATTTTCATTAGAGCAACATTGATTTTCCCTTAAATAGAAAGACAGAATGACCTCTGACATCTACACTTCATGGAGTACACTTTTTGAACCGAATTAACCGAAATAACCAAATTAACCCCCCAAAAAAATAACAAACCCACCCGAAAACCCCCCCGAAAATGTTCGCGCTACGCGTACGCTTCGCGCGCGCTCATGTGTCCCTGATGTGTCCCCCACAGTTCATATTCCATTCCAGCCAAACATGTTTGAGAACCACTGCTCTATATAACATTTGTAGATTATAGAATAGTTGTCTGGCTACGTGAGACTAGGTCCACTGGACCCTGACCTGCAGACCAGCTGGATGCACATTGAATTAATGGCTCTGTAACACATTGAATTGCATTGTTGTGGAAATGTGCTATAAAAATACACATACCTAGATGAGCTTATGGGAGCTTATGTTTTACTCTGGTGGTTATTGTGTTAAGAGGGGTAAATAAGCAGGTGGAATTAGTGTTTGTGTAATCTCCTTCAGTTCATAGTTTTTTTTCAGGAAAGAAAGAAAGAGGTTGCAGAGCGAGGGGGAAAAACTGAAAAAGAAACATTTCAAAGAAACCTCTAAGTTCTATATTCAATATTCCGATTCGAGGTCTCACTATGGGAGAGCCCCCCCTGGTGCGTCCAGTGAGTCAAGGCCCAAAGCCGACCTCACTTCCCACCCACGCCTTAGCTAAGCCCCAGAGGCTGAGCTAACAAACATGGCGTCCGGGACCAGGCGTAGGTCCCGATTCAACCCCCACATTAACACATATTTGTCCCTCTAACCCCCATCTGAAAATGTTTTGTGTTCTGTGTTGTTGTTCCAAAATTCTTCCAAATAGTCCACATTTTATTTCAAGATTAAAAATAATAAATAGCAGATCTACAAGCTCATAATGCGCCGCAATGCAACACATTATGAGCTTGTAGATCTGCTATTTTAAAAATATTTTAAAACAATTTATACACTTTGAAATTGTGAAATTGGGAGATTCTGCAATAATGATCCACTTTCTACTTTTGGCAAAGTACATTTTTGATACCAATACTTTTGTACTTTTACTCAAGTGAATTTTGAATTTCGGACTTTTACTAGTAACAGAGTATTTCTACGTTTACATTATTGATACTTTTGCTAAAGTAAAAAACATGTTAGTACTTTTTCCACCACTGTACGGCAGTCGCTTCTTTTGATGCTTAAAGGAGTAGTTCACCCAAAAAACGACTTATTTTTGTATCAATTACACACCTCATGAAGCCTTGAATTCATGGATGTTTTGTTTTTGTCGCATTCCTGAGCCAATATAACTTGATGACCGGGTGTATTTCAGGATACATTGGCATCTTTCCGCCGGTAACCAAATCATTGGCTTAGGAATGCGACAAAAAAAATAATAATCTATGAATTCAAGGCTTCATGGGGTGTGCAATGAATTGATAGAAAATAAGTAATGTTTTGGGTGAACTACTCCTTTAATTGTTTTTATAGACCCTTGGTTGCTTGCTTGTTTCTCGCAAAGAATCTGGCAACGCTGCGTGAAACAAACGTAACCCGGAAGTAAATACGTTCCGTCCGTGCGTAGTTCTCTCCACACACATCCGTATCATCGTTTCTTAACGGCTGTGTGTAGAACAAACAAACAAACAAACAAACAAACACCATGTCTCCTAAGAAACGTGGTAAAACGTGTGAAACGGAGGGCGTCAGTCGGTGTATAAACGAACACATGACGTCAGTGGGAGAGGAGATCCTGGAGATGCTGTGCGTTCTTCTGGAACAAGGTGACGTCGACGTCTGTTGTCGCGAGAAGAAGCTGAACGTCAAGGTGTTCGTGCTGCAGCGCCTCAGTGCGGCCGCAGAGTGGATGTGCAGCCTGTTCCACAGAGAGATGCAGGCTCTGCTAGAGACACTGCACACTGCAGGTTGGTTACAGCCTACCTTTTTCATGCCAAGGACCCCTTAATTGATATACATTTGGCCGCGGACCCCCATCTGAAAATGTTTTGTGCCAGGGACCCCCGGAAGCAAAGATGTGAATTCAAAATGTTTGCTCTAAAAATATCTGCTCAAAGATATGCACACATCTTCATGATTTTTCAAAAATAGCAGATCTACAAGCTCATGCTTGCTATCTGTTATTTTTGAATCGCCAAAGCTAAGTGGTTAAAATGATTGTGACGTGTAAACTTAACCGTATTCCTAACCTTTACCTCAGTAAAACTATGTCTAAACCTAACCTTATTCCTGACCTTAACCTCAGTAAAACTATGTCTAAACCTAACCTTATTCCTAACCTTAACCTCAGTAAAACTATGTCTAAACCTAACCTTATTCCTAACCTTAACCTCAGTAAAACTATGTCTAAACCTAACCTTATTGCTAACCTTAACCTCAGTAAAACTATGTCTAAACCTAACCTTATTCCTAGACGTAACCTCAGTAAAACTATGTCTAAACCTAACCTTATTCCTAACCTTAACCTCAGTAAAACTATGTCTAAACCTAACCTTATTCCTAACCTTAACCTCAGTAAAACTATGCCTAAACCTAACCTTATTCCTAACCGTAACCTCAGTAAAACTATGTCTAACCTTATTCCTAACCCTAACCTCAGTAAAACTATGTCTAAACCTAACCTTATTCCTAACCGTAACCTCAGTAAAACTATGTCTAACCTTATTCCTAACCTTAACCTCAGTAAAACTATGTATAAACCTAACCTTAACCTCAGTAAACTATGTCCAAACCTAACCTTATTCCTAAACGTAACCTCAGTAAAACTATGTCTAAACCTAACCTTATTCCTAAACGTAACCTCAGTAAAACTATGTCTAAACCTAACCTTATACCTAACCTTAACCTCAGTAAAACTATGTCTAAACCTAACCTTATTCCTAAACGTAACCTCAGTAAAACTATGTCTAAACCTAACCTTATTCCTAACCTTAACCTCAGTAAAACTATGTCTAAACGTAACCTTATTCCTAAACGTAACCTCAGTAAAACTATGTCTAAACCTAACCTTATTCCTAACCTTAAAGTATGTCTAAACCTAACCTTATTCCTAACCTTAAACTATGTCTAAACCTAACCTTATTCCTAAACGTAACCTCAGTAAAACTATGTCTAAACCTAACCTTATTCCTAACCTTATAGTATGTCTAAACCTAACCTTATTCCTAACCTTAAACTGTGTCTAAACCTAACCTTACTCCTAAACGTAACCTCAGTAAAACTATGTCTAAACCTAACCTTATTCCTAACCTTTACCTCAGTAAAACTATGTCTAAACCTAACCTTATTCCTGACCTTAACCTCAGTAAAACTATGTCTAAACCTAACCTTATTCCTAACCTTAACCTCAGTAAAACTATGTCTAAACCTAACCTTATTCCTAACCTTAACCTCAGTAAAACTATGTCTAAACCTAACCTTATTGCTAACCTTAACCTCAGTAAAACTATGTCTAAACCTAACCTTATTCCTACACGTAACCTCAGTAAAACTATGTCTAAACCTAACCTTATTCCTAACCTTAACCTCAGTAAAACTATGTCTAAACCTAACCTTATTCCTAACCTTAACCTCAGTAAAACTATGCCTAAACCTAACCTTATTCCTAACCGTAACCTCAGTAAAACTATGTCTAACCTTATTCCTAACCCTAACCTCAGTAAAACTATGTCTAAACCTAACCTTATTCCTAACCGTAACCTCAGTAAAACTATGTCTAACCTTATTCCTAACCTTAACCTCAGTAAAACTGTATAAACCTAACCTTAACCTCAGTAAACTATGTCCAAACCTAACCTTATTCCTAAACGTAACCTCAGTAAAACTATGTCTAAACCTAACCTTATTCCTAAACGTAACCTCAGTAAAACTATGTCTAAACCTAACCTTATACCTAACCTTAACCTCAGTAAAACTATGTCTAAACCTAACCTTATTCCTAAACGTAACCTCAGTAAAACTATGTCTAAACCTAACCTTATTCCTAACCTTAACCTCAGTAAAACTATGTCTAAACGTAACCTTATTCCTAAACGTAACCTCAGTAAAACTATGTCTAAACCTAACCTTATTCCTAACCTTAAAGTATGTCTAAACCTAACCTTATTCCTAACCTTAAACTATGTCTAAACCTAACCTTATTCCTAAACGTAACCTCAGTAAAACTATGTCTAAACCTAACCTTATTCCTAACCTTAAAGTATGTCTAAAACTAACCTTATTCCTAACCTTAAACTGTGTCTAAACCTAACCTTATTCCTAAACGTAACCTCAGTAAAACTATGTCTAAACCTAACCTTATTCCTAACCTTAACCTCAGTAAAACTATGTCTAAACCTAACCTTATTCCTAACCTTAACTACAGTAAAACTATGTCTAAACCCAACCTTATTCCTAACCTTAACATCAGTAAAACTATGTCTAAACCCAACCTTATTCCTAACCTTAACATCAGTAAAACTATGTCTAAACCTAACCTTATTCCTAAACGTAACCTCAGTAAAACTATGTGTAAACCTAACCTTATTCCTAACCTTAACTTCAGTAAAACTATGTCTAAACCTAACCTTATTCCTAACCTTAGCCTCAGTAAAACTATTTCTAAACCTAACCTTATTCCTAACCTTAACCTCAGTAAAACTATGTCTAAACCTAACCTTATTCCTAACCTTAACCTCATTAAAACTATGTCTAAACCTAACCTTATTCCTAACCTTAGCCTCAGTAAAACTATGTCTAAACCTAACCTTATTCCTAACCTTAACCTCAGTAAAACTATGTCTAAACCTAACCTTATTCCTAACCTTAACATCAGTAAAACTATGTCTAAACCTAACCTTATTCCTAACCTTAACCTCAGTAAAACTATGTCTAAACCTAACCTTATTCCTAACCTTAACATCAGTAAAACTATGTCTAAACCTAACCTTATTCCTAAACGTAACCTCATTAAAACTATGTCTAAACCTAACCTTATTCCTAACCTTAGCCTCAGTAAAACTATGTCTAAACCTAACCTTATTCCTAAACGTAACCTCATTAAAACTATGTCTAAACCTAGCCTTATTCCTAACATTAACCTCAGTAAAACTATGTCTAAACCTAACCTTATTCCTAAACGTAACCTCATTAAAACTATGTCTAAACCTAACCTTATTCCTAACCGTAACCTCAGTAAAACTATGTCTAAACCTAACCTTATTCCTAACCTTAACCTCAGTAAAACTATGTCTAAACCTAACCTTATTCCTAACCTTAACATCAGTAAAACTATGTCTAAACCTAACCTTATTCCTAACCTTAACCTCAGTAAAACTATGTCTAAACCTAACCTTATTCCTAACCTTAACATCAGTAAAACTATGTCTAAACCTAACCTTATTCCTAACCTTAACCTCAGTAAAACTATGTCTAAACCTAACCTTATTCCTAACCTTAGCCTCAGTAAAACTATGTCTAAACCTAACCTTATTCCTAAACGTAACCTCATTAAAACTATGTCTAAACCTAGCCTTATTCCTAACATTAACCTCAGTAAAACTATGTCTAAACCTAACCTTATTCCTAAACGTAACCTCATTAAAACTATGTCTAAACCTAACCTTATTCCTAACCTTAACCTCAGTAAAACTATGTCTAAACCTAACCTTATTCCTAACCTTAACTACAGTAAAACTATGTCTAAACCCAACCTTATTCCTAACCTTAACATCAGTAAAACTATGTCTAAACCCAACCTTATTCCTAACCTTAACATCAGTAAAACTATGTCTAAACCTAACCTTATTCCTAAACGTAACCTCAGTAAAACTATGTGTAAACCTAACCTTATTCCTAACCTTAACTTCAGTAAAACTATGTCTAAACCTAACCTTATTCCTAACCTTAGCCTCAGTAAAACTATGTCTAAACCTAACCTTATTCCTAACCTTAACCTCAGTAAAACTATGTCTAAACCTAACCTTATTCCTAACCTTAACCTCATTAAAACTATGTCTAAACCTAACCTTATTCCTAACCTTAGCCTCAGTAAAACTATGTCTAAACCTAACCTTATTCCTAACCTTAACCTCAGTAAAACTATGTCTAAACCTAACCTTATTCCTAACCTTAACATCAGTAAAACTATGTCTAAACCTAACCTTATTCCTAACCTTAACCTCAGTAAAACTATGTCTAAACCTAACCTTATTCCTAACCTTAACATCAGTAAAACTATGTCTAAACCTAACCTTATTCCTAAACGTAACCTCATTAAAACTATGTCTAAACCTAACCTTATTCCTAACCTTAGCCTCAGTAAAACTATGTCTAAACCTAACCTTATTCCTAAACGTAACCTCATTAAAACTATGTCTAAACCTAGCCTTATTCCTAACATTAACCTCAGTAAAACTATGTCTAAACCTAACCTTATTCCTAAACGTAACCTCATTAAAACTATGTCTAAACCTAACCTTATTCCTAACCGTAACCTCAGTAAAACTATGTCTAAACCTAACCTTATTCCTAACCTTAACCTCAGTAAAACTATGTCTAAACCTAACCTTATTCCTAACCTTAACATCAGTAAAACTATGTCTAAACCTAACCTTATTCCTAACCTTAACCTCAGTAAAACTATGTCTAAACCTAACCTTATTCCTAACCTTAACATCAGTAAAACTATGTCTAAACCTAACCTTATTCCTAACCTTAACCTCAGTAAAACTATGTCTAAACCTAACCTTATTCCTAACCTTAGCCTCAGTAAAACTATGTCTAAACCTAACCTTATTCCTAAACGTAACCTCATTAAAACTATGTCTAAACCTAGCCTTATTCCTAACATTAACCTCAGTAAAACTATGTCTAAACCTAACCTTATTCCTAAACGTAACCTCATTAAAACTATGTCTAAACCTAACCTTATTCCTAACCGTAACCTCAGTAAAACTATGTCTAAACCTAACCTTATTCCTAACCTTAACCTCAGTTAAACTATGTCTAAACCTAACCTTATTCCTAACCTTAACCTCAGTAAAACTATGTCTAAACCTAACCTTAGTCCTAACCTTAGCCTCAGTAAAACTATTTCTAAACCTAACCTTATTCCTAAACGTAACCTCATTAAAACTATGTCTAAACCTAACCTTATTCCTAACCTTAACCTCATTAAAACTATGTCTAAACCTAACCTTATTCCTAACCTTAACCTCAGTAAAACTATGTCTAAACCTAACCTTATTCCTAACCGTAACCTCAGTAAAACTATGTCTAAACCTAACCTTATTCCTAACCTTAACCTCAGTAAAACTATGTCTAAACCTAACCTTATTCCTAACCTTAGCCTCAGTAAAACTATGTCTAAACCTAACCTTATTCCTAAATGTAACCTCAGTAAAACTATGTCTAAACCTAACCTTATTCCTAACCTTAACCTCAGTAAAACTATGTCTAAACCCAACGTTATTCCTAAACGTAACCTCAGTAAAACTATGTCTAAACCTAACCTTATTCCTGATCTTAACCTCAGTAAAACTATGTCTAAACCTAACCTTATTCCTAACATTAACCTCAGTAAAACTATGTCTAAACCTAACCTTATTCCTAACCGTAGCCTCAGTAAAACTATGTCTAAACCTAACCTTATTCCTAACATTAACCTCAGTAAAACTATGTCTAAACCTAACCTTATTCCTAACATTAACCTCAGTAAAACTATGTCTAAACCTAACCTTATTCCTAACATTAACCTCAGTAAAACTATGTCTAAACCTAACCTTATTCCTAACATTAACCTCAGTAAAACTATGTCTAAACCTAACCTTATTCCTAACCTTAACCTCAGTAAAACTATGTCTAAACCTAACCTTATTCCTAACCTTAACCTCAGTAAAACTATGTCTAAACCTAACCTTATTCCTAACCTTAGCCTCAGTAAAACTATGTCTAAACCTAACCTTATTCCTAAACGTAACCTCATTAAAACTATGTCTAAACCTAGCCTTATTCCTAACATTAACCTCAGTAAAACTATGTCTAAACCTAACCTTATTCCTAAACGTAACCTCATTAAAACTATGTCTAAACCTAACCTTATTCCTAACCTTAACCTCAGTAAAACTATGTCTAAACCTAACCTTATTCCTAACCTTAACTACAGTAAAACTATGTCTAAACCCAACCTTATTCCTAACCTTAACATCAGTAAAACTATGTCTAAACCCAACCTTATTCCTAACCTTAACATCAGTAAAACTATGTCTAAACCTAACCTTATTCCTAAACGTAACCTCAGTAAAACTATGTGTAAACCTAACCTTATTCCTAACCTTAACTTCAGTAAAACTATGTCTAAACCTAACCTTATTCCTAACCTTAGCCTCAGTAAAACTATGTCTAAACCTAACCTTATTCCTAACCTTAACCTCAGTAAAACTATGTCTAAACCTAACCTTATTCCTAACCTTAACCTCATTAAAACTATGTCTAAACCTAACCTTATTCCTAACCTTAGCCTCAGTAAAACTATGTCTAAACCTAACCTTATTCCTAACCTTAACCTCAGTAAAACTATGTCTAAACCTAACCTTATTCCTAACCTTAACATCAGTAAAACTATGTCTAAACCTAACCTTATTCCTAACCTTAACCTCAGTAAAACTATGTCTAAACCTAACCTTATTCCTAACCTTAACATCAGTAAAACTATGTCTAAACCTAACCTTATTCCTAAACGTAACCTCATTAAAACTATGTCTAAACCTAACCTTATTCCTAACCTTAGCCTCAGTAAAACTATGTCTAAACCTAACCTTATTCCTAAACGTAACCTCATTAAAACTATGTCTAAACCTAGCCTTATTCCTAACATTAACCTCAGTAAAACTATGTCTAAACCTAACCTTATTCCTAAACGTAACCTCATTAAAACTATGTCTAAACCTAACCTTATTCCTAACCGTAACCTCAGTAAAACTATGTCTAAACCTAACCTTATTCCTAACCTTAACCTCAGTAAAACTATGTCTAAACCTAACCTTATTCCTAACCTTAACATCAGTAAAACTATGTCTAAACCTAACCTTATTCCTAACCTTAACCTCAGTAAAACTATGTCTAAACCTAACCTTATTCCTAACCTTAACATCAGTAAAACTATGTCTAAACCTAACCTTATTCCTAACCTTAACCTCAGTAAAACTATGTCTAAACCTAACCTTATTCCTAACCTTAGCCTCAGTAAAACTATGTCTAAACCTAACCTTATTCCTAAACGTAACCTCATTAAAACTATGTCTAAACCTAGCCTTATTCCTAACATTAACCTCAGTAAAACTATGTCTAAACCTAACCTTATTCCTAAACGTAACCTCATTAAAACTATGTCTAAACCTAACCTTATTCCTAACCGTAACCTCAGTAAAACTATGTCTAAACCTAACCTTATTCCTAACCTTAACCTCAGTTAAACTATGTCTAAACCTAACCTTATTCCTAACCTTAACCTCAGTAAAACTATGTCTAAACCTAACCTTAGTCCTAACCTTAGCCTCAGTAAAACTATTTCTAAACCTAACCTTATTCCTAAACGTAACCTCATTAAAACTATGTCTAAACCTAACCTTATTCCTAACCTTAACCTCATTAAAACTATGTCTAAACCTAACCTTATTCCTAACCTTAACCTCAGTAAAACTATGTCTAAACCTAACCTTATTCCTAACCGTAACCTCAGTAAAACTATGTCTAAACCTAACCTTATTCCTAACCTTAACCTCAGTAAAACTATGTCTAAACCTAACCTTATTCCTAACCTTAGCCTCAGTAAAACTATGTCTAAACCTAACCTTATTCCTAAATGTAACCTCAGTAAAACTATGTCTAAACCTAACCTTATTCCTAACCTTAACCTCAGTAAAACTATGTCTAAACCCAACGTTATTCCTAAACGTAACCTCAGTAAAACTATGTCTAAACCTAACCTTATTCCTGATCTTAACCTCAGTAAAACTATGTCTAAACCTAACCTTATTCCTAACATTAACCTCAGTAAAACTATGTCTAAACCTAACCTTATTCCTAACCGTAGCCTCAGTAAAACTATGTCTAAACCTAACCTTATTCCTAACATTAACCTCAGTAAAACTATGTCTAAACCTAACCTTATTCCTAACATTAACCTCAGTAAAACTATGTCTAAACCTAACCTTATTCCTAACATTAACCTCAGTAAAACTATGTCTAAACCTAACCTTATTCCTAACATTAACCTCAGTAAAACTATGTCTAAACCTAACCTTATTCCTAACCTTAACCTCAGTAAAACTATGTCTAAACCTAACCTTATTCCTAACATTAACCTCAGTAAAACTATGTCTAAACCCAGTGTTGGGATAGTTACTAAAACATAGTAATATGTTACTTATTACATATTACTCGTTTAAACAGTAATGTAGTTACTTTACTTATTACTCCCTGCCAAAAGTACCTAGTTACTTATTACTTTAGTTACTTTTTTTTTCTCGCCCCCAGTAATTTGCATCCTTTCTCCCCAAAAGTCTAACTTTGCATTTTCAACATTAGCAGTTGTTTTTTTTCTCTTTTCTGCAGCCTACATTGTAAAATCCTCATTGTACACTCATTTGAATTATATTAACACTAAGACTTTTACAGTGTATGAATTCATAACTTACAGACTAAATGAAAACCATTTGACGACTATGAATTGAATACTAAGGACCTCAATGGAAACAAGTATTTTAAATGTATTTAATGTATTTTTTCCCTAATAAAATATTCAAATTCAAACACCTGGGCTCAAACAGATAATGACTCATCATGAGACACAATCTTTGAAAAACTTCTGTTGTTTATTAAAGCTCCAAACATAAACTAAACAAACATAGATAAAAACATCTTCATAAACTGCTATATTTCTTTGTAAACAAAATGTATTCTAATAAAATACAAAAATAAAAATGCTCCCATAGCAACACATATCATCGTGGGCTAGGCCTATGTACTAGGTTAAACAAAACAGTTAAACAACAAAACCTCTTCATAAAGTGCTTCATTTCTTTGTAAACAAAATGAATTCTAATAAAATAAAAAGGCTCCCATAGCAACACATATCATCGTGGTTCGTGGGTGTAGGAAATGTAAACTTCAAAACAATCATTCTGACTGACTGATATTTAGTGCATCATTCAGGACACAAAAAAACATATCAGGAAAATAAATCAAAAGTGTGTTCCACTTGACCACTTCATAGCAGCCTACAGCTAGGCCTATGGACTAGGCCTACGGTTAACCTCAGTAAAACTATGTCTAAACCTAACCTTATTCCTAACCTTAACCTCAGTAAAACTATGTCTAAACCTAACCTTATTCCTAACCTTAACCTCAGTAAAACTATGTCTAAACCTAACCTTATTCCTAACCTTAACCTCAGTAAAACTATGTCTAAACCTAACCTTATTCCTAACCTTAACCTCAGTAAACTATGTCTAAACCTAACCTTATTCCTAACCTTAACCTCAGTAAAAATATGTCTAAACCTAACCTTATTCCTAACCTTAACCTCAGTAAAACTATGTCTAAACCTAACCTTATTCCTAACCTTAACCTCAGTAAACTATGTCTAAACCTAACCTTATTCCTAACCTTAACCTCAGTAAAAATATGTCTAAACCTAACCTTATTCCTAACCTTAACCTCAGTAAAACTATGTCTAAACCTAACCTTATTCCTAACCTTAACCTCAGTAAAACTATGTCTAAACCTAACCTTATTCCTAACCTTAACCTCAGTAAAACTATGTCTAAACCTAACCTTATTCCTAACCTTAACCTCAGTAAAAATATGTCTAAACCTAACCTTATTCCTAACCTTAACCTCAGTAAAACTATGTCTAAACCTAACCTTATTCCTAACCTTAACCTCAGTAAAACTATGTCTAAACTTAACCTTATTCCTAAAATTAACCTCAGTAAAACTATGTCTAAACCTAACCTTATTCCTAACCTTAACCTCAGTAAAATTATGTCTAAACCTAACCTTATTCCTAAACGTAACCTCAGTAAAACTATGTCTAAACCTAACCTTATTCCTAACCTTAGCCTCAGTAAAACTATGTCTAAACTTAGCCTTATGCCTAATCGTCTGTATTTAACGTCCTTATTCCTCTTTCTTTATGTAAAGAGGAGAGGAGCCCCAGTCTGGACCAGGAGGAACCACAACCTCCACAGATTAAAGAGGAACCGGAAGAGATGGCTGATGTGTCAACAATGACAATACTACAGATGAGGTGCAACACTGTCTCAGGTAAAATGAAAAATTCCCCAAAAAATATGTATATATTAAATCTTAAACTGGGTGTAAACTAGAGGATTGTATAATCTTAAATCAGAGCAACACAAAGGCCTCTGCTTTGTCACAATTTCATTGTGTAATAGTAATAGCTATGAACATTTTTGCCGATGCAACTATACACTAAAGGTTTATATTTAAAAAAGCCCAATTCCGTAAATCTCTCCCACCGCCCCGGAAGAGCCAGAATGACATCAAACGGGGAAGTTTTGTCAAGTGACACACTTGAAATATGCAGAAAAATGCTGTTGGAATGACAATATTCTACACTTATTAGAAAGTAGCGTAACCTTTTTAATGAACATGACCAACAACATGTCACTTGTTATGTTTTTTTTTTTTGTAAGAATCTACTTGACCGTTTTTGCAGTATTCATAGAGAATGGATGTTAATGTGGGCACGGTGGTGCAGTCGGTAGGGCTGTTACCTCACAGCTAGAAGGTCCTGGGTTCGATTCCCGCCGGCGACGCTGGGGGCGTGTCTTCTCCTCCGCGTCATCAGCACCTGTACCCAAGGTGGGGTTTGTGAAAGGGCCTTTCTGTGTGGAGTTTGCATGTTCTCCCTGTGTCTCTCAGGGTAATCTCTCTATAACAGATTCTGCACTGCGTTGGAATCTGTCTTGAAGGTTCGTCAGAACGTGTACACACTGTGTGGGAGTGGGCGTGGCTTCAGATCAGGAAGCAGGCCGCGCTTTATCCAATCAAATGTAGTGGGCGGGATTCACGTGTCCGTCATCCTTCCCGACTCGAAACTTAAACCGAAACTAATTTAACAATAGTGTCCGCGGAGCAGACAACCACGGAAAGATATTCACATTTGAACTTACTCTTTCATCATAGAAACAAGTGGGCTTATAACCAAAACCATCCATGTTCTCTGGGAGAAGTGGTGTTAGTGTTCCGTGTAGAAATGTTATCTAGTCGGAATGAAAACGCAAGCTCACCACCGGAAGTGGAGCGGTGAAGGCAGACTTAAACCCCGTTTCCTTGCGCACAGGTCCTTCGTTAGCATTGGCCCAGAGTCACACTGAGGAGGACGAACAGCAGAGGTCGCTGTTTTTCCTTTTCAGTGTGTCTCTGGGTTCCGAGATTGCTCTCAGGGTAGTTAATACCCTCAGAAAAACATGTAGTAATACTGGTCGCTATACTGCCTCCCCCTTGATAGCCGGGGCGCCTGATGGAGGGGAAGGGAACTGGTTGGAATAACGTGTTCCTTCCACGCGCTACGTCCTACCAGGGAAACTCTCCCCTGTCAGGTGACAAGAAGGCTAGTTGGCTCTCATGCATTGAAGGAGGCATGAGCTCGGCTCTGGGCTCCCTAGGCTGGCAGGTGGCGTGTAGCGCCCAGGATTACTTAGTCAATTGGCACTGGGTGAAAAAGGGTTTAAAAATCGTGAGATTTTGAAACCCTTTTTCTAAAAAATAAGAAAAGATGGAGACCTGGATGTTAGATTGTGCTGCTTATGGCTCTGTTAGCCGATGTTAGCATTTGATGACGGTCGCCCGTAGCCAGACGCGCACGCCGGATTTTTTTGGGCGCACGCCGAAAATCTTTGGGTTCTCAAAATGCATATTTGTGCTCAAACACAAAGACTTATATAGTATATGTGCACAGTAATGAGCAGGAAAATATCTGTATAGTTGTCTAGTATATTTTGCACCCTGTCCGTCCGTCTGGCCGTCCGTCCGGCCGACACCGTTGGCGTGATCAAAATCATAGAATATTTTCCTTCACAATGATCCGACCGCCGATCACTTTAACCCATTAAGGCCTGAGGTTCCGATTCTACAAAATGTCTTCTAAATTTAAAAAAACTTTACTACTGTATGTCATTGGTGCTCAAACTCTTTCATGTCAAGGACCCCTCAAAATTATATGTATTTGACCCACATCTCAAAATATGTTGTTCCAGGGACCCCCCAGAAGCAAAACATATATATATATATATTCAAAAATGTGCACACATTTCTAGATTTTTCAAAAATTGCAGATCTACAAGCGTGTAGCGCGGCACTCGGTTGCCGCGCTATGAGCTTGTAGATCTGCTATTGAATAGCCAAAGTGTAAAAGAATGCTTTTTAGCTCAAATCAAAAAGTGACACAGATGCGTTCCAGGTCTTAACACATTCCACGCCAGAGTTTAATATCATAATGTACTCTCCAGTGCCAGCGATTTATTGTTGTTTTTTTGTTTTTTTCACGTCGCCACAGACCTCGCTAAATACCTTAAGATCGCGCGTCAAACTGTTTGTAGACACACAGGGTAGCTGTGTGAGTGGCCCAGAGAAGACCGTTTCGATCGGCGACATTCCATTTTGCAGTCGTCGCGGTTTATGTTAAACAGCGTTCAGTGAGGAGAAAAAAAACTCAGAGATAATGGCCGATTAGGGGAAGATTTAGAGCGAGGGCGGGTGGGAACGAAAATCTCCGGATACGGATTTTTCCATATCCGGGTGTGCTACAATGCAATGTGTCACTGTGAGAGAGGCCTACAATGAAATGTGTCACTGCGAGGGAGGCCTACAATGAAATGTGTCACTGCGAGGGAGGCCTACAATGAAATGTGTCACTGCGAGAGAGGCCTACAATGAAATGTGTCACTGCGAGGGAGGCCTACAATGAAATGTGAACCTGCGAGGGAAAAAAAAGAAAAAAGACCACTTCGCGTAGATCTACGCGACTGGCACGCTGCGCAATTATTTAGGTTAATGGGTTAATGGGTTAAAGGACATAGGGGGGTCTTGTAGAATCGGGGAAAAGAATGTTTTCCGCCGCGATGACCCATTCCATAGTTATGAGCAGTTGAATGTGGCTTCTTATTGCCAAAAAGCAAAAAGAAATCCCATAATATTGAACGAAACCAGCTCCATTTTGTTGTGATCACGTGATCTTTGGCTGTGCTCTTCATCATCATCGTCATGATTCACAGGCTGCGTAAACATCGCCCTCCAGCGTAAACCACTGAAAACACCACATGACGAGCCACTCGTCATTGGCGGCGTGAGCCTTGGGGCGAATTGACGAGTCCGCTCGCCAACGGTGGTCAAATGAGTTAATGGGTTTTTAATGGTTTTCTCTCGTCTCGTCTCGTTTTGTCTAGACTTTCTGCACCTCCCTGTGTGTAAACTGGAGGAGAGGAGGAGCCCCGGTCTGGTCAAGGAGGAACCAGAACCTCTACCACCCAGTGAAGAACTACTCCAAAGACCAGAGGAGGAGGCCGGTGGGTCAACGTCGTCGTTACTAGCAGTGAAAAGTGACGACGATGATGAAAACGAAGAGACGGAGCCTCTGGCCAGCACCTCGGCTGAAACCCAACTGAATGCGTCGGAGGAAGCTCACCCCGCGAGGAGTCGCCACGCGGGGACGAAAAGTTTCAGCTGTCCGGAGTGCGGTAAAACGTTCATTCGAACGGGACACCTGAAGATACACCGGATGGTTCACACGGGCGACAATCCCTACACGTGCGCGGTCTGCGGCAAAGGCTGCAGTCAGAACAGCGTGCTGAAAATACACATGAGGTCTCACACGGGGGAGAAACCCTTCACTTGTACCGTCTGCGGCAAAGGCTGCGTCGACGTGAGCGGCCTGAGGAGTCACATGAGGACGCATACGGGGGAGAAGCCGTTTGTTTGTACGGTCTGCGGCAAAGGGTGCAGTCGCAAGAACGACCTGAAGATACACCTGAGGACTCACACGGGGGAGAAGCCCTTTACTTGCGCGGTGTGCAACAAAGCCTTTGTCCACGTCGGCCATCTGAGGAGACACATGAAGACTCATATGGCTTTTTAGAGTGTTTCTAAAAAACACTCGAGGGGAAAACACTTTAGATGCATCGTGCGGCAAATGCTTTGTTTCAACTCTCTCTCACACAGAGGCCATTAATATAAAACCATGTCCCTCTGCACTCTAGCAATCACTGCACCTGCCGATACCTAGCCTCTCCGTCCTTGGCTGCTCAGTGATGCTGTTGAATAACTAAGTACATTTACTCAAGTACTATACAAGTGCTTACAATGCACAGTACAATGTTGAGGTGCTTTTACTTTACTTTCCATTTGTGTTACTTCTACTCCACTACAATTACAGCATATGACAGCTTTAGTTACTTGTTACATTGCAGATTTGAAAACCTATAGTAACCACACACATCCGATCTACAATGTGACACGTTATGAGCTTGTAGATCGTCTATTCTGAAAATTTTAGTACTATTTTGATCCTAAAACGCTCCATCCCCCCCCCCCGCCCCATACTCCACCGCCACCCCACCTCCCACAATTTTGATGGAAATAATTGTATACATTTCAAGCTCCAATTTAACACTTATGGTGTGTATTGGTCAACATAACCCCATACAACTCCCCCCCACCTCCTCTCACCCCGCACACACACACACACACACACACACACACACACACACACACACACACACACACACACACACACACACACACACGTATGATTGTTCATTCTAGTCCAGGATGATGACAAGTCATTTGTAGATGCTAAAGCAAAAATCAGCATTTCTTTATTTAGTTTTGTGTTTTTAAGACAAAGATCATCTGTACCTAGAGCAGTAGAGGCTTAAATAAAGGTTTCACAGATATGTGTCCTTTGTATGCTATTTCATTGCAGACATGGTATCAAAAGCTGTGTGTGTGTGTGTGTGTGTGTGTGTGTGTGTGTGTGTGTGTGTGTGTGTGTGTGTGTGTGTGTGTGTGTGTGTGTGTGTGTGGTTCACCCCCTTGAATTATGGAAATCAGATTTTTTTTAATGCAATTTCTTGCTGAAAACCATATTCTTGTAGTAACACCGGCTTCGAATGCTATCAATGCATTGAATGGGAGATTATCACGTTTTATCAGACCATTGAATGGGGCGAGTAGGTGAGGAGTAGGCGATACACGGACCTACCGCGATTTGTCAGACCATTCATTGAGCGTAGTCAGGAGCTACTGACCTACTTTGGAGGCGGAGCAGTCCTCACAACAATATTTACATTCTGTGCCTATCGGTACATAACTCTAACGGCGCTGAGTAGGCTCAGGCGAGCGTCGCACCGCTCAGGACGGCAACTCGGTCGCTTTAGCTCCCTCGGTGGTCACTCACACACGCGCACACACACACACACACACACACACACACACACACACACACACACACACACACACACACACACACACACACACACACACACACACACACACACACACACACACACACACACACACACAGAGAGAGACAGGAAGCCCTCATAAACAATTTGCACAAGTCATCACATCTCTGCCAAACATCTGCAAACTGTCAACTATTTAACCCTTTGTGTGTCTGTATTAGTTCATTCTGACTAGGACCCCTGAAACCTGGAATTTCCCCATGTATCTAACCCATTATAATTATTTGACGCATTAGTCCCACCTCCGAGCCAGGAGGTGAAGATTAGATGCGAGTCCGGAGGAAGCAAGCAGGTTAGACTGACGACCACATTCCACTTCCTCACACTCCTGCTCGCTCGCTCCTCCATGTCATGTCATGCTATATTTCTCATATATGAGCTGTTTGACATGCAAGCCCTCACCATGCACAACAAACAGCATGATTGTATAAATCAGTGGTTTTCAACCTTTTTCATGCCAAGGACCCCTAAATTGATATACATTTGGCCGCGGACCCCCATTTGAAAATGTTTCCTGCCAGGGACCCCCCAGAAGCAAAGATATCAGTTAATTTTCGCTTTAAAAAATATAAATGATCAAAGATATGCACAGTTTTTCAAGGTTTTTCAAAAATAGCAGATCTACAAGCTCATAGCGCGGCACTCGGTGCCGCGCTATGAGCTTGTAGATCTGCTATTTTTGAATAGCCTAAGCTAAGTGGTTAAAAAATATTGTGATGCTATGAGCTAATTTTGCTGGGGACCCCCTGGTACTCTTTCAAGGACCACTGGTGGTCCCCGGACCACTGGTTGAAAAACACTGGTATAAATTAAATATCAACTCATTATTTAGTGTGTTGTTTCTGTAGCGTTGATCACTGTTATTCAATGTGAAAACTATAGCATAATGTTTTTCCATCATCACACCAACTCGTCATCATGTTCACGTGTTTGTTGTTAAGAAACTTCTCCTCTCTTCAGGGCGCTCGGGTGGCGCTGTGGTTAAGTCCCTGCCCTCCACCACGGCGGTTGTGGGTTCGAATCCACCGTGGTGCATCCGGCTTTGTCGAGCGTCTACACAAACACAATTGGCCCGTGTTCGGGGGAGGGAAGCCGGGAGGGGAGGGGAGGGTGAAAAGAAATGAACTGCGATTGGTCAGGGCTCGGTTGGAATTGTGTGTGTGTGTGTGTGTGTGTGTACGCATACGCGCATGCTCATTCATAAAATACACCATATGGTAGAATGTATTTCTTATTAAACAGAAGTAGATTTCAGTAACATGATCAATCACTCACACACACACACTCTCTCTCTCTCTCTCTCTCTCTCTCAGACGGGGAGTCCCCTGTTACTGAGTCATGTGATGACCACACACCGCCCACTTCACACTGGTTGTGATTTTTTAAAGATTATCAGAATATATAGAAGTGTATTATTTTATAGATTATCAGAATATATAGAAGTGTATTATTTTATAGATTATCAGAATATATAGAAGTGTATTATTTTATAGATTATCAGAATATATAGAAGTGTATTATTTTAACCCTGTGTTCTCACCACCAGCTCCAGCAGGTCGCCGGGTTTGCACACGTGGTCGACAAAGTTTTGGCGGAGTACACGTTGAGGTCCTGGTTCTCCTGCAGCTTGGAGAAGATGCACTCCTCCTGGGAGCAGAAGGCGGAGTACTACTGCACCTCCTGCACGGGGCTACGGGGCCCTCCTCCTCCTCCTCCTCCATGTGCTCCTTGGTGGTGAAGCCGCAGTGGGACGTGGGCGTGCGGTCGTCCAGCTCCTAGGCGACACCGACCCGCAGCTCGTCCTTCTCCAGCCCAGAGGATCCCCTGTAGGTCCAGGTCTGTGATCATCTGATCCAGTTGGTTTCCAGTGGTGTAAGGTAACTAAGTACATTTACTCAAGTACTGTACTTAAGTACAGTTTTGAGGTGCTTTTACTTTACTTGAGTATTTCCCAATTGTCTGTCTATGTTATACATAGGCTATTTTCAAACATTTTAGTACTTTTACTTTTGGTACTTTAAGTACATTTTGATACCAATACTTTTGTACTTTTACTCAGGTAAATTTTGAATTCCAGACTTTAACTTGTAACAGAGTACTTCTACATTGTAGTATTGATACTTTTACTTAAATAAAACATTTGAGTACTTCTTCCACCACTGTTCGTTTTCCCATCAACGACTTGTCTTGAGGCATATGGACTGCACTGTCTGGGAGAGATGGAGAGAGGAGAGAAAGGAGGAATGGAGAGAGAGAGAGAGAGAGAGAGAGAGAGAGAGGGAGAGAATGACTCAGTGACCCTAATAGGCTGCACCAGCGCTCCTGTTTTCTGACCTAAAGGGGGCGCGTTTAACATCTCCGGCAAGAGAATCCGTGTGATCCCATTGGTTCACCGATCTGTCCGTCAGCCCCCCGCCCCCCCGTCAACACAACATTACGAGCGACGCCCACTGCACTCTGGTTGGTTGGTTGGGGGAAATGAAACACTTCCTATATATCGGGTACACCGACGCACTGGTCCAGGATTTTATTTTTGTTAGCAAAACTAAACAATAAAAGCCTGGAGATGGAGGCTACAGTGACCCAGACATGCTCCATGACAAACCCTCACCTACAGACATGCCCCTCCCCCTCAGCCAGCTGGTTCTGGGACTCTGGACTGTACACAAATACAAGCAGAAGTGCAGATGGGGGGGGGGGGGGGGGGGGGGAACAAACACTATAACCACATTACAGTGGGTGGCCAGTGACAAAAACCTTTACATCAGTGGTTCTCAAACTTTTTCATGTCAAGGACCCCCAAATTGACACGTATTGGCCCGTGGACCCCCTTTTAAAAAGATATGCCAGGGACCCCCATAAGAGACGATTTTTACAGCTCTAGCAGTGATTCTTAACCATTTTTAAACCCCCAGCTTGTCATGCAATAGGCTACGGACCCCCGTTTAATGGCCTTACTATCTCTGGGACCCCAATTTATATTGTAAAGTCAATGTTAATTTAACTCTGAGAGTGTACACATGGTTCCAAATGGACCCGTTAGGGTCCATTTGGAACCATGTGTACACTCTCAGAGTTACAGATACATAAGGTTCCATTTGGTTCCTATCCATCATTTAGCTGGGGACCCCCTGGAACTCCCTCAAGGACCCCTGGGGGTCCCCGGAGGCCCGGACCCCACTTTGAGAACCAACGCTTTACATCATGCATGTCACACAAACAGAATGCGGCACACACAACACCAATGTTTTTTTATAACGTGGAGTGTGGAAGTTAAATGGTGGATTTGTGGATAGGGCTCTATACGAACAAACTTGTTATATGTATTATTATATTAAGGTGTTTGGTGCTTTCATATATAAGGGGGGGGGGGGGGCAGAATGGTCCTACTCCTTGTTTTGTATCAGTCATTGTTCCAGCATACATTCTCCTTGTTAAGTAGTGACTAGGGACTTGTTCTTATCTGATCGGAGGAGCAAAAGACTCTACGAGGACCACCCCCCCTTTATATAATACTGAATGTGATCTGTAAACATGCTGTTCTTTCTATCTCCCCAGCTTAGGGAGCGGGTGGAGAGGCTGATGAAGACCATGCGAGATCCCTCCTTGCCAGTGTTGGAGCTGCAGGACATCATGACCAGTGTGTCTGGTCGCATTCTCCCTGCTGTTGAGAAGGCTGTCAAGAAAGACATGACACAGTATGTCAGCAACATAACCTCAGTGCTGTGCCAGTTCCCGAGCCAGCACCCAGCAGGTAATGCACGAGCGCTCGTTTCTAAATGAGGCTATATATTTATTCACATGATTCAGACAGGTTCTTTCTTACTTCAAATCAAGACAAATGGTTTAATTATGAACATGGAATGTTATCCCTCATTTCCAGATCGCCAACATCCTCGACAGCCATGCTGCTACTCTGAACAGGAAGTCAGAGAGAGAGAGAGAGGTCTTCTTCATGAACACTCAGAGCATTGTGCAGTTCAGAAGTGAGTATATCCTAGGATATACTAGCGCTCTTTCTGCCCGTCATCCTCCACCCTTCACATATCATCATTTTGAAGCTTAGGCTGCTTAGGCGACTAACCAAGGGGCAATGTGAAGACCTGTTGAGTGTTGTTCAAGTGTTCAAGTATGTATTTGCACTTCGTGAAGAAAAAAAAGCTGACATGGCCAAAGTGCTCAACTACATCTCCCACGCCCAAGTTCCCAAAAATAATCTCCTGGTCACTAGTTGGTGTACAAATTGAATGAACACTGGGGATTTGACTGTGTACGTTGTCCTCTTGCGTGTCTAGGACCAGCTGTGTGGGCGAGATCCCACCCTCGTTGATGACCATCCTGACCGAGCTCACCCAGCTCAGCAAGACGACCAACGCCATTCAGCTGAATGAAAATGGTATGTGGCTACAGCACACATACAAAGATGCCCCGTGTGAAACCGTTAAGTCACCACTTAATCATTAAGGGGTGTCTTAGCAGGATGCAGCTATATTAATTCATGACCAACTGAAAATAATTGATGCGTCAAATTATTTTACACTCCCCCAGGTGCTGATAGCCTCCCACCTGCCCTCCTATGAGCTCAGGCACAACCAGGTGGCCTACACTTGACGGACAGCACTTCAAACTCAGGGTGGAGCGACAGCACTCATAGGTATGGTATGAGCTCAAGCATGTGGGCGACCTCAATCACTCTGCTGGGACAGATTTGACAAATTTAAGTGAAGGCCTCACCCAAGTAATGCCATCTTTTTAACTTTAACCTGGTTACTAAAAGTTTTATGAGATTGCAATTTCATTTGCGATAAACAAATGGTATGTTGTAATGCAAATGAGCTGAAAGTAGTGGCAGTATAACTATGATCTATGGTCTCTTCACTTGACTCTACAGATGTACAGATATTTCCAGACATTCTGACATTCTGCATTTGGGCAAGGCCCGTTCTCCCGCTCTGCAATACAGACACGACACCCGACCAGGCGTTTGGAGCAGGAGGACAGCATGGGCTGTGTCATTGTTTCTATTTAGAAAAAGAAAGAAAAAATACACGCAAGAAAAACACACATTTTATCGTTTATCATTGATATTATACACACATTTTTCAGTGTCCACACCAGCCATAACTGGTGTGGACTAGTCTAGGTGGACAAATGTCCGTCTTGTGACATGATGTCATCAATAGATACAATTTTGGTTTGATAAAAAGTTGGGTTTGAAAATCAGACATTTATCTATGCTAGTATGGATAGCTGACTCCATTCATATTTGTTGAATGATTTTTGATTCTCTTTGTTTTATTTCCTGAAAAGCAAAGTCTTAACATTTTATTTACTTGTCTCTCAATCCATATTTTTTTCTTTTAAGTCAAAATGTTATATACAGTCAATATATTTTAACCGTTCAAGCCAGTTGTCACAACACTAATTCCAATACTATATTGGATTATTACTGTGTTACCGATGCAAAATGGAAACAATACCTCTGCAGAGCAGGCAGGCAAATGCCTGTTTGGCAACCGGTGCCTGTGGTTCCACCAGCTCCTGGGTAGCAGACACTACACCTTGAATTTTCTGTGTGACCTCTTGCAGGCCTTGAGCTCCATCTAGAAGGTCGCCCACATGCTGCCTCAGGGACTGCAGTTCGGACGGCTCAGTTCTGGAACTGAGACATTTCACAAATCATTAGCAGATCAAGTTTAAGCTTTGAGAACAAACATTCTGGAGTGAAAAACAGGTGAAGCAGGATTATAGTGCATACTTAAGCACTTGACAGACTTAATGCTGCTGTGAAAAACTGAAAATACAATCTTAGTCCTACTGCATGCCTTATGGTTTAAGTTGCATTGCACAGCCATCAGTTTGTAAGCAAGAAATATCCCTGATATTAGACATAGAGGAACAATTTCTCTTATTGATGGAGTGATTCAAATTCAACAGCTAAAAACTCACTCAACAGTAGCTCTCACTCTTGATAAAGCAACTGTTAATTAAAAAAAAAAAGATATTTTGTTTTACAATACCCGACTCTGTCTTTCGCACCACTACCTGATTTTCAGGTAGTGGTTTTCATCCACAGCCAGCACCTTCCTGGCATTTTTGCTTCCAGTAGCTGGACCCTACATTGAGAATAATGCAGAGTCAAGCTAGCACATTTAAGAAGGTGCTCATTTACTAATGACACTAATTTCAGATCATTTTAATTACAACATTCAGCAATGCATATATGAGCACAAATGACATGAGGATTGACCTGTAAAACAAACAATAGTTAAGTAAGCCAAGCTAAGACAACATGTAGTCTACACTGCAGTGAATCATGTTGTCTAGCGACAGACCAAAGTGAGACTTATGCACTTGACAGACTTTATGCTGCAGTGAGAAACATGGGATTAAACGCATTAAAGTAACTGTTTTCCTGTTCTCTGTTATACATTATAGTTCCTAAGTACAGTAACCAGGTTAAAGTTACTAAAGTTAAAAAAATGGCATTACTTGGGTGAGGCCTTCACTGAAATCTGTCATGCACGTCCCAGCAGAGTGATTCAAATTCAACAGCTAAGAAGTATCACAGTAGCTCTCACTCTCGATAAAGCATATGTTAATTCCAAATATTAACACCTCAGTCTACAGTCTTTCTATGCTTATGTGTTCACTAATGATTATTTGTCCTAGTGTCTATGCTGACCTGGTCTTGGCTAGACACCTGTCACTCCCCTTCTCAGCTCATGTGTGATTAGAGCCTGACACTATAAAGAGGAGCTGTAGCCAGCTCTCGGCTATTCCCCCCAGCACCCCAGCAGAGCACAAGAGTTTATTGGTTCCCTTGACTATTTGTACTTTCTTTATTTCAGTTACGATGGGCTGATTGTAATGATAATAAACTTTATTTGTATAGCACCTTTCATGACATGAAATGCAGCGCAAAGTGCTTTACAGAGCAAGAATACAGTTACAGTTACAACCAATTTAACAATAAAGCAAACTAAAATAAAATAAAATAAAAGCAAAAGCATAAAACAACATTAAAATAGGCAATACAGTGAGGACTTAAAAATCAACCAAAGAATCAGCTAAAAGCAAGAGTGAAGAAATAGGTCTTGAGCTGTGCTTTAAAGCTATCGACAGAGGCTGCCTGTCTTAGGTGTAATGGGAGTTTATTCCACACTGTTGGTCCGTAAAAGCAGAATGCTGCTTCACCGTATTTTTTATATGTCATTGTAGGCACCTCGAGCAGGTCAGCACTTGAAGACCTGAGGGGCCGGTTTGGAACATATCTCTCTAGGCAGTCATAGAGGTAGGAAGGTGCCAGACAATTTAGAGCTTTATATGTAAAGCTATATAAGTATATAAGTGTTTTTAATGTTTGGTATGATTTTCGTTATTGGTTACTTTGTACTTTGTGTTTTGGTAGTTCATGGGAGTCTGGTGAAAGGACACAATTGTAACTTTAATTAGAAATATAAATAAAGATTCTTTATTTAACTGCTGTCCCTTCAGACTCAGTGATTTCATTTCCCATAGAGTGTGAGGACGTAGTCTTCTTCGTTTGCCACCTTCACCTTATCGACGATGACAGGGAGTACTGCTTCTGCTTCGACAAAAGATTAACATGTATTTGTCCACAGACCCCCATCTGATAAGATTTGGTTTTAAATATACTTATTTTCAGGTTTGTGTGTGATTGTGTGGTAACAATGTGTGTTAACATAATTTATACACTAGTCTTGACTTTCTGTTCTGATTCAGATTACACAAACTAGGTATACCACCTGTTTGATGAATGTAACCGAGGGTGATGAGTTAAACAAAGGGGCTTTGAGGAATGTTCAGGATGATCTTATACAAGACCATAGATGTAATATAGTTGGATGATTACATGATATGATTAGATGGCGGACAAGTTTCAAATAACTTGATCATTGAGAGACAAATCCTTTAAGGTGTGCATCTTTTTTTGGAAGCATATATTCATTCTGTAGATTTATTATTCACTGTAACACCTAATACAAGGGCACAGAAATGTGGCAGTCATAGGGGTCTTAAACGTTTTCAGGCCAGGGACCCCCGTTGGGGGGTGGTACAGCATATATTGTATAATGCAGGGGTCTTCAACGTTTTCAGGCGTTTTCAGATATACTTTTGCTGCTCTTTTCTCCCTCTACACCTATAACTCTTTGTCAAAAATAGCCGATCTAAAAGCTCACAACGCCTCGCACTGCGAGGCGTTGTGAGCTTGTAGATGTGCTATTTTTGGCTAAAGTTCTCCTCAGAAAAGGGATGCTAGGGTTCAAGTGGTTAATATAAAAAAAGAAAAATCATATCACACAAAGATTTGGCGGACCCCCTGTAGTAACTCTGAGGACCCCCTGTTGAAGATCCCTGGTATAATGTATAACATTGTGTTTCATATGTAGAGACATACGTACCATGTTGTGCATTCAAGCTATTCAAATAATAGATTAATATATTCATTCATATCCACTGCCATTAGTAAACATACTTTACTAACTGAGAAGAATGTAATACTATCAACAATCTACCACACTTTAAGTATATTTTGATGCCGATACTTTTGTACTTTTACTCAAGTACATTTTCATTACCAGGCTTGTACTTGTAACAGAGTGTTTCTACAATTGCAGTATTGATATAATTGATTCATTGATATTCATTGTTAAATAAATATTACAATGTATGTCTATTATTATTATTATTATTATTATTATTATTATTATTATTATTGCTGTTATATATTTCGCTAACTCCTTCTCTTTAACTTTTAAATGAGTGAAACGACGTTTGCATTGAAAACAAATGTATCTATTTTTGGTTCGTGCGCATGTGTGTGTGTGTGTGTGTGTGTGTGTGTGTGTGTGTGTGTGTGTGTGTGTGTGTGTGTGCGTGTGCGTGTGCGTGTGCGTGTGTGTGTGTGGGGGGGGGGGGGCTTGTGTCGTGTTCGTGTCGTGTTTGTGTGTGCACGTCATAGAGTTGTTTGGGTGCGTGCGCATGTGCGTTCGTGTAACAGCGTGTGTGTGTGTGTGTGGGCGGGGGGGGGGGGGGGGGCTGTGCTTGCGTACACGCGAGAGGGCATTCCCGGGGATGCCCTCTCGCATGTACGCATGTCTGCTTGTCAGACCAATCACAGCCCTTGTTGTTTTGTCCCGCCCCTTAAATCCACCGTTCTTACAGAGCTCGGCTCATTTCTCAAGGTTTACAGCGGATGCTAGGTCGCTCGATACTAGGTCTCTCCGGTCGATGATAGATTACTATTGGAAACTGTTCTACTTGATTTCGGTTCATATATCACTGATCTACTTTCATTTCGTTGTCTTTTGTCTGAGGTGAGTAATATTACTTGATATATACTTTTTTCTGGCCTTTATTACTTTATTTTTTATTTTTTCCCGCCTTTTTTGGACTACATGAACGTTCAGATTTCAAACGCAGTTTTTACCCCATGGCCACGGATGTTATAATTATGTACGGGCCCTCAGAAGTAGCCGTATCTTCCGTATTGTTCAATAAAAACGCATCTTAATCCGATCGGTGGCCATTTGCTCATAGCTGGCACACTCTATCAGAGTGCAGTACACCTACCAACCGATGGGTAATGCAGTTGAAAGCATATGGCGGACATGCTGAGAAAATGGCCACCGATCGGATTAAAATGCTTTTTATTGTACAATACTGAAGATACGGTTACTTCTGAGGGCTCGAACAGAATAGTCACATCCGTGGCCGTGAGGTGAGAACTTTATATTTGAAATTTGAACGTTTATGAACATGTACGGTTCTTAAATGAATTAAGTGCAAACGCCAGGTTACGTTTGTTTCAGGCCCCAGGACTCTGACTGGGTAATGGTTTGTTTATAAACTTATGTCACAATCGACCTGTCCATAACAATTCATTATACAACGCAGAATGCAGCTTTTAATCAACATTGCATTTGTTATATCTTGTCTGTTAAAATTGAGCTTGTAGATCTGCTAAAACTAACTTTAAGCAGCCTCTGAAACTGGGCTAAAAACAACCTAGGCTAACCAGTGCTAACGGCTATAAATGTATGCCTACAACTTCCGCATGGCAGTGACGTAAATGATTACATTATCAACAGTATTGCTATCATGTTTATGTATTTACCAGGGACACAGTGCACATTAACATGCTGGTTTTCACATCCGTGTAATGAACCAGAGTTAGCCAGAAGCTAGCTTTCATCTGTAGTCCCTGAGCAGGCTGTTAAAAGTGGTGATATAACTATCCATACAAAAACGGTTGTATTAATACCATACAAGACCAGTAGACATAGTACAGGAGACAGAACAATGATATTTTATATGTTGGTGGACTTTACTGAGACAATGGCAAACAACGTGGCTTTGACTCAGTATAGAGTAACATGAGTTTAACTCTAGAAGGAGATGCTGTTGTAATTTGACTGTTTTACTAGCAGTAAATAGACATTCATTCATTTGACGCACTGTTTGGTTCAACAAGTGTTTATCTGTACCGAGCATTGTACTGGGTTGACTAATGTTAGAGGACGCCGTGGCTTTGTTGTTTGTTTGTTGTTTCTCTCGCTGAACCTGGCAACTTGCCATGTCCGCTTATTGTAAGCGGATGGTCGCGCTTCTTTTGGGGCTTGTTTTGGGGTTGAAAAGGACCGTAATGAGAGTAGTATATTGTATATTAGGATCATCATATTTATGATTATGTGCCCACATTTGCCTCTAAATTGTGGAGAACCTGTCGATGCGGAACCAAACTGTCAAGCAATTGTTTCCGCCCAGACACGTTTCACTGTCGCACATGTCGAAAATAGCAGATCTACAAGCTCACAACGCGTCACGCGTTGTGAGCTTGTAGATCGGCTATTTTCAAATAGACTATGTATAAAATAAGGCTAAAGTGGTTAAGGTACGTTTTATAATGTAATAATGTATATCTTAAAAGTAACTAGTAACTAAAGTTTTCAAATAATTGTAGTGGAGTAAAAGTACAATATTTGCCTCTGAGATGTAGTGGAGTGGAAGTAAAAGTATTGGAAATTGGAAATACTCAAGTAAAGTAGAAATACCTCAAAATTGTAGGCAAATAGGTTTTATAAAATGTTCATGAATAGGAATTAATATTCACATTTATATTCATGAATAACTTTGGTTAACTAGAACACTGACCTGACTTACTTGCAAATCTATGCCCACATCAAGACTTTATTTTAGTCTAAATATTTGTCCCTTCCTGCTCCAACTTAGAAGGACAGAATTGTGTAAAGTGGACAGGGATCACGATGTAATCTATTGGTTGCTTCATGCCAGTGTTAGACTTGATTTAAGAAGTAGTGCTTTTCCAGTCAGAAGACAGATTGAAAGAAGCTGTCTGATTCAGTACGCACTGTGCTTTTTATGTCGTCAAAATTGCCTTCTGGTGTCCAGATGCTTCAGTTATCACAAAGCAGCTGAATGCCGTAAATAAATCCCCTCTTCTTTATTCTTTGCTTTTTCATTTAGCAAGGATTTTAAGGATGCACGATTTTGGCCGATATCCAATTACCGATTATTTTCTTGGTCAAATGAATCAATAGGCTACTGCTATTTCTCTTTTCGTCTATTACTATTATAGCCTACCCTGATTTGTTTTTCCCTGCATCAGGCTTATTACAGTTATTCATTTAATATTATGTCACAGATTGAAGGGAAGATGGAAATATTCTTTCCTTAGGGCGATCTTAAACACTAAGTGTTTACACAACATGACCGGCACTTTGGCTACCATAGTCTGTTGGACACCTGTAAGGGGGAGGAGGAGAGTTTGCTTGTTTGGACAGCAGCATAATTCCCCATGTTCATCAGCGGTGACCATGTATCACACAGACTATGAAATAATGTCCGTTAGAGCAGTGGTTCCCAAACCTTTTAGCTCGAAACCCAAAATAAATCTTATGTCTCGCCGTGACCCAAACTAGTGAAAATAGCCGATCTACAAGCTCACAAGATGCGACATGTTAAGAGCTTGTAGATCTGCTATTTTCACAAATTCTTAAAAGTACTTTTCCCCCTCTAATTAATAGATTTTTAAATGTATTTGTATGCTTTCGAAAAAAAGTGTTTTTGTTGGGAATGTTTTGATAATCTTTTGAAATAATAAAAAAATGAGGAAGTTAGGAAACACAAAATAAACATATTTACTCGCGTGACCCATACAAATTGGTCCACGACCCACATATGGGTCCCGACACACTGTTTGGGAAACGGTGGGTTAGAGTACCTCTTTCTCAAGTGGTATGGTAACGGCCGTCTCTCTTTTTTCATGAGGCGGATCACTGCTTGGAACAAGATAACAATAAAATCAACAGCAAGGGAAAAGCTGCCATTCAGCTATTGATTTTGTGTCCAATATTGTTTGTTCTGAAAATAATAATAAATTGATTGTTTGACTGTGCTATGAAATCTAGCAGCGCAGGTATGGTTTTCAAATGGCCTATACTATAAACATTGCTTGTGGTGTTTGTCTTCTGCAGGACACATATTCGTATGTGCGGTCTACAGCCCCGGCTGTCGCTTATGACCCCAAGCAATACTACCAGCAGCCCATCGCTACAGCAGCTGTGGCCGCAGCACAGCCCCAGCCCACAGTGGCAGAGTCCTACTATCAGACAGGTACGTTCAACTCGCCACTGACTGGACTCGTCATGGTGAAGAAAAGTCCTCCTAGAGCTGTCATTCTCAAAGCTTTTTAAAAACTTTGATGACCTCCAGTTTGGTGTGCATTAGGCCAGTGGTGCTCACACTTTTTAATTTCAATGACCCCTCATAACTCTGAGAGTGTACACATGGAACCAAATGGACCCGTACGGGTCCATTTGGTTCCATTTGTACACTCTCAAAAGTTCAAGACCTGTACGTGTCCATTTGGAACCACCTCAAGGAACCCTGAGGGTCCCTGGACCCCACCACTGCATTAGGGTCCATTTGCTTCCATTCGTACAAAGAAAGGTCAATCTATAAGTGGTTCTCACAACGCTTGTATACTCGGCTACTTTTGAAAATGTTTCACAATGACCCGACCACAACAAACATTTATTTCTTAAAACATCAAAGAGTCACGGCACACTCATGGCTGCTGATGCCAAACCAGTTTATTAAGGACAAGAGAACAACAAAAACATGTGTTGTTTATATCCCACATGGTTTTTGGATAATGGATATGTTTTGTGTTTTGGGCAACCTTTAAAAAAAAAGTCATCGTTTTGTACTATTCTCTATTTCCCCACATAGCCCCCAAACCAGCGTACACGCAATATATGACGCCGTACACCCAGACCCAGCAGACGCGCCAGGTGACTGCCATCAAACTGGCCACGCCCAGCCAGGCCACCTCCACCTTCTCCATCTGCCCGGTGTCGTCCACCGTGCAGCCCGTACCCTCTGCTGGAGCGTCCGTAGTGCCGTCTAAATGTTCAAAAATAGCAGATGTACAATCTCACAGTCATCACTTCGTGCCGCGCTGCGAGCTTGTACATCTGCTATTTTTGAATAATTTTGAATGGATGCAACGTGTTCATTACTTTGCAACGTTCCCCATACATAGGCTGTCGCTCGTATTCGCTTGCGCAAAATTCACTTCAGTCGAACATAATTATTCAACTTACGCGAGTTGTGTCGCATCGGGCGTAGATGCAGAATCTTGTCACTCAAAACACAGTTTAGCTAGACTGCACATTTTAGAATGGAGGAGGAAGCCAAAAGTTCCCAGAGTTAAACACTGACGCATTTGATTTCTTTCTGAGATGCTGTGGCTTGTAGACTTAGAAGAGGCTCTATGCACAGCAGCCATATTATCACTTCTTTCATAGGTGTTACCAATGATACTAATGAAGGCTCTGTTCCATTTAGTGTAGCACAGTGGTTTCCCACGACCCCCATAACTCTGAGAGTGTACAAATGTACATGCATTTGTACACTCTCAGAGTTACACACCTGCAAGGGGCCATTTGGAAGCCCATGAGGGTCCCTGGACCCCAACTGTAGACCCACTGGTGTAACAGAGTGTTTCCAGTGAGCCAACATGCACAATATCAGCACCCTGACTCTGTTTGACCAGAATGGAACAGAGCTTTCATTAGTATCATTGGTAACACCTGTGAATGTCTTCATAATATGGCTGCTGTGAATAGAGCCTATTGATATCTTTAAAAAATATATTTTATTGAAATGCATTTCTTCATCACTGCCCCTATTCCTGCTCCATAGGTACGTCTTACTCGGGCTACTAGGCTGCCGTGTACTCTGCTGCCTCCACATATTACCAGCAGCAACAGCAGCAGCAACAGAAGCAGGCGGTGGCCGTGGTAGCCGCTACAGCAGCGTGGACGGCCAGCACCTTCACCAAGAAGCCGCCCTTCCAGAGCAAGCAGCTCAGGCCTAAGCAGCCGCCCAAACCCCCTCAGATCAACTACTGTGACGGGTGTAAGATCAGCTGTGCAGGCCCGCAGGTGAGCACACTCACACTTGTCTCTGTAGTCCTTGGTCTTTGAAGCCTAAAGACTGGTGGGGATCACTTTGAACCTCGCCTCCCTATTTTGGGCATGTTGTTATAGACCAAAAACAAACCTACAAGCTTGTTTGAGTACCTTGAAAAGCTGTATATGAATTCTACATTTACACTGATCAAATTAGTTTAACAAACTTTGCAGGTTTGTCCGACTTAATACATGATTAGATTTTATGCTGAAACGCCATGCTTGGCTTGCATTATACGTACTACATTTGAAGCAAATGGTGTCTCAAATGAAGGAATAGTAACCCCCCTTCCTCTCCAACCAGACATACAAGGAGCACCTGGAGGGCCAGAAGCACAAGAAGAAGGAAGCGGCTCTCAAGGTGTCTCAGAGCAGCAGTAGCAGCAGCAGCAGTGGAGGAACCAGCAGCTCCGCGGCGTCCAGAACCAGCTCCGCTGTGAGCTGTGTGACGTCTCCTGCACTTGAGCCGACGCTTACGCCGCTCATATCCGTGGGGCCAAGCATCGGAAGGTAATTTTTATTTTATGCTACCATGTATTACCATCATGTGTCACTTGCTCGCATAGATCAGTTCTTTTTGACCAGCGACACCATTTTACATATGGATTAACCACGTAAGCACTAATTTGTACTTTGGGATAGTTTTATACATTGACTATTTTTCAAAATTTGAGAACTTTGATAAACATATTTTTTAAGTCTTTAAACCTTTGCCTATAATGGCATGCCCAAACTGGCTAAGCCAGGATTAATGTGGTTAAAATTACATTACATTACATTACATTACAGTCATTTAGCAGACGCTTTTATCCAAAGCGACTTACAATAAGTGCATTCAACATAGGTAGGGAACGAAACTACTAATCACCAGAGGTCTTAAGTGCATTTCCTGTAAAAACAAGCAACCAAGAGTATACCTAGCGCTAAGGTAAAAGTGCAATATATCAGCTATCTACTTTCATAAACACATGAGATAAAATAGCCAAATCAGATGAGCACGAGCTAATAGATCCAATACAACAATACAACAATAGTTCCTACAACTAGTTAACAACAAGTAGGCCAGGCAAAGAGGAAGGGTAGTGTTTCCTGAAGAGGTGGGTTTTCAGCCTGCGGCGAAAGATGGGCAGTGACTCTGCTGTCCTGACATCAGTGGGAAGTTCATTCCACCACTGTGGGGCCAGAACAGAAAGAAGTCGTGACCGTGTCGATCGACCAGAAGGACCGTTGAGTGGGGAGGGAGTCAGTCGCCCCGAGGTGGCAGACCGGAGTGGTCGGGCAGGGGTGTGGGCATTGACCAAAACCCGGAGGTAAGAAGGAGCTGTTCCTTTCACTGCCCTATAGGCTAGCACCAGGGTTTTAAACTGAATGCGAGCCGCTACGGGGAGCCAGTGCAGAGAACGGAGAAGGATAGTTGTGTGACTACATTAATCTACAATCTTTCAACGTGTCGCACTGTGAGATTGTAGATATTTGTAAAAAAGGAGGGGGCCCATTATAGACCCCTGGCTGACACCGATAAACACATTATTTAGGAACATAATGGATTGTAAACGGTCACAAAAGATATTAACCCTCATTCAATATACACACGCCCACACACAGGCAGGCTTACTGGACGTTGTGTACTTGTCTCTATACTGTGTATATTTGGCACAGATGTATGCATATATGACCAGTACGCAAGTTCTATGCTTGATTCAGGTGTTTGGAAGGACAAAAAAAAACAGAACATATTTGCATATCTGGTTTAATAAAGACATAAGCCAATCCTTTTACAGCTTCATAAGTCATAAGGGGAACTTTAGCTTTGACGTGTTTTGGCAATTAAAGCAAAGATGTCAACATGTGTGTTCCCAACTATGAGATTTATGATATGAGAGCATTGGCCGTACTGACGCACGCTGGAATGATTACCAACGTTTGTCTGTGACTGTGTTGTGGTATTAAATCATGCTGCAGTGTTTTTAGATCTTACCACAATACTGATATTCAGCATGATGTACAATTTATTTTTTTAAATTTCAATTGAAAAGAAAAGGGGCAATCCTTCTTGAAGGTAAAGCCTTTATTGAATAGCTATAATTTCATTTTAGAAAAAAAAACATGTGTCCACCTACAGAACTCGGCCTTTAGGAATTGAATACGCAGGACCACAATGGAAACAAGCCCTCAGGGATTTTTGTGTTATCCTTTTAGCATTATTGTTTAGGCCTTACTGTGCCTCTGTACTTTTTGCAAACTGCTGATAAAGAATTCAATCAATCTGGAATCATCTGGAATCAATCAATCAAATGGAACCAAATGGACCCTAACGGGTCCATTTGGTTCCATTTGTACACTCTCAGAGTTAAATTGACATAGATTTTACAATATGAATTGCGGTCCAAGTGATAGAAATGCCATTAAATGGGGTCCGTAGCCCTAATGCATGTCAAACTGGGGGTCCTTGAAATTAAAATGGTTGAGAATCACTGCTAGAGCCGTAAAAAATCTTCTCTTATGGGGGTCCCTGGTATATCTTTTGAAATGGGTGTCCGCGGGCTAATATTTGTCAATTTGGGGGTCCTTGACACAAAAAAGTTTGAGAACCACTGATTTAGAAAAGGGTTTGGACAGCTGCTTTTTACAACAAACCCTCAAACGTGTTGCTCTGCTCCGTTCCCCAGGTGGTGAAGCTTCACACCAAGCTGGGGAAACCCATCCCTTCCACGGAGCCCAGCGTGGTCACCCAGACCTCCTCCTCCTCCACCACGGCCGCCCCCAGTAAGACCCCCTCCTCTGGCCTGGGCAGCTCCAGCACCACCTCTTCGTCCCTGTCCATGGGCACCTCCTCCTCCAATGCTTCTGCCTCCCTCCACCCACAACTCCTCCTACCTGAAGCCGGTCAACATAGTGAGCGGTGGCGGGGGGGCGCTCGGCAAGAACGCGCTCGGCAACAGTCTGTCGTCTGCCAACTCCACTGCCCCCGTCAAGAAGGCCTCCGCCCCCCAAGATCAACTCTGTCGGTCAGTAGGTCCCCTTTGAATTTTGACGTCTCCTGGCGGTATTTGACAATGACTTCATTCTTCACCTAGTTGCCATTATGCTCTGTACTGTGTTTTTGCTGTATTCCTGTTTGATTAGTATAGCTCTGCATTTAACCAGTTCAACCATATGAATCCTAGCGTCCCTATTCGGGGCTCGTCGTAATAGGCAAACATTCAGTGAAAACAAAAATCGTCTCACTACACGTCACGAGGCATTGTGTGAGCTTGTAGATCGGCAGAGATTGATGAGTGTTGGAAAAGGACGGGGCCAATTACAGACCCCTTGCACACCCATCTAAGTATATAGGGTTTAAGTCATTGAACCCCTATGTACTTATCACACAATGAATAAAGAAAACGACTTCCATTTTCACTTTAAAAATGATAAAACATTTTATTTTTGACAATTTGCACCTATAATGACGTGCCCAAAATAGGGACACCAGGTTGAAAGTGGTTCAAACACTCATCACTAATAAAGAGTGAAGCTGGTTTCACAGAGCGTGCTTTGCACTGAAAGGCTACATGCCAATGTCTGGATAAGTCTCTGCCAACTTGTGTAGTGATGGACGGCGACCAGGCGTGCGTTTCCAAACCTGACATTTCTTGAAGTTCTGTGGCTTGTAGAATAACAAGTGTATAACTTAGTTTAACCATGCAGTCTAATGGCCAATAGTTCACTCCTGGACTGTGATTGGCCACCCATTGTACACCCCTTCCACCCACAATGGGTGGCCCCTGGACACCCCCGCTGACTCTATTCAGCACTGTGATTGGCTAGCGAGACACATGATGAAATTAATAACCTATAAATAGGACTATGCACTTTAAAAAAAAACTTAAACTTTTTAAGTGAGCTTCCATCACTGCGATGACCACACCGCCCACTTCACATTTTTGGGGCGGTGTAACCGCCCCCTATAAGTGAGTTTTGGACACTGACCAATCCTGCACTGTGATTGGCCAATAGTCTACAACACAGTCTACACCCCTAACCCTTCCATTGTTAATGCAAATCGATACTTTTGCAAAGTCAGCCAATCACATTACAGCTAGTGTCATCACCACTAACTGTAATGTGATTGGCTGACTTTGCAAATTCAGGACTGTGATTGGCTAGCAAAACACATGACACATGTGCAGCCCTATGAATAGCAGTATGGACTTAAAAAAAAGTCATTTATCCTTTTTTTTTAAGTGAGTCATGTTGTGATGACCACACACCGCCCACTTCACACTGGGTGTGATTTTTGGGGCGGTGTAGCCGCCCCCTATAAGTGAGTTTTGGACACTGACCAATCCTGCACCGTGATTGGCCAATAGTCTACAACGCATTGTATACCCCTAACCCTTCCATTGTTAATGCAAATCGATACTTTTGCAAAGTCAGCCAATCACATTACAGCTAGTGTCATCACCACTAACTGTAATGTGATTGGCTGACTTTGCAAATTCAGGACTGTGATTGGCTAGCGAAACACATGACACATGTGCAGCCCTATGAATAGCAGCATGGACTTTAAAAAAAGTCATTTATCCTTTTTAACAAGTGAGTCATGTTGTGATGACCACACACCGCCCACTTCACACTGGGTGTGATTTTTTACTATTTGAATGCAGTTTTGCGTTCTGTTAATCAAGTAACTCGTTTCAGAACTATGTCTTAGTCATTAAAAAGTAATTGGTTACAGAATTGCCTACTGAGAATAGTAACTCTTTGGAATACTCTTACATGAACTAAATTGAAACCTCATTGCGATTCCTTTCTTGTCCTGTGAATGAATAGTTTTCTTTCACCATTTCTCTTTTAGCCGCCTCGTCGCCCCGACTCTTCAGACGATCGCTACGTAATGACCAAGCATGCAGCCATTTATCCCTCAGAGGATGAACTCCAAGCTATCCAGAAGATTGTGTCCATCACAGAACGTGCCCTCAGACTGGTGTCGGACATCATCACTGACCAGGACAAAGACAAGGGCAAGGAAGAGGACAAGGAGAAGGAGGAGAAAGAAGTCGCTAAAGACAGGTGAGGCATCTGAGAGAGCTCAACATCTCTTTGTCTCCTCGTGTTTCTGTGTTTAAACTTCAAACATAAAATATACTTAAAGTACTAGAATGTTTGAAAAATAGCAGATCTACAAGCTCATGAGCTTGTAGATCTGCTGTTTTCAAGTAGCATATTTATAAAGTAGGGCTAAAATGGCTTTCAAATAATTGTAGTGGAGTATAAGTACAATATTTGCCTCTGATATGTAGTGGAGTAAAAGTAATTACAATAGTATATTTGAAATACTCAAGTAAAGTACAAATACCTCAAAATTGTACTTAAGTACAGTACTTAAGTAAATGTACTTTGTCACTTTACACCACTGCTAGATAGCCTGCCTGTAGATAGTGCTTTTGTAATAGTTTCTAATTGTAACACTCCTCATACTGCATGTTGTACCCTATATCGTCTTAGTAACATTATTATGTTTTCTCCATCAAAGCATGCATGCTGTACGTGTGAAACATCTTGACCGGCAGAAATACATCTGCTTTGAGGGACCACTGTCTTTTACATCATTTCTGGAGTGTGGTGAGTGAAACATTGTTCCATGCATTCTATGCCATTGATGGTGTACAAATGATTGGGGTCCATTTGGTTCCATTTTTACACTGTCTTAACATTGATTTTACAATATAAATTGGGGTCCCAGAGATAGACATGCCATTAAATGGTAGCCTGGGTGCCAGCCTGCTTCGCTACGTTCGGCGGATTTTTTTTTCTCTCTGCGCTTCTCAGTCTGGAATGCCTCCTATCTCCAGGAGGCGGGACACAGCAGCCAAGGTTCCAAACCTACCGTGGCTTCTGATTGGTCTGTGGTGCGGGGCGGGACAAAAAAAACGGTGTGATCGTTTTGATTCGTCATTCGTTTGAACAACATCCAATCAGCAACGACGTTGCCTAACGTAACATATGTAGTTCCTGTGTACTTCCTGTGTAGTTCAGCAAGACGAGTCAATCGGGGGCATTCCAGACTGAGAAGCGCAGAGAGAAAAAAAAATCCGCCGAACGTAGCGAAGCAGGCTGGCACCCAGGCTAATTAAATGGGGGTCCTTGATATTAAGGGTTGAGAATCACTGCTAGAGCCGTAAAAGTCTTCTTATTATGGGGGTCCCTGGCATATCTTTTCAAATGGGGGTCTGTGGGCTAATTGTCAATTTGGGGGGTCCTTGACATGAAAAATTGAGAACCACTGTCATATGCAACAACATGCTGGGTGTACAGTACAAGGCACAATCCATTTTATTTAGGATAGAGTGATTCAATGTCTTCGGTAGGGCTGTCAATCTTCCTCATATGATTGAATTTTCTGTGACTATTTTAATCCTTTTTTATGACACATTAATACAAATTAAATCAATTGCACAACAGATTTATCAATAAGCTTGTGCAATCTTGTTTTGTCTTCAGTTGCCAAGAAATTTGAAATTCCTAGTACCTCAGACTTAAAAGTCTATGATGACTTGAACACTGAAGTTGACGAGGAGGCGTATCAGTTTTTTATAAAGAAACCAGACCTTGTGTGTTGGAGATTTGTTCACCCCAAGACTCAAATCCTGAAGAGTTCTGTTGCTTGTCAACATGGAGCCTTATAGCCTCATCCATACAGTCCTGGCTAACCTAAAATGTCACACAGGTATATTTTTGTACTTTTAAATGATCTTTGTTTCTATACGCCCAATGTAAGTAAAAGAGAGAAAGTGTCTGAGGAAGAACTTTGTTGGTGTGTGGATCCTTCGGTATCTAATGTGAGCTTTTTACATTACACTTGCCACAAACATTCCTCTCTTGCTAATCACACTTGTTATGTCAACATTATTGCTAGATTCAGTGAGCCCCTCTGCAAGCAATTCCATTCCAATTTCCTTAAATATACTTGGCCACCAAATGTAGTGGCCTGTAGGACCAGACTGAGGAACTTGAAGGTTAATTGATTGCTAGGAACCAAATTCGACCCTTAATGGGTCTTTAACTCAGAGTCTATAGCGGGAACCAAATGGACCCGTAGTGGTCCATTTGGTTCCATTTACACACTCAGACTGATGCCTTGCCATGTAGATTGGGCTCCCAGAGATGAGAATCGTATGAAATGGGGGTCCGCGACCTCATGCAAAACAAACTGGGGGTCCTCAAAATGATAAAGATTGATAATCACTGCTCAAACATCTATGTACACGTGTTTCTTAATGGTTTGTATCTGTCTATCTTTCTCTCCCATCCACCCCTGTCTCTCTGTCCAATGGTTCCTTGCTGTCTCTCTCATTCTTTCTCTCTCTCTGACTCCTCTCTCTACGCCACTCTCTCTCTATCAACCCTATCTCCCTGTGTGTATCTTTCTCTCCCACCTCTACCGGGTTCCTCTCATCATGCTGTCCCTCCAGGTACAGACGGCACGGCCTCCAGCTACCATGTCAAACAGTTGGAGGAGCAGAACGGCAGGCTGAAGGAGGCCTTGGTCAGGTCAGTCAAAATGTGTACATCTTAAAAAAACAACAGCAGTTGACCGAAATGGTTTCCAATCAGGAATGACTTGACAACAGCATGATAGTCATAATAACCATTATCCACACAAGCAAGTGGTTTAAAGATAAACCACTTGACTTAAATGATATGTATGTGTCCTCTGCTGCCTCGGACACACGCACATTGTACTTTTACAATAACAAGACATAGTCTGGTTATGGCATTGCCTCCCTGTCAAATTGTAAGCAGAGTTGTACCGATACTTGTATCGGAAAAGCTGCCGATACTGCCTAAAATGCTGGTATCTGTATTGGCGAGGATGCCATTCCGATACCACATAAATTACATGATATTTCATTCATATTTTGATTTCTTCAATTGATGTTGCACGACTGTTTTATACTCTTACTTGTACTATTTACCTGAGAGTGCACAAATTATATACTCTCAGACCTGTAAGGGTCTATTTGGAACCCCCTCAAGGAACCCAGATGGTCCCTGAACTCCACTTTGAGAACCACTGTCCTAGATTTGTTTAAATGAGATGCGCAAGTTATGGGGATCGGTAAGGGAAAAAATGGTATCGGTTACATCTCTAATTGTAAGTTGTTAACCCTCCTGTTATGTTCACAGGACGCGTGACCTGTCCTCGTCAGAGAAGCAGGAGCACGTGAAGCTGCAGAAGCAGACGGAGAAGAAGAACGTGGAGCTGGACACTGTGAGGAGCCAGAAGGAGAAACTCCAAGAGGACATGACACTAGCCGAGGCAACTATCGATGAGCTGAAAGAACAGGTACGGACAGTTAGAGCGAATCACTATCATTTTGAAGAGGGGGTACTGTCTTCCCCTGTATAGGATATGAACCACATGCTTAAAATGAAGATGATTTCATCTTTTTCTTTAAAAAGATGACTGCTAATGCTCTTTATCGTTAAGACCTGAGGCCGATGCTGCAAATGCCTTCTAAACCAATAGTTTTTCCAAGATCTTTCAAAAATGTTAAAAAATGGCAGATAAAATCTAAAATGACACAGATCCTTTCCCATTTTTAAGGGGTAACATGTTCTAGTTTACTATTTCACCATATCTAAACTACTTTAATAATACATTTTACACACTTTAATTATACAATGAACAATCAAACAGCTAAGTATGCAATACACATGAACTTAATTTTATTTAACCCCACTTAAGCCCTAAAATTCTCACTTACATGCCCAAAATTGGGACGGGACGTTGAATGAAAGTGGTTAAATATTGTATTTGCTGATGCTGATATTGTAAAAAAAATAGAATGTTTAAAAGAACAAAAAGAAACACAATACAAAGAAGCAAAAGAAACACAATACAAAGTGATGAAAAATTGTAAGAGGCAAACCATCTGGGTTAAACAGGTTTCCTTTGCAGATATGAATGTCATTCTGTCAAATTTGCAGATATTAGTGAATGGGATGGGGTGAAGTGACATTTAAATGGATATGGATAATTGTACCTGACTTTCAAACCATGTGCCTCTTGTAATGATTGTGTGTGTGTCACAGGTGGATGCTGCGCTGGGGTCAGTGGAGATGGTGGAGACCCTGACGGAGAGGAACCTGGACCTGGAGGAGAAAGTCCGGGAGCTCAGAGAGACGGTCACTGACCTGGTCAGTGCACCTGTGTTCTTCACCCCGACTTGCATGCAATCAGTGTTTTGTTTCATAGCCCATTAAGACCTGAGGCCCATTTTACAAACGCCCTCTCAGTGGTTCTCAAACCTTTTCATGTCATGGACCCCCAAATTGTTGTACAAGCTTGCAGCGTGGCACGAAGTGACACGTTGTGAGCTTGTAGATCTGCTATTTACAAAAGATTTGTACCGGTATACATTTTGAAAACTTAAAATGGGACATTCTGCATAAGGAATACTTTTACTTTTGGTATTTTAAAGGAATAGTTTACCCCGAAAATAACTTTCCGTCGCATTCCTAAGCCAATAATTTGATGACCGGCAGCGGTTCCGTATGGAGACACAAAGGAGATTCTTTGTGTCTCCATACAGAACCGCTGCCGGTGAGTAATCGATAGAAAACGTCATTTTGGGCGTGAACTATCCCTTAAGTACATTTTGATGCCACTACTTTTGTAGTTTTACCCAAGTAAATTTTGAATACCAGACTTTAGCTTGTAACAGTTTTCCTGCATTGTAGTATTGATAATTTTACTTAAGTAAAAAGATTTGAGTACTCCTTCCACCACTGCATTTGGCTTTGTTCTACGCCTTACAATGTATATACTACCACACATGATGGTCGGTCCCCTCTTCTGTCCTCCCAACAGGAGGCCATTAATGACATGAACGACGAGCTCCAGGAGAACGGCAGGGAGACTGAGATGGAGCTGAGAGAGCAGCTGGACATGAGCGGGGGAAAGGTCCACGAGGCCCACAAGAGAGTTGAGGCTGCCCAGGAGACCATGGCCGATTACCAGCAGACCATCAACAAGTACAGAGAGCTCACTGCCAGCCTGCAGGTGCATAGATCACTACACACATACACGTTGTACTACTATACTTACTTACCGCAACATTTTAGGATGGATTTTCGTTTTAAATGCATTTTTTCCCCCATGAGTTTTTTTTGCCGTTTGTAACCCTGAACCTAACTCTAAATCCTAATTCTGACCCCAACCTGAATCTTTTCCTAATTGTAACCTTGGCTCTAAAAGTCTTTGTTAACAAATTCTCTTGTGGTGTCCAGGAAAATGGCCTTCACAAGGTCAATTTCTACTATACGTATGGGGACACGTGGCCCTCAAGTATATTCATAAACACACACACACACACACACACACACACACACACACACACACACACACACACACAGGAATGAGAAGTGAGCTGCTATGATTATCACCGAAAAAAAATGTCTGACCAATGCCACATGGGTTCGATCCTGATTTTGGAGAGTCCTAGACCACTAATGTTTGACCGATCTTTTGTAAAAAAAAAAGTATTTTAATGTATTTAACAACATAAGCCCTGTTCATACATTTTCAGAAATAGCCTATCTACAAGCTCACAATGTGTCGTGAGCTTGTAGATCGACTATTTTTGTTATTGTTTTGAAAACGTTTGTTAATGTTCACTTAAAATGACATGCCCAAATAGGTAGTAGGGATACTCTGTTGAAAGTGGTAAAACATTGGGACACATCGGCTGCATAATTACAATACTGATCGTCGACAAATAAGTAAAACAATGGCCATATATCAGCCAACCAATGTATCGCTCAGGCTCTGCTTACCACCTGTTCCCAACATGTCCGTGTGTCATTTCCCCTGCAGGCGGAGTTGATCAGCAAGCAGGCCCAGGAGAAGTTTGACCTGAACGGTGACCCCCTGCAGGGAACCGCGATGAGGGGATCCCGTGGAGAGCAGCTCAGCTTCGCCTCAGGACTGGTCTACTCCCTGGGCCTGCTGCAGGCCACTCTGCACAAATATGAACAGTGAGTGACTATCGCACATGAGAGACTAAATTGGGAATGTTGTCATTGGAGAATACCCACCATGCTAAAACGTTATAACAAGATTCCAAATAAATTAAAAGATTCTGGTAATGCTCCATGTTGCTATCCAGAACTGAACACCTTTATTCCCAATGTATTGAACATCTTCAATACAAATTCAGTCCAATGAGAGACAACCTTTCTCGCTCGTATTTCGTTTATAAGTTTTGTCCTCTGTTAACTACTTAAGCCCTACATACTTACCGTCATACCGTATGACGAATAGTGAAACTAGCAATTCTACAAGCTCACAACAATCTGCTATTTTTGCTGCAAGGGAAAGTGCAACATTGTATGTATCATATTGGTCCCTGAATCTGAACAAAGCAAACGCACTACTGGTTTGAAAACACACTTAATGCATTACTTTTGAGCGTCCTGTGTATCACAAAAACCTTAACGTTATCGGTCTCTCCACTCTCGCCACTTCTAACATTATCTGTCCTTCCATTGTCATGTCCTCCTCTCATCCAGGGCTATGAGTGGCTGCAGTGTGGAGGTGTTTAAGAGGATGGGCACGCTGTACTCTGAAATGAGCGTCCACGAGCGCTCTCTGGACTACTTCATCGACCTGCTGCACAAAGACCAGCTGGATGAGACCATTCAAGTGGAGCCACTCACCAAGGCCATCAAATACTACCAGGTAACAACAATACAGGACCTCTAGGCTGCCATCTAGCATTTAAAACATGCACACATTTGTGTGTGTGTGTGTGTGTGTGTGTGTGTGTGTGTGTGTGTGTGTGTCTCTCTCCATGGAAAAACTGTGCATGTGTCCGGTCTGCATTAATACGCATTCAACGTATTCATGCTTGTTACTTGTCTGTAAGTAACTCACTACTGTTGTGTCCTCCAGCATCTGTACAGCATCCACCTGGCGGAGCTCACAGAGGACTGCACCGTGCAGCTGGCTGACCACATCAAGGTATTTCAACGCCTTGTGATTTTATTTTGTCTTTATTTATTTTTTGTTGGTGTTTGCTGGGTTACATGTCGCCTTTCCGACGTTAACGAACCCTATACCTAACCCTAACCGCACGCGGAAGCCACTAGTCGGAGTGGCGAGATGTCGGAATGGAAGGCGGTTACCGTTTGCTGCTGTCTGCTGCACCTTTAATGCGGTCACACCCTTGCCCGTTAAAGCCGAAAGCAAGCTACGTACGGTGCAACTGTGAAGACAAACGGATCTAACAAAATAAGACTAAGGCAGTTTATTTTGTAATTTGGTGATTTTTTTAAAATTCTGTTGTGATTTGGCACTATAGTCAAATTTAACAAATTGTCTCAAGACAGTTTACATATAGAGCAGAGACCCAACGTTTCCCCCCCAGAGAGCATTTGGCAACAGTGGCAAGGAAAAAACCCTCCTTTTAACCACTTAAACCCTATACTTAGTTGACTGGATTCCCAAGAACTCTATTCTAGATCCACTCCTGTTTTCGCTCTACACTGAAATACATTGTCATCAAATGTTTGCCCCAGAATAGGGTTCATGTGGTTATTGGGAAGAAACCTTGGGCAGAACCAGGCTCTAGAGGGTGGGCGCCCCTGAGATACAGGGGAATGGAGAGAGAGAATAAGTGCCTGGTGTGCATGGATTCAAGTTCTCGCCACGACTGATTTCAGTCATTTGTATTCCATAGAAGCCAGCATGTCCTCTATGGCATCATGTTGCGCACCTATGCTCTCAATGCGCCTGCGACTGTTTCACAAATCACACATTACGACTTGGTCATACAAACCTTTTTCAGTCGTGAGATTGTATTTTGCTTTAATCCATGGGTGTGTCTCAGTTCATCCAGAGTGACCTGGACTGTGTGGCAGTGGCGTCGGCTCGCCTGCGGGCCTTCCTGACCGCCGGTCAGGAGAGCTCCAGCCTCTGCATCCTGCTGAAGGACCTGGACACCTCCTGCTCCGACATCAGACAGTTCTGCAACGGACGTGATGGGAGCACCCGCCGCTGTCATGTTTGGACCACAGGTACACATACACCCATTCTACTGTCTGTACGGGTCAGTGATTCTCAAACCTTTGAATTTCAAGGACCCCCCCCCTAATTTTTATGTGCACTAGGCCACAGACCCCCATTTGATGCAATTCATCTCTGGGGTCAATTCTTCATCTCTGGGAACCCCAATCTACCCTGTAAAATATTTTTTCAATTAAAAAAAAAGCTACTTTTTGATATAATCTTTCACTGATATATTTTTCACAATGACCATTCCACATACAGGTAAATGTTGTTTGACAACTTCTCTTAGAGTGTTTGCCCCTGACAACCGGGAATGTATTTCTTTATGTACTTTTACAGTTAATAACAGGATTCCCACGGTCATGAATTTCCTGGATATATTTTGAAATGAGAAAAACTGTCTGCCAGGCCTGGAAAATGTTTGGAATTCATCAAATGTTTTGGAAGATGTTTGGATATACATAGTTTTTGGCTATTGATTTTGTTCATAAAAAACATGTCTAACATTTCATGAAATATGTAACATGGTAAAATGCAGTGCTGCGTGAGAGCTGCCTATTATACAGAACATCACATAACAAAAATAATACATCTACAAGCTAAGAACAAACGTTGTTAGCTTGTAGATCTGTTCTGTCATGTGACGCCTTTGCTCGAGGTCTGTCTTGGGGCATTGATGGAGTAAGAGCCTCATTATTGCCACCATACGATTGATATAGGCCTGGAAATAGGGTGAAAAAGTTATGGAAAAGTTTTGAAAATGACCAGGTAAAAATGTGTGGGAACCCTGACCAGTGCTTTAAAATATTACTGTCTATCCCTGTGTTTCCCCTCCTTTTTTTTACTTCCACTTAGATGGTTGAAAAAATTCTGAAGGACAGACCTGGCGGAGAGAGGATCCTTACCGAGTATGCTCGGACAAAAAGCCTAACGGATACTAGAAGACGCGACATGGTGAAGATATTGGTTGCACACATGGCAAGTGAACATGGGTATGTTGTCATCTAAAAAATATGCACCCAATACACAATTTTGGTTGTACTTGGTGCAGGCCAAAATCCTCCTTTTTGCAGAAGGCAGCGTCACAGCAATACTTTTGTTTGGATCTCATACGTGTGTGTGTGTGTGTGTACTGTAGGACGAGTCCTTCAAGGCGTGTTGAAGAGGACTATGCACAGGGCATCACTGCCTTATTCCCATACCTGGCCGATCCCCAGGGAAATTTGGGCTATGTAAGTACATAAAACACCAGTCTAACGCACATTTACACATGCTCATTAAAACCAAATGACACTTTCCCCCCCTCTTTTCTTCTTGTGTTTTAGGAACAGTATTACAATCCAGTAGATGGGAGTGGGTTTCTGGCATGGCGAGTGAAATCACTTCAAAAAGAAGCATCAGAGGGACAAGAAAATAGCAGAAATGTTCAGCCACTGACGGGTGTGTGATTTTGATTGTTGCTAGAATTTAAGGGTGAAGTCACACACACACACACACACACACACACACACACACACACACACACACACACACACACACACACACACACACACACACACACACATGTTGCCTTATTTTAAATAGCCGACCGACAAGCTCACTTGTCAGCTTGTAGATAACTTGTGAGCTTGTAGATCTGCTATTGTCACTATATTTATATTGTGACAAATATATATTTGTGTCTAAAATACAGTATTTTTGCTTGACATTTTCAGCTGTGGCGTGGCTGTACACCGGATCTGATATCTTGGCCAACACAGCTGTGGACTGAGGGGACCGTCCCAGACTGCACTACTGCAAGGTTTGTTTAACATAACATGACACATGTGCAAATCAAAACCTTTTAGATCTAACTATCTAATGTTAGCATATGGACATTTTCTTGTGGTCAGTCCATTGTCCGTTTTTAAGGAGGCATTGCCAATATATATACTCTGTAGCTTAACTCTTTGACTGCCATATGAACAGTGTAATAGTGTGCCACTGCTGCCAGCAAAAACAGTGATTTTTACTGTATCAGTTTGCATAGAAAAATACTGTACTTGTACTTCTATCCACTACAGCTCAGAGGCAAATATTGTACTTGTAATCCACTACAATTGTTAGAAAACTTTAGTTACTTTGTAGATTTTGGTTATTGTTTAAAAAAACATAGGGTACATTAACCACTTCAGCCCCATTTAAACTTTGGCTATTTGAAAATGGCAGATCTACAAGCTCACAATGCAACATGTTGTGAGCTTGTAGGCTTACAAGCTCACTTGTCAGCTTGTTGGACACTTGTCAGCTTGTAGATCTGCTATTGTCTATTGATATGCATGTACTTTCATAGCTTTGTGTCTAAAATATTGTATTTCTTTTTTTTTTTACAGCTCCTGCTGCGGACCCAGGTGACAGACACACCATCCCAGGCCTACTGCAAGGTGTGTAACTATCTAATGTTGGCTTATTGACATTGTCTTGGGGTCAAATACTAGGTTGTGGGAGTCTGTGGTTTAATGCATAGGCTAAAAAATGGAAGCTCTTTGACATTACAATAGTTTGAGAACCACTGGTATTCAGGTGACAAGTATATGTTGCTTACATTTTCTATAGTTGTCAGCTAATAATAATAATAATAATAATACATTTTATTTTATAACGCACTTTACATTCTCACGGATGTCAGAGTGCTACAGATTAAAAACAGAGCATAAAAACAGCATAGGCAACAAAACAATTACAATAGACCCAACCAGGCTAAACTAAAGGGCCAACTTTTAGAAATGATAACTCAATACGAAAAACAAACAAAGTCCATGAAAAATTAGAAAAATGCTTTTTTTAAAAGGTAGGTTTTTAGTCAATTTTTAAAAGCATCAGTGGACTGTGGCGCTCTCAGGTGGTCTGGGAGGGCATTCCACAGACATGGGGCTGTGTGGCAGAAGGCCCGGTCGCCCATGGTGCGGAGGTTGGTGTCAGGGACAACAAGAAGGTTGGTGTTGTTGGAGCGGAGGCTTCGGGTGGCAGGTTTTGGGGTGAGGAGTTCTTTGAGGTGGGGGGGGGGGGGGGGCGTTGCCGTAAATGCACTGATGGGTGAGAAGGGAAATCCTGTATTCGGTCCTGAAGGAGATGGGGAGCCAGTGAAGTGAGCGGAGGGTGGGTGTGATATGGTCATATTTTCGCACTCTCATCAGGACCCTATCAGCGCTGTTTTGGATGTATTGGAGCCTTTGGAGGCTCTTGTTAGGGATCCCGATGAGTAGTGCATTGCAGTAATCCAGCCTGGAGGAGATAAAGGCGTGGACGAGTCAGCTGACTGAAAGGTGATAATAGGGGGGTGATTAGAGGTGTGGTTATCCATATGTGGCCAATATTTCAGCACAATATGACAGTTTTCAAGATGGATCTTGGCACTGTTTCTTTGCTATTGTCCAGTTTATAGAAAGCTATATGCTGATAGCCATCATTGCTTTGTGTTTGTTTAGTAACAGGGAACAGCCTGTCTCTGCAGGTCCTTTTTAAACAGAAAATTAAGGGTGTGTTGGCAATTTCATCCAACCATAATCAACAACTTGATTGTATAGGATGTGTCCTGTATGAGTTCTCTCTCCTGATTGGATGAAATTGGTCTCTCAAAATCACAATTTAGTTTTAAAGGCAGTTACTGTATTCACCCAGAAGCAGTATAATAGCAGTCGCACCCCTACTTAAGTAAGACTGTGTTTGCATACTGGTACAGTGGTGTAGTTAACTGGTATAGTTGCTGTGTTTTCACGTCGTGGATGCAATGTATTATTTAGTATATTCGTTTCCATTTGAAAGTATGCTTTAATAAGTACCTGGCATACAAACATGCTCACTTCTATGTGCCTACGTGTCTTTGGGTCATTCCAGGGCCAGTGTTTAAAGGAGGAGTTCACCCAAAAAATTACTTATTTTCTATCAATTGCACACCCTATGAAGCCTTGAATCCATGGATTATTTTTTGTTTTTGTCGCATTCCTAAGCCAATAATTTGATTCCCGTCTCCTACCAGCTAATGTATCCGGTAGGAGACACAAAGTAGATTATTTGTGTCTCCTACCGGAAATACACACGGTCATCAAATTATTGTCTTAGGAATGCCACAAAAACAAAAATAAATCCATGAAATCAAGGCATAAATCACAGTATTATTCATATTGTAGCATTGTTTTGTCTTTTTTCATAACTATTGATTGTGAAGCATTTGTTTGAAAAGAACACTAACACTTGTTTCCCTGTTTTTCAGAAGCCGTCCAGCACTGACATGTTTTTTTGCCTTTAACCTTTTTCTACTTTTCAGGAATGTTCTTTGTGAATAATTGTCATATTTCTAAGATAATTGCATTCCATTTATGTTGTGGCTCGTGAACCGGTAGTACCCAATTTCTATAACACAATATTGGCCATCCCTGAATTTAATAACAAACTCACACATGAAATAATCAATTCTAACAAATGCATAACAAACTATTTTGGATTGTATACTGCCTTTTCATGACCCACTACCTTATATTTACATGTGCATGTTGTAAATGTTTAACTCACCATTTGTTTTTAGGGCTGTAAGACTGTAACACTTATTAGGACTAAATTATTTTTTAATTCATTTTGACAAAAAATGTAATTTTATTCAAACAGCCAATATACACTTATTAAAATAGGACTTAATTTCCTAATTAAACTAATAAATGTAATCCCAAAATAATTATGGAAAATGTTACACATTGATTCATTGATAAATACAAAATTAGATATCTACAAAATACACTTTGAGATAATTAACTTAATCAATATAGTTGCAGCCCTACAATTTGTACCTATTTTTTCAGAATGTTACATGTTGTTTAATAATATATTAATATATTTACCAGGAGCTTGCTTGATCCCCTTTTTTAACAAATGGGTCGGTGCAAGAATTGTTTTCCCCGTGCACTCCTAAATTGGCTGAAATAGGAGGCAGGTTTTTTGCTTCACCCTGGAAAATATTGAATTTACTTAAAAGTTAGGATATAATTTTGGATAATAACAGTAATAGTAGTAATAATAATCATTATAGCATCAACAATATATCTGTCAATAATAAACTGTTTACAGGCATTGTAATAGTTACCATACTATATAATTGTATAATTATCAATAATAACTATAATTAACCTATATATAGAATCATAAAATATAACCATACTATTATTACATATATAATCATAATAACAACAACTATAATAACAATAATTGATAGGACATTATACCAAATATATTGATGGTGTTGCTTACAGTAAAGGTACCAATAATACAATTGTGTTAATAAATACTTTAAACTATATCTGCTCTGCTTTGTCTCTACTTATTATTCTTTTTACCATGTGGTTGAAAAGTGAATCTATATGTTTGGTAATGTATTTAGTCGCATGTATTTAACATTTACAATGAATACAGATGTGTGTTTTTTTTTTTTTTAATTACTATTCATAATCAGAAGGGTTCTTCACTACTAAAGCTGAACAAAAAGTGAAACTTTGGAGTGTAACATCTCTTAATACCTAAGCCCATACACATATGAACATAATACACAAAAGTTTTTTGTTTAACTGACAATAATTTTTGCCTTCTACAATCTGGTGTTTTAATTTATTTGACCAACTTATCCACTTAACGGTTTGATCCATGCAAGAGTCAAAGCTTGTAATTGAAAGTGTTGTCAGACTATAATCTCTGCCTGCTGGACAAAATGGACTTCAATCCCTCTACTGTGTGTAAAACTGTGAAGCAATCTACATGGACATTAGAGCTTAACCAAAACTCCTGCCTGGTGATGACAAGTCTGTCACAATGTAGGCTAAACAATAGTTTTTCATTGTGGTATTGACGCCATTCAGTAACATTGATGTGCCTGATATGCTGGGGAGTATCTATTTTACAATATACAAAATGGTATGGCTTCAACCCAGCTACTAGCCAGGTCGACATGTATCGTAATGGTTCCACATGTATTATATGGTGAGACATTCCCAAGTACATTACAAGGTATTTAATATCTATTATCAGGCTGGGGGAAAATAGGTGCTGAATCTTATACTCACAAAACATGACATCATAATAAGGAAAACGTGAAATGTCTTCTGAGTATTTACAACTTGTTTGCAAATAGCAGATATGCCATTTACTCTATATACACAGGGTATTGTCTCCTCTCAATATCTCAGATCAGAACAATAAGGTAAAAAAAAAAGGCAAGTTTGCTTTAACAATAATTTATTTTGAGATCTTCAACACCACTGGAGACTGGACTGTGAACTATGTGACGATGGATTCCTTGGACCCCCATGGCCGCAACCCAGAACTCTGCGTCGGTGCAACCACACTTTGCAATTGCCCTGAATTGTGAAAATTCTAGTTCAGTCTTATGCTAGATGTGCTCCTGTTTCTGCTCAACATTGTAACAGGGCCTTTTATTTATATGGTATATATTTTACCACGAATGTTCCATTTTCGTATGAAAATCTTGTACATATTGTGTGTCTTGTGACGATTGGGTCCAATATTTAGTTCAGTAACCATGGAGCTAAGGAATGGTTCAGAAGCTGTGTTCACGTTCACAAAATGAATATTGGAATTGGTCTATTTGTTCTATTTGATGCCTCTTTGTTATGCATCTTTTGGGAGGCCAAATACAGGCTTATATTTTTGTAACTGTCATTATTCGACTGTTCTCTTGGGATAAAAAAAACTAAAACAAAACAAAACAATTAAACGTCAACGGTATAGTTTGAATTAACGGCTTGCTCCTCCGGACGCGAAACGTAACGTCTGGGGGGTGACAGATACATTTTTTACACCCACCCTTTGTTATTGTGGTCCAAGTGAAGACGATGATTACTTTTAATTGAAAGTCATGTGTAATAATTAAAAGTAACTTCCCCTACACTGTCTATGAATTGACCTTCCTTCTCTCCGTGTCTTCCGGGTTGCAGTTGGAGGTTCTTCACCTGCTGTCTCCAGAACAGAAGGCTGAGCTGCTACTGAGGCCTGAGGTTGCAGGCCTGGACAACGGGACCCTCAGCCTGATCTTCCACAGCTTGATGACCGGTGGTCCTGGGCCCACCCCCACCTCCACCCCCGGATACACATACACCTCACATAGCCCCTACTCACCACCACCACCACCACCACCACAGAATAGCTTCAGAGAGGTTGCATAGCTTTAATATTATACATTTCTTTCATCCAATTAAACTTTTACCAGATTGTTGATGGTAATCTCCATAACCTTAAACAATATTATTTGTTCTTTTTGAAACACTTGCAGGTGGTGAATGGGTTGATGGGAGCTTTCAGACCTGTTGGGAGCCTCGTCAGTGAGTTTGTGTCTCTCACACGTGAGGTACATACAGCGTACATACATATACTATATGCATATATGAGAAGCCAATTACTTGTTTTTATATGACTAGTTTATTATGGTTATGCATATTACATCTGCTAACCTGACATGACCCTGACATTCCTATCTATCTGTTGCTCTCCAGAGAAATGTATCCGAGATCGGAAGCATGACTCTGACCCAGACCCTGCTGAACTGGACCCTAGCTGAGCTGGCTGGCATGTACACGCCACATAATACGTCCATAGCCCAACCAATGGAAGAGTTTGATGTGACAAATGTGGAGGATTGGTTCAACCATGTTGTAACGCCACTATTACAGAGATTCTTACCCCATGGGCAACTCCCTGACCAAATCAAGTATGCCTTCCACCAAGTGTTGTAAGTACAATTCATATTCTTTCATACAGTGAGTAGATGCATGTACAGTCCAGCGTCCATGTCTTTCCAATTATGTTGTGCAGGCTAGTCTTGACCAAAGTCACAGATTTTCCTGGATGAGCCGAACTAGTTTAATTAAGAGTGCCGGTGGTGTTAGTGGACTTCTGTTTCCTTTCACATTCAACACAACACAACACAAAATAATGGAAATCAACAAAAGGGCAACGTTTATTTATGGATTAACTCAAAACGTTTCTTTGAATATTACATGCGAGATAGCAAATATTGAGTGAGTAATAACTGGAATTGTTGATTGTAACCTTAAACAAGTGACCTAAGCAAGGCAGGACACAAAGATTACAAAAGGAAAGACAAACACAAGCCCTTTACTAAGATGTGAACACAGGGTAGGTGGCTGAACAAAGTTAAAATTATTAAAGGGAACTTAAATACAAACCGACACAAGGAATTTGTCACTTTGTGATAGTGAACCTAACAAGACAAAGGTCAACAATGTCCTGCTTTTGGAGTGATAACAAAGGTCAGCCTCTGGGCACCCTCTGGTGGCCATCCAGAAATATTGCAGGTTATGTCCTTTGTAAGTCCCTTGTTTCGTCCACTGTCCATTATCTATGAATATGATGCTGATTATTGTGCTTGCTTGTTGAACAGCTATTTGGACATGGGCAATGACACCACTGAGGTCCAGGACACTTGCAGCATCACCCTTGAAGAAAGATCATGTGGCGTGAGAAGGCTTTATTAATTGTTTCTGAATTTCTTTAATTTAAATGTATTACACAAAGGATTCCAAATTCTATTCTAGATGTCGTCGGGTAGGAAAGTCATGCCTGTACATCCATTATCCTTCTCCCCATCTCTTCTACCAGCTTACCAACGCAGTGGAAAATGTGGCCCGTTTCATGCACTGTGCTGCCCGTAGCAACCTCACTATGTCAGAGTCGATGATACCCAGGAGAACCTGGAGGACCCAGACTTCATCAGGATGTGGTTCCAGATCAAACTGCTGCCTCTGCTGCCTACAGTTCCCATAAGCCTCCTCGACTGCCTCAGCTTTAAGAACTTCACCTGTCCTGTTTACCAAGCCCTGTGAGTTGTCCCGTTTATAAAGGGAATTCTATCTTCTCTAGAACATAACTGTTTCCCAAACATTTTCAGCTTGAGACCTGAAAGATACATTTGGTGACTTCCTGGGACCTAAACTTTTAAGAAAAATCATTATGAATTATAAAGTATGCATATTTAAAAAATGTATTTCTTAAAATCTTCTGAAAATCTTTTGTATTCCTTTTCCTTTTCTTTAATTTCTGAAAATCTGTTGATTTAAAAAACTTTACCTTACTTTAATTCATAAAACCTGGTCTGTGACCCAAAAATGGGTCAAGAGTAAGACCCTACGTTTGGAAAACACTTATAGTCGAAATACACAAAATAGTCCCGGAATAATGATACATTTCTTTGCATTGCTGGGTCCAGAGTAAAAAACCTGAGTCATCATATGCGTCTTATGGATCCTGATCACAACCACAGCCCAGTGATGTACGAACACTTCATCCATTCCTTCTTGCTACATCACAACACGTCCGGTAAGTGAACCAAGTAGCCATAGCTAGAGACAAGCTCAGAGGACCATTTGTCTGCAGATGTACAGGAATTTCTGTTGCTTTCAGGGTACATTTTTGAGTAAAACATTACTCTATTCTAATACTATACTATTATAGCCTACACTGACTTGTGTATTTATCTTCAGATCCTCAGTGTGTCTCCTCATCCAGCCATAGTGCAGAATGGCTGGAGGAGAACTTTGGATTCTTCTCCATGTTCGCCCCCATCACAGACTTCTATGACCTCAACCGTGACTTCTCTGGAGTGAGTGTGGATAATCTGAACATTTTTACTGAAAACATTGATTTGATTGTTTGTACTTGACACTACAATTTCAGTAACTTAATAACCTTTCAACCTGGCGTATATTTTGGGCATGTCATCACAGGATTGCAAGATTTTCAAAAACGTAATAGCTGATTTGCGAGTGTGACATTATAATTCGATTACGTATAAAATAGGGCTTCAGTGGTTAAATCTCATATCCTGCCCTCTCCCATTATGTCCTGTCTGTCTGTCTCTTGTCTTAAACGTGTCCAGATTCTACACCTCCTGACTCCGAAGCAGACTGCAGAGATGCTGCTGGTGCCTACTCCTCCAGAGAAAGACGTCATCATCCATGCAGTGTTTGACCATCTGACACAGTCTCAAGGAGACTTTCCTGAGTTCCTGCACCACCTGGTTCTGCTCGCTAGAGAGGTAACCTCATCTGTAGAGCGTCTTATGACAGCTTTAAAAACGTACAGCAAAATATAATAGTAATTATAATAATAATTATTATTATTATAATGCATGGACTTTTATCCACCCTGTGATGTCTACCAAGTCATGTGAGTGTGTTGTGATGATGTTAAATGGCTTACATTTTAAAGGGGCTACACCATGAATGTAAAAAAAAAATATATTATATATAAATATTGCCCGCCAACAACCCTGTGGTCAACAATTGGTATTTTCTTGTGCGCCTGGCGTATTTCATCCAATTAAATGATAACTTCATGAAGACATTTGGAAAGTCTGTTTCCAATGTATTTTGCATTGTATTCTTGCATGTGAGGCTGTTGTCCTTTTACCATAATATTTAATATTGTCTGACCACATTACCACCAAGATAAAAGTCTTGTAAATGTATTGCATGAATGAACAGGTATCGCAAATAAAGTGATTCCAGTTGCATTTCTGATCTGGTGTCCCGTCTAATATGTCTCTATCCACTAATATGTCTCTATCCACAACGTCAGGCCTATGTCAGTGAGTCGTTCATCCCAGAAGAGAAAGTCCAGGAGCTGGGGCCTGCGTCACGCAACGCCACTACTGATGACATCAGCATGTGGAACATCACACAGATTGACACACTGTGTTCTTTAATGGACTCTTCAGATGGGGAGTGGGATTCAGCTCTGGTAAGTATACAAATGATCTTTCATTGATTGATGGTGCTATTGACAAAAATGCATGGGGCGGCAGTGGCTCAGGAGGTAGAGCGTCTGTCTGTTTGTCTGTCTGTCTGGCTGGCTGGTAGGCAGTGTAATCAGTGTAGAAGTGAGAAAACATAATGCGTTGTGATTATATTTACACGTTTTTGCATGTCTGTTCGTAAATGTGTGCAGTACATGTATATGGCACTAACACATTTTTTGTCACCATCAAGGCCAAGGCCATCATTTCCAAGTATCTGACTAAGGCGGGCAACAGTCTTGGCAGTGCAGAGCTCAGTTGTGTCAAGGGACCCAACCTGTGTTCCCTGGATACCAGTGTCCTACAGACCATCTCAGAGGACACCCTCAGGTGAGGGGTGTTGGGGAGGGAGCCAGTAGTATCGTAAATCATGTTTACTTTAGTATTTCTTCACTACTTGCACACACTTGAACATCGACATTAATGCAAAAAACTATTATTATAAAAAATGAATTGGGAATATTTGTGGGCTTTATTGACAGTGTATAGTAGAGCGAGACAGGAAACAGGGAGAGAGAGATGGGGAATGACATGCAGCAAAGGTTGTCGGGACTGGGATTCAAACTCGCGACACTCTGTCAGACTGTATTAGAGCCTATATATGGTATGCGCCTGGACCACTAGACTGAATAAATTACATTTGTGGTTGAAAATGTGGTAGCACTCTTTTGAGATGTGTGCTGTGTGTCTCCTGGTGTTTCCAGTAATTCCAGTTTGCTGGTAGTGTCCAGCTGTACGCTGGAGAAGAAGAAAGTGCTCTTTAACATCGCAGAAAAAGCCTTCTCTGGACTCAGCCGCACTACAGCTATCAGCACTACCAGCTTCCAGAATACAGAGCCATTTTTGGGTAAGCAAGCATTCATTCACATGTACATGCGTACAAACACATACTGTATATTGCAGTGGTTCTCAAACATTTCCATGTCAAGGACCCCAAGTTCATACACAACTGTCGGTAGCACTTTACAATAATGACCCGTTATAAAGCATTTATAAACGTTTATAAGTAGTTTGTAAACTATTAACAAATCATTAACAACCTGTTTGTTGACATTCGTAAATGATTACTAAAACCTTTATAACTACAGTTACAAATCATTTGAAAAGTATTAGTAAGTAGTGAACTATTCATGAATAAGCCATTTATATACATCTGTAAAAGATTATTAAATCATTTGTAACGACCCATTCTAAAGCATTTATAAACGTTTATAAGCAGTTTGTAGACTATTAACAAATCATTAACAACCTGTTTATTGACATTTGTAAATGATTACTAAAACCTTTATAACTACGGTTATAAATCATCTATAAAGGTATTAGTAACTATTCATGAATAAGCCATGTATAATACATCTGTAAATGATTATTAAATCATTTGTAACTGATGTTACATAATATATACAAGCTATTGGTAGCTTGTTCATGTTTAACATATGCTTTGTTAAACATTCCTAAAGTATCTATAAATCCTTAGTACATGTTATTATGTGCCCTATAGTAAAGTGAAGACAGTTCATCATTTACAACTGTCTGTTAATGTGTTTGTTCATGTTTAACATGCTTTGTAAAACATTCCTAAAATATCTATAAATCCTTTGTACATGTTATTATGTGCCCTACAGTAAAGTGAAGACAGTTCATCATTTATGACTGTCTGTTAATGTGGACTTTCTCCTTACCTGTTGCAAACTACCTGGCTTTCATGAATGCAGACACCAAACAATTACTAGAATTATCATTCATGTTAAGCAAATGATGCGTAAGACATTCGTAAAGAGTATGTAAACCATTTGTGGTGTTAGGGACCAAAAAAGTCACTACAAAGTACTACCAATCAACTCTAAATTGCCTGAAACGTACTCCTAACAGGTTTTTGGGGGGACGATTTTGGCCTCCACACTTAGTGATTATTTCGGATTTAACTTTCGTTTCGGTGGTGACCAACTTTCGTTTCGGTAGTTTGATTACAAAATGTAAGTTGTGTAAAAAATAATCTGACTATACTAAGTTGTTATTTGTTTGTTTAAGTCAGGCTATACTCTACTCAGAGTCATAAGTTTACAAAATGTACTAAAGTACAGTGAACGTCTGTGCGGTTTGTCTTCATCACTGAAAATAACGTACATGTAAACTGATGTCATGTGCAGTTGGGGTGAAGAAACACAACCATTTCACTCCTAATAATACCTTTTTGATTTGACATCCTGACTTGCTGCTGTAGCTGAGGCTTGAACCTGTTACCTGCGGCTCACTAGTCAGTGACTCTATCCATTCACCTACAGCTGTTTCCTTGGAATCTGTGGTTCTGAAACGTTTTCTTGTCAACCCCCCAAATTGACATGTATTTGGGCAGTGGACCCCAATGTGAAAAGATGTAGTGTCAGGGCCCCCCATGAAAAAGATTTATATTTATGTTGTAACACATTTTTTTAAAGTTATTTGTCTTGTTTGTTGTTCAAGTCAAAGCACCAGGAAGGCTGTACTTGTCAGCCATCTGTTAGCTCAATGGGTTGAGACGCAGTATTCATGATCCAGAGGCCATGAGTTCAAATCCCATTGATGTCTTTCCTATGATTCTTTCCTTTGCAGACTGGCTTCCAGAAGATCAACTGAAAACTACCAGCAAGGCTATATTTGTCATCCAACTGTTAGCTCAATGGGTTGAGACGCAGTATACATGATCCAGAGGCCATGAGTTCAAATCCCATTGATGTCTTTCCTATGATTCTTTCCTTTGCAGACTGGCTTCCAGAAGATCAACTGAAAACTACCAGGAAGGCTGTACTTGTCAGCCATCTGTTAGCTCAATGGGTTGAGACGCAGTATTCATGATCCAGAGGCCATGAGTTCAAATCCCATTGATGTATTTCCTATGATTCTTTCCTTTGCAGACTGGCTTCCAGAAGATCAACTGAAAACTACCAGGAAGGCTGTACTTGTCAGCCATCTGTTAACTCAATGGGTTGAGACGCAGTATACATGATCCAGAGGCCATGAGTTCAAATCCCACTGGTGTCTTTACTGTGATGCTTCCCTTTGCAGACTAACTTCTAGAAAAACAAGTTAAAACCACCAGAAAACCTGTAACTCTCAGCCAACAGCATAGCTCAACTGGTAGAGCGTCTGTCCAATAACATTGGACAGCTAAGCTGTTGGCTGAGAGTTACAGGTTTTCTGGTGGTTTTAACTTGTTTTTCTAGAAGTTAGTCTGCTCTACCAGTTGAGCTAAGCTGTTGGCTGAGAGTTGCAGGTTTTCTGGTGGTTTTAACTTGAGCTAAGCTGTTGGCTGAGAGTTACAGGTTTTCTGGTGGTTTTAACTTGTTTTTCTAGAAGTTAGTCTGCTCTACCAGTTGAGCTAAGCTGTTGGCTGAGAGTTACAGGTTTTCTGGTGGTTTTAACTTGTTTTTCTAGAAGTTAGTCTGCAAAGGGAAGCATCACAGTAAAGACACCAGTGGGATTTGAACTCATGGCCTCTGGTAGAGCGTCTGTCCAATAACATGACTTGACTTGAGTGGGTTCGATTCCCACTCAAGTCAAGTCATGTTATTGGACACCGGGGACACTTGACTCGAGTGGGAATCGAACCCACTCAAGTCAAGTCAAGTCAAGTCATGTTATTGGACAGACGCTCTACCAGTCGAGCTATGCTGTTGGCTGAGAGTTACAGGTTTCCTGGTGGTTTTGACTTGACTTGAGTGGGTTCGATTCCCACTCGAGTCAAGTGTCCCCGGTGTCCAATAACATGACTTGACTTGAGTGGGAATCGAACCCACTCAAGTCAAGTCATGTTATTGGACACCGGGGACACTTGACTCGAGTGGGAATCGAACCCACTCAAGTCAAGTCAAGTCATGTTATTGGACAGACGCTCTACCAGTCGAGCTATGCTGTTGGCTGAGAGTTACAGGTTTCCTGGTGGTTTTGACTTGACTTGAGTGGGTTCGATTCCCACTCGAGTCAAGTGTCCCCGGTGTCCAATAACATGACTTGACTTGAGTGGGAACTCATGGCCTCTGGATCATGAATACTGCGTCTCAAACCATTGAGCTAACAGATCGCTGACAAGTACAGCCTTCCTGGTAGTTTTCAGTTGATCTTCTGGAAGCCAGTCTGCAAAGGAAAGAATCATAGGAAAGACATCAATGGGATTTGAACTCATGGCCTCTGGATCATGTATACTGCGTCTCAACCCATTGAGCTAACAGTCGGATGACAAATATAGCCTTCCTGGTAGTTTTCAGTTGATCTTCTGGAAGCCAGTCTGCAAAGGAAAGAATCATGGGAAAGACATCAATGGGATTTGAACTCATGGCCTCTGGATCATGAATACTGCGCCTCAACCCATTGAGCTAACAGATGGCTGACAAGTACAGCCTTCCTGGTGCTTTGACTTGAACAACAAACAAGACAAATAACTTAAAATAAAAATGTGTTACAGCATAAATATAAATCTTTTTCATGGGGGGCCCTGACACTACATCTTTTCACATTGGGGTCCACTGCCCAAATACATGTCAATTTGGGGGGTTGACAACAAAAAGTTTCAGAACCACAGATGCCAAGGAAACAGCTGTAGGTGAATGGATAGAGTCACTGGCTAGTGAGCAGCAGGTAACAGGTTCAAGCCTCAGCTACAGCAGCAAGTCAGGATGTCAAATCAAATAGGTATTATTAGGAGTGAAATGGTTGTGTTTCTTCACCCCAACTGCACATGACATCAGTTTACATGTACGTTATTTTCAGTGATGAAGACAAACCGCACAGACGTTCACTGTACTTTAGTACATTTTGTAAACTTATGACTCTGAGTAGAGTATAGCCTGACTTAAACAAACAAATAACAACTTAGTATAGTCAGATTATTTTTTACACAACTTACATATTGTAATCAAACTACCGAAACGAAAGTCCAGAGCTCGATGAATTTTAAGGACCAAAACAAAAGTCACTACAAAGTACTACCAATCAACTCTAAATTGCCTGAAACGTACTCCTAAGAGGTTTTTGGGGGGACGATTTTGCCCTCCACACTTTGTGTTTTTTTTCGGATTTAACTTTCGTTTCGGTAGGGACCAACTTTCGTTTCGGTAGTGACCCAATGGTGAAAAAAGAAAATGTACTAAGTCCAGAGCTCGATGAATGTTAGGGACCAAAAAAAATGTCACTACCAATCAACTTTAAATTGCCTGAAACGTACTCCTAACAGGTTTTTGGGGGAACAATTTTTTTTTTGACACAATGGTGTCACTACCGAAACGAAAAAAAAAAAAAAGTCCAGAGCTCGATGAATGTTAGGGACCAAAAAAAAAGTCACTACCAATCAACTTTAAATTGCCTGAAACGTACTCCTAACAGGTTTTTGGGGGAACATTTTTTTTTGTTGACACAATGGTGTCACTACCGCCACTACTTTCAGCTCATTTGCATTACAACATAACATTTGTTTATCGCAAATGAAATTGTAATCTCATAAAACTTTTAGTAACCAGGTAAATTTACTAAGTCCAGAGCTCGATGAATGTTAGGGACCAAAAAAAATGTCACTACAAAGTACTACCAATCAACTCTAAATTGCCTGAAACATACTCCTAACAGGTTTTCGGGGGGACGATTTTGGCCTTCACACTTAGTGATTTTTTCGGATTTAACTTTCGTTTCGGTAGGGACCAACTTTCGTTTCGGTAGTGACCCAATGGTGAATTTACTAAGTCCAGAGCTCGATGAATGTTAGGGACCAAAAAAAAAGTCACTACCAATCAACTTTAAATTGCCTGAAACGTGCTCCTAACAGGTTTTTGGGGGAACATTTTTTTTTCTTTTTTCGTCACTCGTCACATTTCGTCACTACCGAAACGGAAAAAAAGAATTCACAAAAAAGTCACCACCAATCAGCTTTAAATAGCCTGAAACGTGCTCCTAACAGGTTTTTGGGGGAACATTTTTTTTTCTGTTTTCGTCACTCGTCACATTTCGTCACTACCGAAACGGAAAAAAAAATTCACAAAAAAATCACTACCAATCAGCTTTAAATTGCCTGAAACGTGCTCCTAACAGGTTTTTGGGGGAACAATTTTTTTTCTGTTTTCGTCACTCGTCACTTTTCGTCACTACCGAAACGGGAAAAAAAAATCACAAAAAAATCACTACCAATCAGCTTTAAATTGCCTGAAACGTGCTCCTAACAGGTTTTTGGGGGAACATTTTTTTTTCTGTTTTCGTCACTCGTCACTTTTCGTCACTACCGAAACGGAAAAAAAAAATCACAAAAAAATCACTACCAATCAGCTTTAAATTGCCTGAAACGTGCTCCTAACAGGTTTTTGGGGGTACAATTTTTTTTCTGTTTTCGTCACTCGTCACTTTTCGTCACTACCGAAACGGAAAAAAAAAATCACAAAAAAATCCCTACCAATCAGCTTTAAATTGCCTGAAACGTGCTCCTAACAGGTTTTTGGGGGAACAATTTTTTTTCTGTTTTCGTCACTCGTCACTTTTCGTCACTACCGAAACGGAAAAAAAGAATTCACAAAAAAGTCACCACCAATCAGCTTTAAATAGCCTGAAACGTGCTCCTAACAGGTTTTTGGGGGAACATTTTTTTTTCTGTTTTCGTCACTCGTCACATTTCGTCACTACCGAAACGGAAAAAAAAATTCACAAAAAAATCACTACCAATCAGCTTTAAATTGCCTGAAACGTGCTCCTAACAGGTTTTTGGGGGAACATTTTTTTTTCTGTTTTCGTCACTCGTCACTTTTCGTCACTACCGAAACGGGAAAAAAAAATCACAAAAAAATCACTACCAATCAGCTTTAAATTGCCTGAAACGTGCTCCTAACAGGTTTTTGGGGGAACATTTTTTTTTCTTTTTTCGTCACTCGTCACTTTTCGTCACTACCGAAACGGAAAAAAAAAATCACAAAAAAATCACTACCAATCAGCTTTAAATTGCCTGAAACGTGCTCCTAACAGGTTTTTGGGGGTACAATTTTTTTTCTGTTTTCGTCACTCGTCACTTTTCGTCACTACCGAAACGGGAAAAAAAATTCACAAAAAAATCCCTACCAATCAGCTTTAAATTGCCTGAAACGTGCTCCTAACAGGTTTTTGGGGGAACAATTTTTTTTCTGTTTTCGTCACTCGTCACTTTTCGTCACTACCGAAACGGAAAAAAAGAATTCACAAAAAAGTCACCACCAATCAGCTTTAAATAGCCTGAAACGTGCTCCTAACAGGTTTTTGGGGGAACATTTTTTTTTCTGTTTTCGTCACTCGTCACATTTCGTCACTACCGAAACGGAAAAAAAAATTCACAAAAAAATCACTACCAATCAGCTTTAAATTGCCTGAAACGTGCTCCTAACAGGTTTTTGGGGGAACAATTTTTTTTCTGTTTTCGTCACTCGTCACTTTTCGTCACTACCGAAACGGAAAAAAAGAATTCACAAAAAAATCACTACCAATTAGCTTTAAATTGCCTGAAACGTGCTCCTAACAGGTTTTTGGGGGAATAATTTTTTTTCTGTTTTCGTCACTCGTCACTTTTCGTCACTACCGAAACGAAAAAAAAAATTCACAAAAAATCACTACCAATCAGCTTTAAATTGCCTGAAACGTGCTCCTAACATGTTTTTGGGGGTACAATTTTTTTTCTGTTTTCGTCACTCGTCACTTTTCGTCACTACCGAAACGGAAAAAAAAATTCACAAAAAAATCCCTACCAATCAGCTTTAAATTGCCTGAAACGTGCTCCTAACAGGTTTTTGGGGGAACATTTTTTTTTCTGTTTTCGTCACTCGTCACTTTTCGTCACTACCGAAACGGAAAAAAAGAATTCACAAAAAAGTCACCACCAATCAGCTTTAAATAGCCTGAAACGTGCTCCTAACAGGTTTTTGGGGGAACATTTTTTTTTCTGTTTTCGTCACTCGTCACATTTCGTCACTACCGAAACGGAAAAAAAAAATCACAAAAAAATCACTACCAATCAGCTTTAAATTGCCTGAAACGTGCTCCTAACAGGTTTTTGGGGGAACAATTTTTTTTCTGTTTTCGTCACTCGTCACTTTTCGTCACTACCGAAACGGAAAAAAAATTCACAAAAAAATCCCTACCAATCAGCTTTAAATAGCCTGAAACGTGCTCCTAACAGGTTTTTGGGGGAACAATTTTTTTTCTGTTTTCGTCACTCGTCACTTTTCGTCACTACCGAAACGGAAAAAAAGAATTCACAAAAAAGTCACCACCAATCAGCTTTAAATAGCCTGAAACGTGCTCCTAACAGGTTTTTGGGGGAACATTTTTTTTTCTGTTTTCGTCACTCGTCACATTTCGTCACTACCGAAACGGAAAAAAAAATTCACAAAAAAATCACTACCAATCAGCTTTAAATTGCCTGAAACGTGCTCCTAACAGGTTTTTGGGGGAACAATTTTTTTTCTGTTTTCGTCACTCGTCACTTTTCGTCACTACCGAAACGGAAAAAAAGAATTCACAAAAAAATCACTACCAATTAGCTTTAAATTGCCTGAAACGTGCTCCTAACAGGTTTTTGGGGGAACAATTTTTTTTCTGTTTTCGTCACTCGTCACTTTTCGTCACTACCGAAACGAAAAAAAAAATTCACAAAAAATCACTACCAATCAGCTTTAAATTGCCTGAAACGTGCTCCTAACATGTTTTTGGGGGTACAATTTTTTTTCTGTTTTCGTCACTCGTCACTTTTCGTCACTACCGAAACGGAAAAAAAAATTCACAAAAAAATCACTACCAATCAGCTTTAAATTGCCTGAAACGTGCTCCTAACAGGTTTTTGGGGGAACATTTTTTTTTCTGTTTTCGTCACTCGTCACTTTTCGTCACTACCGAAACGGAAAAAAAGAATTCACAAAAAAGTCACCACCAATCAGCTTTAAATAGCCTGAAACGTGCTCCTAACAGGTTTTTGGGGGAACATTTTTTTTTCTGTTTTCGTCACTCGTCACATTTCGTCACTACCGAAACGGAAAAAAAAAATCACAAAAAAATCACTACCAATCAGCTTTAAATTGCCTGAAACGTGCTCCTAACAGGTTTTTGGGGGAACAATTTTTTTTCTGTTTTCGTCACTCGTCACTTTTCGTCACTACCGAAACGGAAAAAAAATTCACAAAAAAATCCCTACCAATCAGCTTTAAATAGCCTGAAACGTGCTCCTAACAGGTTTTTGGGGGAACAATTTTTTTTCTGTTTTCGTCACTCGTCACTTTTCGTCACTACCGAAACGGAAAAAAAAATTCACAAAAAAATCCCTACCAATCAGCTTTAAATTGCCTGAAACGTGCTCCTAACAGGTTTTTGGGGGAACATTTTTTTTTCTGTTTTCGTCACTCGTCACTTTTCGTCACTACCGAAACGGAAAAAAAGAATTCACAAAAAAGTCACCACCAATCAGCTTTAAATAGCCTGACACGTGCTCCTAACAGGTTTTTGGGGGAACATTTTTTTTTCTGTTTTCGTCACTCGTCACATTTCGTCACTACCGAAACGGAAAAAAAAATTCACAAAAAAATCACTACCAATCAGCTTTAAATTGCCTGAAACGTGCTCCTAACAGGTTTTTGGGGGAACAATTTTTTTTCTGTTTTCGTCACTCGTCACTACCGAAACGGAAAAAAAAAATCACAAAAGAATCCCTACCAATCAGCTTTAAATTGCCTGAAACGTGCTCCTAACAGGTTTTTGGGGGAACAATTTTTTTTCTGTTTTCGTCACTCGTCACTACCGAAACGGAAAAAAAGAATTCACAAAAAAGTCACCACCAATCAGCTTTAAATAGCCTGAAACGTGCTCCTAACAGGTTTTTGGGGGAACAATTTTTTTTCTGTTTTCGTCACTCGTCACATTTCGTCACTACCGAAACGGAAAAAAAAATTCACAAATAAATCACTACCAATCAGCTTTAAATTGCCTGAAACGTGCTCCTAACAGGTTTTTGGGGGAACAATTTTTTTTCTGTTTTCGTCACTCGTCACTTTTCGTCACTACCGTTTCGGTAGTGACACTACCAAAACGAGAAAAAAATGTTTTTTTTCGTTTCGGTAGTGACACCATTGTGTCACTACCGAAACGAAGTTAAATCCGAAAAAATCACTAAGTGTGGAGGCCAACAAAAAAAATTGTTCCCCCAAAAACCTGACACCATTGTGTCAAAAAAAAAAAATATTCCCCCAAAAACCTGTTAGGAGTACGTTTCAGGCAATTTAAAGTTGATTGGTAGTGATTTTTTTTTTGGTCCCTAACATTCATCGAGCTCTGGACTTTGTAATGTTTTTTTCGTTTCGGTAGTGACACCATTGTGTCAAAAAAAAAATTGTTCCCCCAAAAACCTGTTAGGAGTACGTTTCAGGTGATTTAAAGTAGATTGGTAGTGACTTTTTTTTTGGTCCCTAACATTCATCGAGCTCTGGACTTCGCAGCATTGTAAGTACACTGATTACACTGCCTGCCAGCCAGCCAGACAGACAGACAAACAGACAGACGCTCTACCTCCTGAGCCACTGCCGCCCCATGCATTTTTGTCAATAACACCATCAATCAATGAAAGATCATTTGTATACTTACCAGAGCTGAATCCCACTCCCCATCTGAAGAGTCCATTAAAGAACACAGTGTGTCAATCTGTGTGATGTTCCACATGCTGATGTCATCAGTAGTGGCGTTGCGTGACGCAGGCCCCAGCTCCTGGACTTTCTCTTCTGGGATGAACGACTCACTGACATAGGCCTGACGTTGTGGATAGAGACATATTAGTGGATAGAGACATATTAGACGGGACACCAGATCAGAAATGCAACTGGAATCACTTTATTTGCGATACCTGTTCATTCATGCAATACATTTACAAGACTTTTATCTTGGTGGTAATGTGGTCAGACAATATTAAATATTATGGTAAAAGGACAACAGCCTCACATGCAAGAATACAATGCAAAATACATTGGAAACAGACTTTCCAAATGTCTTCATGAAGTTATCATTTAATTGGATGAAATTACGCCAGGCGCACAAGAAAATACCAATTGTTGACCACAGGGTTGTTGGCGGGCAATATTTATATATAATATATTTTTTTTTACATTCATGGTGTAGCCCCTTTAAAATGTAAGCCATTTAACATCATCACAACACACTCACATGACTTGGTAGACATCACAGGGTGGATAAAAGTCCATGCATTATAATAATAATAATAATTATTATAATTACTATTATATTTTGCTGTACGTTTTTTAAGCTGTCATAAGACGCTCTACAGATGAGGTTACCTCTCTAGCGAGCAGAACCAAGTGGTGCAGGAACTCAGGAAAGTCTCCTTGAGACTGTGTCAGATGGTCAAACACTGCATGGATGATGACGTCTTTCTCTGGAGGAGTAGGCACCAGCAGCATCTCTGCAGTCTGCTTCGGAGTCAGGAGGTGTAGAATCTGGACACGTTTAAGACAAGAGACAGACAGACAGGACATAATGGGAGAGGGCAGGATATGAGATTTAACCACTGAAGCCCTATTTTATACGTAATCGAATTATAATGTCACACTCGCAAATCAGCTATTACGTTTTTGAAAATCTTGCAATCCTGTGATGACATGCCCAAAATATACGCCAGGTTGAAAGGTTATTAAGTTACTGAAATTGTAGTGTCAAGTACAAACAATCAAATCAATGTTTTCAGTAAAAATGTTCAGATTATCCACACTCACTCCAGAGAAGTCACGGTTGAGGTCATAGAAGTCTGTGATGGGGGCGAACATGGAGAAGAATCCAAAGTTCTCCTCCAGCCATTCTGCACTATGGCTGGATGAGGAGACACACTGAGGATCTGAAGATAAATACACAAGTCAGTGTAGGCTATAATAGTATAGTATTAGAATAGAGTAATGTTTTACTCAAAAATGTACCCTGAAAGCAACAGAAATTCCTGTACATCTGCAGACAAATGGTCCTCTGAGCTTGTCTCTAGCTATGGCTACTTGGTTCACTTACCGGACGTGTTGTGATGTAGCAAGAAGGAATGGATGAAGTGTTCGTACATCACTGGGCTGTGGTTGTGATCAGGATCCATGAGACGCATATGATGACTCAGGTTTTTTACTCTGGACCCAGCAATGCAAAGAAATGTATCATTATTCCGGGACTATTTTGTGTATTTCGACTATAAGTGTTTTCCAAACGTAGGGTCTTACTCTTGACCCATTTTTGGGTCACAGACCAGGTTTTATGAATTAAAGTAAGGTAAAGTTTTTTAAATCAACAGATTTTCAGAAATTAAAGAAAAGGAAAAGGAATACAAAAGATTTTCAGAAGATTTTAAGAAATACATTTTTTAAATATGCATACTTTATAATTCATAATGATTTTTCTTAAAAGTTTAGGTCCCAGGAAGTCACCAAATGTATCTTTCAGGTCTCAAGCTGAAAATGTTTGGGAAACAGTTATGTTCTAGAGAAGATAGAATTCCCTTTATAAACGGGACAACTCACAGGGCTTGGTAAACAGGACAGGTGAAGTTCTTAAAGCTGAGGCAGTCGAGGAGGCTTATGGGAACTGTAGGCAGCAGAGGCAGCAGTTTGATCTGGAACCACATCCTGATGAAGTCTGGGTCCTCCAGGTTCTCCTGGGTATCATCGACTCTGACATAGTGAGGTTGCTACGGGCAGCACAGTGCATGAAACGGGCCACATTTTCCACTGCGTTGGTAAGCTGGTAGAAGAGATGGGGAGAAGGATAATGGATGTACAGGCATGACTTTCCTACCCGACGACATCTAGAATAGAATTTGGAATCCTTTGTGTAATACATTTAAATTAAAGAAATTCAGAAACAATTAATAAAGCCTTCTCACGCCACATGATCTTTCTTCAAGGGTGATGCTGCAAGTGTCCTGGACCTCAGTGGTGTCATTGCCCATGTCCAAATAGCTGTTCAACAAGCAAGCACAATAATCAGCATCATATTCATAGATAATGGACAGTGGACGAAACAAGGGACTTACAAAGGACATAACCTGCAATATTTCTGGATGGCCACCAGAGGGTGCCCAGAGGCTGACCTTTGTTATCACTCCAAAAGCAGGACATTGTTGACCTTTGTCTTGTTAGGTTCACTATCACAAAGTGACAAATTCCTTGTGTCGGTTTGTATTTAAGTTCCCTTTAATAATTTTAACTTTGTTCAGCCACCTACCCTGTGTTCACATCTTAGTAAAGGGCTTGTGTTTGTCTTTCCTTTTGTAATCTTTGTGTCCTGCCTTGCTTAGGTCACTTGTTTAAGGTTACAATCAACAATTCCAGTTATTACTCACTCAATATTTGCTATCTCGCATGTAATATTCAAAGAAACGTTTTGAGTTAATCCATAAATAAACGTTGCCCTTTTGTTGATTTCCATTATTTTGTGTTGTGTTGTGTTGAATGTGAAAGGAAACAGAAGTCCACTAACACCACCGGCACTCTTAATTAAACTAGTTCGGCTCATCCAGGAAAATCTGTGACTTTGGTCAAGACTAGCCTGCACAACATAATTGGAAAGACATGGACGCTGGACTGTACATGCATCTACTCACTGTATGAAAGAATATGAATTGTACTTACAACACTTGGTGGAAGGCATACTTGATTTGGTCAGGGAGTTGCCCATGGGGTAAGAATCTCTGTAATAGTGGCGGTACAACATGGTTGAACCAATCCTCCACATTTGTCACATCAAACTCTTCCATTGGTTGGGCTATGGACGTATTATGTGGCGTGCACATGCCAGCCAGCTCAGCTAGGGTCCAGTTCAGCAGGGTCTGGGTCAGAGTCATGCTTCCGATCTCGGATACATTTCTCTGGAGAGCAACAGATAGATAGGAATGTCAGGGTCATGTCAGGTTAGCAGATGTAATATGCATAACCATAATAAACTAGTCATATAAAAACAAGTAATTGGCTTCTCATATATGCATATAGTATATGTATGTACGCTGTATGTACCTCACGTGTGAGAGACACAAACTCACTGACGAGGCTCCCAACAGGTCTGAAAGCTCCCATCAACCCATTCACCACCTGCAAGTGTTTCAAAAAGAACAAAATAATATTGTTTAAGGTTATGAAGATTACCATCAACAATCTGGTAAAAGTTTAATTGGATGAAAGAAATGCATAATATTTAAAGCTATGCAACCTCTCTGAAGCTATTCTGTGGTGGTGATGGTGGTGAGTAGGGGCTATGTGAGGTGTATGTGTATCCGGGGGTGGAGGTGGGGGTGGGCCCAGGACCACCGGTCATCAAGCTGTGGAAGATCAGGCTGAGGGTCCCGTTGTCCAGGCCTGCAACCTCAGGCCTCAGTAGCAGCTCAGCCTTCTGTTCTGGAGACAGCAGGTGAAGAACCTCCAACTGCAACCCGGAAGACACGGAGAGAAGGAAGGTCAATTCATAGACAGTGTAGGGGAAGTTACTTTTAATTATTACACATGACTTTCAATTAAAAGTAATCATCGTCTTCACTTGGACCACAATAACAAAGGGTGGGTGTAAAAAATGTATCTGTCACCCCCCAGACGTTACGTTTCGCGTCCGGAGGAGCAAGCCGTTAATTCAAACTATACCGTTGACGTTTAATTGTTTTGTTTTGTTTTAGTTTTTTTTATCCCAAGAGAACAGTCGAATAATGACAGTTACAAATATAAGCCTGTATTTGGCCTCCCAAAAGATGCATAACAAAGAGGCATCAAATAGAACAAATAGACCAATTCCAATATTCATTTTGTGAACGTGAACACAGCTTCTGAACCATTCCTTAGCTCCATGGTTACTGAACTAAATATTGGACCCAATCGTCACAAGACACACAATATGTACAAGATTTTCATACGAAAATGGAACATTCGTGGTAAAATACGAACATTTGTGGTAAAATATATACCATATAAATAAAAGGCCCTGTTACAATGTTGAGCAGAAACAGGAGCACATCTAGCATAAGACTGAACTAGAATTTTCACAATTCAGGGCAATTGCAAAGTGTGGTTGCGCCGACGCAGAGTTCTGGGTTGCGGCCATGGGGGTCCAAGGAATCCATCGTCACATAGTTCACAGTCCAGTCTCCAGTGGTGTTGAAGATCTCAAAATAAATTATTGTTAAAGCAAACTTGCCTTTTTTTTTACCTTATTGTTCTGATCTGAGATATTGAGAGGAGACAATACCCTGTGTATATAGAGTAAATGGCATATCTGCTATTTGCAAACAAGTTGTAAATACTCAGAAGACATTTCACGTTTTCCTTATTATGATGTCATGTTTTGTGAGTATAAGATTCAGCACCTATTTCCCCCCAGCCTGATAATAGATATTAAATACCTTGTAATGTACTTGGGAATGTCTCACCATATAATACATGTGGAACCATTACGATACATGTCGACCTGGCTAGTAGCTGGGTTGAAGCCATACCATTTTGTATATTGTAAAATAGATACTCCCCAGCATATCAGGCACATCAATGTTACTGAATGGCGTCAATACCACAATGAAAAACTATTGTTTAGCCTACATTGTGACAGACTTGTTATCACCAGGCAGGAGTTTTGGTTAAGCTCTAATGTCCATGTAGATTGCTTCACAGTTTTACACACAGTAGAGGGATTGAAGTCCATTTTGTCCAGCAGGCAGAGATTATAGTCTGACAACACTTTCAATTATAAGCTTTGACTCTTGCATGGATCAAACCGTTAAGTGGATAAGTTGGTCAAATAAATTAAAACACCAGATTGTAGAAGGCAAAAATTATTGTCAGTTAAACAAAAAACTTTTGTGTATTATGTTCATATGTGTATGGGCTTAGGTATTAAGAGATGTTACATTCCAAAGTTTCACCTTTTGTTCAGCTTTAGTAGTGAAGAACCCTTCTGATTATGAATAGTAATTGAAAAAAAAAAAAAACACACATCTGTATTCATTGTAAATGTTAAATACATGCGACTAAATACATTACCAAACATATAGATTCACTTTTCAACCACATGGTAAAAAGAATAATAAGTAGAGACAAAGCAGAGCAGATATAGTTTAAAGTGTTTATTAACACAATTGTATTATTGGTACCTTTACTGTAAGCAACACCATCAATATATTTGGTATAATGTCCTATCAATTATTGTTATTATAGTTGTTGTTATTATGATTATATATGTAATAATAGTATGGTTATATTTTATGATTCTATATATAGGTTAATTATAGTTATTATTGATAATTATACAATTATATAGTATGGTAACTATTACAATGCCTGTAAACAGTTTATTATTGACAGATATATTGTTGATGCTATAATGATTATTATTACTACTATTACTGTTATTATCCAAAATTATATCCTAACTTTTAAGTAAATTCAATATTTTCCAGGGTGAAGCAAAAAACCCGCCTCCTATTTCAGCCAATTTAGGAGTGCACGGGGAAAACAATTCTTGCACCGACCCATTTGTTAAAAAAGGGGATCAGGCAAGCTCCTGGTAAATATATTAATATATTATTAAACAACATGTAACATTCTGAAAAAATAGGTACAAATTGTAGGGCTGCAACTATATTGATTAAGTTAATTATCTCAAAGTGTATTTTGTAGATATCTAATTTTGTATTTATCAATGAATCAATGTGTAACATTTTCCATAATTATTTTGGGATTACATTTATTAGTTTAATTAGGAAATTAAGTCCTATTTTAATAAGTGTATATTGGCTGTTTGAATAAAATTACATTTTTTGTCAAAATGAATTAAAAAATAATTTAGTCCTAATAAGTGTTACAGTCTTACAGCCCTAAAAACAAATGGTGAGTTAAACATTTACAACATGCACATGTAAATATAAGGTAGTGGGTCATGAAAAGGCAGTATACAATCCAAAATAGTTTGTTATGCATTTGTTAGAATTGATTATTTCATGTGTGAGTTTGTTATTAAATTCAGGGATGGCCAATATTGTGTTATAGAAATTGGGTACTACCGGTTCACGAGCCACAACATAAATGGAATGCAATTATCTTAGAAATATGACAATTATTCACAAAGAACATTCCTGAAAAGTAGAAAAAGGTTAAAGGCAAAAAAACATGTCAGTGCTGGACGGCTTCTGAAAAACAGGGAAACAAGTGTTAGTGTTCTTTTCAAACAAATGCTTCACAATCAATAGTTATGAAAAAAGACAAAACAATGCTACACTATGAATAATACTGTGATTTATGCCTTGATTTCATGGATTTATTTTTGTTTTTGTGGCATTCCTAAGACAATAATTTGATGACCGTGTGTATTTCCGGTAGGAGACACAAATAATCTACTTTGTGTCTCCTACCGGATACATTAGCTGGTAGGAGACGGGAATCAAATTATTGGCTTAGGAATGCGACAAAAACAAAAAATAATCCATGGATTCAAGGCTTCATAGGGTGTGCAATTGATAGAAAATAAGTATTTTTTTGGGTGAACTCCTCCTTTAAACACTGGCCCTGGAATGACCCAAAGACACGTAGGCACACAGAAGTGAGCATGTTTGTATGCCAGGTACTTATTAAAGCATACTTTCAAATGGAAACGAATATACTAAATAATACATTGCATCCACGACGTGAAAACACAGCAACTATACCAGTTAACTACACCACTGTACCAGTATGCAAACACAGTCTTACTTAAGTAGGGGTGCGACTGCTATTATACTGCTTCTGGGTGAATACAGTAACTGCCTTTAAAACTAAATTGTGATTTTGAGAGACCAATTTCATCCAATCAGGAGAGAGAACTCATACAGGACACATCCTATACAATCAAGTTGTTGATTATGGTTGGATGAAATTGCCAACACACCCTTAATTTTCTGTTTAAAAAGGACCTGCAGAGACAGGCTGTTCCCTGTTACTAAACAAACACAAAGCAATGATGGCTATCAGCATATAGCTTTCTATAAACTGGACAATAGCAAAGAAACAGTGCCAAGATCCATCTTGAAAACTGTCATATTGTGCTGAAATATTGGCCACATATGGATAACCACACCTCTAATCACCCCCCCATTATCACCTTTCAGTCAGCTGACTCGTCCACGCCTTTATCTCCTCCAGGCTGGATTACTGCAATGCACTACTCATCGGGATCCCTAACAAGAGCCTCCAAAGGCTCCAATACATCCAAAACAGCGCTGATAGGGTCCTGATGAGAGTGCGAAAATATGACCATATCACACCCACCCTCCGCTCACTTCACTGGCTCCCCATCTCCTTCAGGACCGAATACAGGATTTCCCTTCTCACCCATCAGTGCATTTACGGCAACGCCCCCCCCCCTACCTCAAAGAACTCCTCACCCCAAAACCTGCCACCCGAAGCCTCCGCTCCAACAACACCATCCTTCTTGTCGTGCCTGACACCAACCTCCGCACCATGGGCGACCGGGCCTTCTGCCACACAGCCCCATGTCTGTGGAATGCCCTCCCAGACCACCTGAGAGCGCCACAGTTCACTGATGCTTTTAAAAATTGACTAAAAACCTACCTTTTAAAAAAAGCATTTTTCTAATTTTTCATGGACTTTGTTTGTTTTTCGTATTGAGTTATCATTTCTAAAAGTTGGCCCTTTAGTTTAGCCTGGTTGGGTCTATTGTAATTGTTTTGTTGCCTATGCTGTTTTTATGCTCTGTTTTTAATCTGTAGCACTCTGACATCCGTGAGAATGTAAAGTGCGTTATAAATAAAATGTATTATTATTATTATTATTAGCTGACAACTATAGAAAATGTAAGCAACATATACTTGTCACCTGAATACCAGTGGTTCTCAAACTATTGTAATGTCAAAGAGCTTCCATTTTTTAGCCTATGCATTAAACCACAGACCCCCACAACCTAGTATTTGACCCCAAGACAATGTCAATAAGCCAACATTAGATAGTTACACACCTTGCAGTAGGCCTGGGATGGTGTGTCTGTCACCTGGGTCCGCAGCAGGAGCTGTAAAAAAAAAGAAATACAATATTTTAGACACAAAGCTATGAAAGTACATGCATATCAATAGACAATAGCAGATCTACAAGCTGACAAGTGTCCAACAAGCTGACAAGTGAGCTTGTAAGCCTACAAGCTCACAACATGTTGCATTGTGAGCTTGTAGATCTGCCATTTTCAAATAGCCAAAGTTTAAATGGGGCTGAAGTGGTTAATGTACCCTATGTTTTTTTAAACAATAACCAAAATCTACAAAGTAACTAAAGTTTTCTAACAATTGTAGTGGATTACAAGTACAATATTTGCCTCTGAGCTGTAGTGGATAGAAGTACAAGTACAGTATTTTTCTATGCAAACTGATACAGTAAAAATCACTGTTTTTGCTGGCAGCAGTGGCACACTATTACACTGTTCATATGGCAGTCAAAGAGTTAAGCTACAGAGTATATATATTGGCAATGCCTCCTTAAAAACGGACAATGGACTGACCACAAGAAAATGTCCATATGCTAACATTAGATAGTTAGATCTAAAAGGTTTTGATTTGCACATGTGTCATGTTATGTTAAACAAACCTTGCAGTAGTGCAGTCTGGGACGGTCCCCTCAGTCCACAGCTGTGTTGGCCAAGATATCAGATCCGGTGTACAGCCACGCCACAGCTGAAAATGTCAAGCAAAAATACTGTATTTTAGACACAAATATATATTTGTCACAATATAAATATAGTGACAATAGCAGATCTACAAGCTCACAAGTTATCTACAAGCTGACAAGTGAGCTTGTCGATCGGCTATTAACTGGTTATTAACTGTAAAAGTACATAAAGAAATACATTCCCGGTTGTCAGGGGCAAACACTCTAAGAGAAGTTGTCAAACAACATTTACCTGTATGTGGAATGGTCATTGTGAAAAATATATCAGTGAAAGATTATATCAAAAAGTAGCTTTTTTTTTAATTGAAAACATATTTTACAGGGTGGATTGGGGTTCCCAGAGATGAAGAATTGACCCCAGAGATGAATTGCACCAAATGGGGGTCTGTGCCCTAGTGCACATAAAAATTAGGGGGGGGGGGGGGGGTGCAGAGGCTGGAGCTCTCCTGACCGGCGGTCTCCTGACCGGCGGTCAGGAAGGCCCGCAGGCGAGCCGACTCCACTGCCACACAATCCAGGCCACTCTGGATGAACTGAGACACACCCATGGATTAAAGCAAAATACAATCTCACGACTGAAAAAGGTTTGTATGACCAAGTCGTAATGTGTGATTTGTGAAACAGTCGCAGGCGCATTGAGAGCATAGGTGCACAACATGATGCCATAGAGGACATGCTGGCTTCTATGGAATACAAATGACTGAAATCAGTCGTGGCGAGAACTTGAATCCATGCACACCAGGCACTTATTCTCTCTCTCCATTCCCCTGTATCTCAGGGGCGCCCACCCTCTAGAGCCTGGTTCTGCCCAAGGTTTCTTCCCAATAACCACATGAACCCTATTCTGGGGCAAACATTTGATGACAATGTATTTCAGTGTAGAGCGAAAACAGGAGTGGATCTAGAATAGAGTTCTTGGGAATCCAGTCAACTAAGTATAGGGTTTAAGTGGTTAAAAGGAGGGTTTTTTCCTTGCCACTGTTGCCAAATGCTCTCTGGGGGGGAAACGTTGGGTCTCTGCTCTATATGTAAACTGTCTTGAGACAATTTGTTAAATTTGACTATAGTGCCAAATCACAACAGAATTTTAAAAAAATCACCAAATTACAAAATAAACTGCCTTAGTCTTATTTTGTTAGATCCGTTTGTCTTCACAGTTGCAGTGTACGTAGCTTGCTTTCGGCTTTAACGGGCAAGGGTGTGACCGCATTAAAGGTGCAGCAGACAGCAGCAAACGGTAACCGCCTTCCATTCCGACATCTCGCCACTCCGACTAGTGGCTTCCGCGTGCGGTTAGGGTTAGGGTTAGGTATAGGGTTCGTTAACGTCGGAAAGGCGACATGTCGGAAAGGCGACATGTGACCCAGCAAACACCAACAAAAAATAAATAAAGACAAAATCACAAGGCGTTGAAATACCTTGATGTGGTCAGCCAGCTGCACGGTGCAGTCCTCAGTGAGCTCCGCCAGGTGGATGCTGTACAGATGCTGGAGGACACAACAGTAGTGAGTTACTTACAGACAAGTAACAAGCATGAATACGTTGAATGCGTATTAATGCAGACCGGGCACATGCACAGTTTTTCCATGGAGAGAGACACACACACACACACACACACACACACACACACACACACACACACACACACACACACAAATGTGTGCATGTTTTAAATGCTAGATGGCAGCCTAGAGGTCCTGTATTGTTGTTACCTGGTAGTATTTGATGGCCTTGGTGAGTGGCTCCACTTGAATGGTCTCATCCAGCTGGTCTTTGTGCAGCAGGTCGATGAAGTAGTCCAGAGAGCGCTCGTGGACGCTCATTTCAGAGTACAGAGTGCCCATCCTCTTAAACACCTCCACACTGCAGCCACTCATAGCCCTGGATGAGAGGAGGACATGACAATGGAAGGACAGATAATGTTAGAAGTGGCGAGAGTGGAGAGACCGATAACGTTAAGGTTGTTGTGATACACAGGACGCTCAAAAGTAATGCATTAAGTGTGTTTTCAAACCAGTAGTGCGTTTGCTTTGTTCAGATTCAGAACCAATATGATACAATGTTGCACTTTCCCTTGTAGAATTGCTAGTTTCACTATTCGTCATACGGTATGACGGTAAGTATGTAGGGCTTAAGTAGTTAACAGAGGACAAAACTTATAAACGAAATACGAGCGAGAAAGGTTGTCTCTCATTGGACTGAATTTGTATTGAAGATGTTCAATACATTGGGAATAAAGGTGTTCAGTTCTGGATAGCAACATGGAGCATTACCAGAATCTTTTAATTTATTTGGAATCTTGTTATAACGTTTTAGCATGGTGGGTATTCTCCAATGACAACATTCCCAATTTAGTCTCTCATGTGCGATAGTCACTCACTGTTCATATTTGTGCAGAGTGGCCTGCAGCAGGCCCAGGGAGTAGACCAGTCCTGAGGCGAAGCTGAGCTGCTCTCCACGGGATCCCCTCATCGCGGTTCCCTGCAGGGGGTCACCGTTCAGGTCAAACTTCTCCTGGGCCTGCTTGCTGATCAACTCCGCCTGCAGGGGAAATGACACACGGACATGTTGGGAACAGGTGGTAAGCAGAGCCTGAGCGATACATTGGTTGGCTGATATATGGCCATTGTTTTACTTATTTGTCGACGATCAGTATTGTAATTATGCAGCCGATGTGTCCCAATGTTTTACCACTTTCAACAGAGTATCCCTACTACCTATTTGGGCATGTCATTTTAAGTGAACATTAACAAACGTTTTCAAAACAATAACAAAAATAGTCGATCTACAAGCTCACGACACATTGTGAGCTTGTAGATAGGCTATTTCTGAAAATGTATGAACAGGGCTTATGTTGTTAAATACATTAAAATACTTTTTTTTTTACAAAAGATCGGTCAAACATTAGTGGTCTAGGACTCTCCAAAATCAGGATCGAACCCATGTGGCATTGGTCAGACAATTTTTTTCGTTTTTTTGCAGATCACACACACCTTGCAGATGAGCCTTGGAATGAGCAGCAGCACCAGGATACAGTCGTGGTCTCCTCCATGGCGGAGGAAGGACTCAGGCATGAAGGCGGTGAGGGGGGACACCTGGCGGTTAGCCTGGCCCACCTCCATCTTCCTCAGTTCCATCTCGATGGCCTGGAAGACACACAGTCAAGGTTGGGTATAGAAGTTAGGAACCATATCCAAACTGCCAGGTACCCATGAAAATGAAGGAATCGGAATTGATAAATATCGTAATAATTTTAGGATCCAGAAATGATTATCCTAATTTTATGATATGAGCGGTTACTATTCATTACTCTTCTTAAACTTTTATTAATGTAAAACTTTTAAACTAAATGTCCATTGATGCCATTAACAAGAATTATGATCACGTAAGCCTAGTGCTCAGTTAAACTGGATACAAACTTTTCCAATCCATTTCTTTCCAGTATGGCTTGGCTTGAGTTTTGTGGTAGTGGTACCAAAGTGTCACTTCAGACATTTTATTGTCATTGGATTGATTCAAATCCCCATCAACTCCCAATCAGATTCCTAGCATTCTGACATTCGTCTCAGCCGTACCTTGGCATAAGCTTTGGTCTCTGCAAACTTTATCTTGAAATCAAACATCTCTGCAGGAGGATGCAGCAGGACCTGCTCAGCGTTGGCATTCTGCTGGTTGGTCAGCTCTCTGTTGGTCTCCTGGTGCACAGGGAAAAGCACACACAGACAGCAGTGAGCAATGTGCATTTACTGACGACCTACTGATAATCATAGCAGCTCACTTCTCATTCCTGTGTGTGTGTGTGTGTGTGTGTGTGTGTGTGTGTGTGTGTGTGTGTGTGTGTGTGTGTGTGTGTGTGTGTGTGTGTGTGTGTGTGTTATTTCTACTTGGTCTTCAAAAAACTAAATATACTGATAGATAACTTACATTATTTTGTACGACAAGCAGGAAATTTCACCCTGAAAAATGTCAAAAAGAGTTTGTGATTTCAAACCAAATGTGCATAGTTACAGTTTATATTACCATCATTACTTCACAGTTTTTACCTTTCCAGAGAACATAACAAGGTGGGACACAAACTCAGCCAATCCTCTCTCCTTTGGAGATTCGGTCAGATAGTCAAACACTGCGTGGATGACAACGTCTTTCTCAGGAAGAAGAGGCAACACCACAAGTTCTGCACTCTGCTTTGGAGACAGGAGCCTTACAGCCTCCAGCTAGATGGAAAGAAAGTCAAGAAAAACTTGATCACCACCACTGGACTTTATTTTATATTTAAAAAGTAATTATCTCTTGGAGTTAATAATTCATCATTGTTATGTAATGTAACAACTTTAAAGTCTTACAGGGGAGAAGCCTGGGTTTAGATTCAGGAATTCACTGACAGACACAAGACCTGAGAATGCACCAAAGTTGTTCTCCAACCATACCAGTAAACACTGCTGTTGGACACACGGCCTCGGTCTGAAGGGGACAGATCAGAATGAAACATTAAGGCATTGAAAGGTGTCTGGAAATACAGTCAATATATTTTCCTGTAAAAAATATATAACATTTTAATATTTTGTAAAAATAGATAGATAGATTGCAGTTAGTCAGTACCTGACTGTGGTCGGGACAGGAAAGGGATTATTAGTTCCGTCAGGACCACTTGCTGCTGATGTGAGGTCATGTTGTCGAACTGATGGCTAAACTCCTGCAATCAGTGGATCAAATCAAAATACAATGAAAAATACTTGTTTTCACTTCTTCGTTTTTCGGCCAATTCCCATCAGGGTGCGCCACATCATCCGTTTCCATCTGCTTCTGTTTTCGGCATCTTCCTTGGTCACTCTAGCCACCTGCATGTCGTCTCCCTCCGCATTCATAAACTTCATCTTTGGTCTACCTCTTCTCCTCTTGCCTGGCAGCTCCATCTTCAGCATCCTTCTCCCAATATACCTCTCATCCCTCCTCCGTATATATCCAAACAAACATCCAAACCTCGCCTCTTGCATTATCCCAAAACCTTCTAACCTGGGCTAATCCTCCAATGTAATCATTGGCATCCTCAATTTTGCCACCTCTAGTTCCGCCTCCTGTCTTTTCATCAGTGCCACCATTTCCAAGCCGTACACATCTTCCCTCTCACTCTAGCTGGAACCCTTCTCTCACAAATCACCCCTGACTCCATCAGTTCCACCCTACCTATCGCTTCTTCAGCTCTCTTCCACACTACCCATTACTTTGGACTCAATTCAACTTCACTATTATATGACTTTTTACTCACGAGAAAAAAGAAAAGAAATTCAAAACATTGTGACTTAGCTATGCTTTTCACCCAAACACCCCATTATGGGAGATGAAATGTGAAATACATCCACATAAAGATGATAGCACCAGGTGGGAAAATTCAGTCAAAGGGTATACAGATGGAAGAAGTATCCAGCTCAATACTTACACTTGCTGGTATGTGTTACAGCTGAGGTTCCTGCTGCTGAGGCAGTATAGAAACTCTCCTGATGCGGACGACAGGAACCCTCTCAAACGTCCAGAGAACCACTTCCCAATGACATCACTGTCCCTCAACTGTTCATCCGTCAGAATCGACACTCTCAGCTCTCCAATCACATCCAGAACCGCAGACGCCGATGGACCAGTCATCGTCATGGACTAGGGGAAGGATTACATGGGTCAATATTTCATTTAAATGTGCATTACGTGTGAGCTCATTTGGTGTAATGAATAGTGGACAGGGCTTTTCGCTCTACAATAGAGAACTTTCATTCCAAACCTGGGTGGACTTTATGTGGACAAATAACAGCTTCTGGCCAGAAATAATTGATTTTTTATTTTTATTTTGCATTGGTGCATTTTATAATTACTAATTATAAACATAGACTGTAATTATGTGTAGGTCTGAGATGTACTAACTCAGTCATCATTGTTCATTTTAATTAGTTTCAGTCATTGGTCATTCTATCTTTGCCATTACACTTAGCAGTTTAGTTTCAGTTTATTTCAGTGTCTGGTTAGATCTAGTTTTTGTACCGTGTTGGCAAGAAGATCCAGAGCTGCATCCAACACCCCAGAGGCCTTGGAGAGGAACAGCTTCCAGACTGGTCTGGAACCAGTGGAGCTGGGGCACCAGTAGTTCGGTAGGCTTGCGTGCCGCACGTCTGGGGGCCAACATCCTCCGAGACTAGGCAGTGGCACTATTTAACCCATAGTTGGGGGCTGGTTCGTGGGCACCAGTAGTTCGGTAAGCTTGCGTGCCGCACGTCTGGGGGCCAACCTCCTCCGAGACGAGGCAGTGGTACTATTTAACCCATAGTTGGGGGCTGGTTCGTGGGCACCAGTAGTTCGGTAGGCTTGCGTGCCGCACGTCTGGGGGCCAACCTCCTCCGAGACGAGGCAGTGGTACTATTTAACCCATAGTTGGGGGCTGGTTCGTGGGCACCAGTAGTTCGGTAGGCTTGCGTGCCGCACGTCTGGGGGCCAACCTCCTCCGAGACGAGGCAGTGGTACTATTTAACCCATAGTTGGGGGCTGGTTCGTGGGCACCAGTAGTTCGGTAAGCTTGCGTGCCGCACGTCTGGGGGCCAACCTCCTCCGAGACGAGGCAGTGGTACTATTTAACCCATAGTTGGGGGCTGGTTCGTGGGCACCAGTAGTTCGGTAGGCTTGCGTGCCGCACGTCTGGGGGCCAACCTCCTCCGAGACGAGGCAGTGGTACTATTTAACCCATAGTTGGGGGCTGGTTCGTGGGCACCAGTAGTTCGGTAGGCTTGCGTGCCGCACGTCTGGGGGCCAACCTCCTCCGAGACGAGGCAGTGGTACTATTTAACCCATAGTTGGGGGCTGGTTCGTGGGCACCAGTAGTTCGGTAAGCTTGCGTGCCGCACGTCTGGGGGCCAACCTCCTCCGAGACGAGGCAGTGGTACTATTTAACCCATAGTTGGGGGCTGGTTCGTGGGCACCAGTAGTTTGGTAGGCTTGCGTGCCGCACGTCTGGGGGCCAACCTCCTCCGAGACGAGGCAGTGGTACTATTTAACCCATAGTTGGGGGCTGGTTCGTGGGCACCAGTAGTTCGGTAGGCTTGCGTGCCGCACGTCTGGGGGCCAACCTCCTCCGAGACTAGGCAGTGGTACTATTTAACCCATAGTTGGGGGCTGGTTCGTGGGCACCAGTAGTTCGGTAGGCTTGCGTGCCGCACGTCTGGGGGCCAACCTCCTCCGAGCATTATAATTGCACAAATTTAATGACCAGAAGTCTAGCTTCACATTTGCGCTTTTTATAGAATTGTCACATCAGAAGACAGACCCTTGCAGCGTAGAGAATAGAGATAGTTATACCCTTCCAGACAAGAGCCATATCCCTGCAGACACGGCCGTCTTCAAGGCAAGAGTACAGTCAGAGTGCAACATATGCAACATTAAATAAATGCACTCATAAACCTTATAGACGCCGGTAGGGAGGGGCTTTATTATATTATTCGCTTATAGATTCCAACGAGTTGGAATCAACACTCGATTAATGTTAGGACGTATCAACAGATAAATCCTATTGACACACTTCCCTAAAGGCAAGGCTCCTTTCAGTCAGAGGAGGCATTTATCTGAGCTTCAGAGCTTGCTCTATCGGCCACGGCGATCGGATCCCTTCAAGACAGACTTCAAGACTGGAAGGGTAGAACTATTCTTTACACTGCGAGGCTCGGTCTTCTGATATGACATTCTATAAAAAGGTATTGAATTCATTGTTATATGGGTATTGAATTCATTGTTATATGGGTATTGAATTCATTGTTATATGGGTATTGAATTCCCATTATATGGGAGCGCCAATGGAGGGGGAAGGCTGCTTCTGTACACGCTCCTCAGCGTCGCAACGTTTTTCCTTCTTTTTAGTATTTTTAAGCTTTTATTATTTTACATGTACTTAAAAGACGTATGAAAAAATTGCCTTTCCCTGTTCTCAAGTAAAATATTGATATGCGATTAAAATGTGATTAATTGTGATTAATTCATTACAAAGCCTCTAATTAATTTGATAAATGTTTTTAATCGAGTCCCAACCCTAGTTCTTATATATATTTATAATGTTCTTACCCTTCATCACAGACACCTGTAGCAGAGTCTCCAAACTTTGTAATCCAGTGTACACAAACTGACCGTTGGAGATTTCCCCAGCAGAGCCACATGACTTCCCTGTGGAAGAGAAAGAAATGTCCTTCAATACACTGGTATGAAATATCCAGTGGTGTAAAGTAACTAAGTACATTTACTAAAGTACTGTACTTAAGTACAATTAGAAGGTACATTTACTTTACTGGAGTATTTCCAATTGTCTATACTTTTACTTACATCTCAGAGGCAAATATTGTACTGTTACTCCACTACAATTATTTGAAAACTTTAGTTACTAGTTATTGTAGATATACATTATTATATTATAAAAACATACATTAACCACTTGCCTTTCACAACCACAAGGACACACGTACGCACGCACACACCACTAACCTGTACACACTCGGGTCCAGATTGACAAAGGTATCCAGGTCCATGTTGACATTGGAGCCAGCGGCACTTCTCACATAGGAAAGGGATGCACCACCTACAGGTCATAAAGAAAATACTGAATTTATCCATCTCTGAAGTGTGCTTGTGTGCGTGTGTGCGTGTGTGCGTGCGCAATAAAGGACAAGGATAGGATAGAACGCAATGGTATGAGCCAAAAGCGTCGTGTTTATTGAATTCCTAAAGGAAGCGGAAATATGGAAAAATGAACAAAACCAGTTGACTGTGCAGCCCCAGGACAGTATCTCCAATATTTCAAAACACTCAAAAGCGAAATCAACCAAATCAACCACTTCATCAGTTACCGCAGACGGCTCAAGGCTGAGGCTGAGAAGGCTGTGCTCCTTATAAGGGCATCGACTTTAAAGGCAAAGCAGGCTCTGGAAATGGAGCAGGCTAAAATGCAAGCCAGCCAGACTGGAACAAATGGAACTGGACATATGCCTGGCTGAATCCGATGCTAGATTAAAAATCCTGGCGGATCTTGACTCCATTTCACAACCACCAGCACCATCACTGCTTAAATCACAACCACAAATGTTACAGCCAAAATCACAGGATGATGCCATGAATGAGTATCTGGAAAATACTAAAACCCCAAGCATCAATATGGACTCATTTCCAATTAATTCACTTGGAGCCAGACAAAAAATAAAATTACAAGGACCATCAAACCCAGGCCTAAGGCCACCAGAAATCACAGCAACTCATACCCAACAGCAAGCAATTGGGACAGGAACTGGAATTACAGTGTCAGACAATGACGACAAATTCTTGACTGTAATACAGAGGCAAAATGAGATTGCTGATTTACTGGTTGTACAGCTAAAATTGACCTCACTTCCCTCTAAGGAAATCCCAGTTTACGATGGCAACCCTTTAGATTACCAGGCATTGATGAGGGCATTTGAGCATGGTATTGAGGAAAAGACTAGAAGCCACCAAGATAGGCTATATTACTTGGAACAGTACACCTCTGGACCCTGCAGAGAATTGGTTAGGAGCTGTCTTCATATGAATGCCAACACAGGCTACATTCACACTAAAACACTGTTAAAAAAGCATTTAGGAGATAACATAAAAATCTCAAGTGCCTATATGGAAAAAGCTTTAAATTGGAAAAGTATTAAGGCAGAGGATGGAGATGCACTGCATGCTTATGCACTCTTCCTGAGAGGCTGTTGTAACGCAATGAGAGATTTGGAGGATATAGAGGACCTGGATCTGACTTCTAACCTGAAACTCATTGTGTCCAAACTGCCTTATAAATTGAAGGAAAAATGGAGAACGACAGCTTGTGATATTTTAGAGCAAACGCAAAGGAGAGCAAGATTGAGCCACTTGGTACTATTTATGGAAAAGCAAGCGAGAATACTCCAGGACCCACTTTTCGGCGACATTCATGATCCTCTTGCCAATGTGAAGGTTTCAAAACCAAGGACTGCAGCTGAATCAACCTCAGGCAGATTTAAGAGCAAGGGGAGTAGTTTTGCTACTACGGTGGCAACAGTGTCTGACAGCAAAGCCGAAAAGTCACCTGTCAAAAGCAACATGCCTTTTGGTGCATATGATTTCGCATGTATTTTCTGTACCGGCAAGCATCCCTTACCTGAATGTCAGAAAATGAATGCACAGGCACATGAAGACAAAGTTCAGTTTCTCAGGGAAAAAGGACTATGCTTTGGATGTTCGAAAGTGGGACATTTGAGTAGAAATTGTAAACGGAGACTGACCTGCCAGAACTGCCAGGGCAGACATAGTTGGGGGCTGGTATACAACACTTACCACTTGCTGGAATAAAGTTGCACTTGGGGGAGAAAGGGGGGAAATAGTTGTGAATTTGATGACATTTAACTAATACTCTACTTAACGTTTAAAACAAATTAAGGCAAATACCTCTCCACTGTATATGATGCAGCCTAAGAAAAGAAAAGTGCAGATATTAGGATTTTGTTCATTTCTAAAACACCATGGAAAAGCAAAATAACCAATACAAATAAAATGTAAATGTAACGGCAATGTTTACGTCATGTAGATAGAAGATCTCACCTGGTGGAACGTGATGAGCTAAAGTTAGCTTCATGTATGCGATGGATGATGCTACACTCTGAGGAAGAGTAGGCATGGCCTGGTCCAGTCTGGTGAAACTGAGACCCAACAAGTCAGGGGTTAACATCAGCCAATAATAACGAATGAAATCACATCTACCTGTCTTCAAAAAAACATAATACTATATATTGATGGATCTACTTACATTATTTGGTATGATGAGCAGGAAATGTTTCCCTGAAAAGTGGCAAAAATATGTTGTCATTTCAAACCTTAATGTGCATGGTTACATTTTCTATTATCTTTACTTTATGTGTTTTACCGTTCCAGAGAACATAACAAGGTGGGACACAAACTCAGCCAATCCAGTTGGAGATGCAGTCGGAGTCAAACACTGCGTTGATGACAACGTCTTTCTCAGCAGGAAGAGGCAACACCACAAGTTGTGCACTCTGCTTTGGAGACAGGAGCCTTACAGCCTCCAGCTGGACAGAAAGACAGTCAAGAAAAGATTATCACCACCACTGGATTTTATTTGATAATAATAAGGTAACTATTTGGTCTAATCATTCTTTAGAGTTTTTTTTATGTGGCAGCGATGAAGTCTTACAGGGGAGAAGCCTGGGTTGAGATTCAGGAATTCTCTGACAGACACAAGGGCTGAGAATGGCCCAAAGTTGTTCAGCAGCCAGTAAGCACTGCTGTTGTAGGGGACAGATCAGAACAAAGTATTAAGGCATTCAAACAGAAAAATGGCTGCAAATACCAGTCAAAACATTTTCCAGTAAAGATATCCCATTCTAATTGAGAATAGAATGGGAATATATTTATTCAGCAAATACATTTGAAAATGAGAGCCAAACTGTTATTGAGATATTGCAGTTAGTCAGTACCTGGCTGTGGTCGGGAGAGGAAAGGGAGGATTAGTTCCTTCAGGCCCAAATGCTGCTGCTGTGAGGTCATGTTGTCAAACTGATGGCTAAACTCCTTCAAACTGGTGAATCAAACACAGAATGAGAAATACTTAATTCTTAGCTTATTGGTGAAGCTAGAGAAAAGGCAACAGAGTCATCAAAATCAAAATCATCCCCCAGGAAGAATGAAGGTGCACAGAAATGTCTATGGAAATCCAGCAGTCAGAATTGCCACTCTCATCTCTCCAATCACATCCAGAACCACAGACGCTGATGGACCAGTCATGGTCATGGACTAGGGGAAGGATTACATGGATCAATATTTAATATTATTACATTTGCATTAATATTACGTGATGATATTTAGTGTATGGAATAGTAGATAAAGATTCTGGCTCTATAATAGAGATATTCTTTCAAATCTTGATAGACTGTTTGCCTGACAGTGAATAGGGCATGAGCTTTAAATTTAAATAGTTTCAGAATTCAGATGTGTTACTTTTAATTAGTTTTTAGAGATTGTTCATTCTGTCTTCACCATAAAAGTTGTTTTCAGTGTCTGGTTAGAGCTACTTTTTGTACCGTGTTGGCAAGAAGATCCAGAGCTGCGACCCCAGAGGTCTTAGAGAGGAACAGCTTCCAGACTGGTCTGGAACCAGTGGAGCTGGGGGGCTGGTTACACTTCATCACTGCTGCCAGATCCTGTGCTGTCAACATGGACACCTGGGTGGAGATAATGGACAAAGCAGAACAGAAAAAACAGGAAACCTTTAATGAAGTCAAAATTGAAAAATAATAACTGTTGCGTTCAATGTGAGAGACTTAAGTGGCTTACTGAAGCACACATGTATTCTTCAATGCCAAAGTCACAAAAACGTCCATTCATCTGTCCGTTGTTGAGGAGGAGCTGTAGTGCAGTGCTTTGGTAGCCGAAAAGGAAAACATTTGAGTTGCAAAACGAAAAGTTTGTTCATTAAATATATTTGAGATATTGTAGGCATTGCCTCAGAACACTCACCTGTTAATTCCAACACAAATGTCTGTTTCTGTGAAAACATTAATTAATTAATTCATTATGAAAATAAATCACAATAGAATTCATAACAATGAATCAAAACTACTATACACTTACCATTTGCTGAAGTAACATTGCACTTGGGAAAGAAAGAAAGAGTGAAATGTTTTTAATTTGGTGACATTTAGTCAATTAGACTTTAAAATGTGAATATCATTTCAGGTACCTACCTCTCCACTGTAGATGATGCAGCCTAAGTATAGACAGAAAAAGTTTTGTTGATTTTAGAAATGCAATGGGAAAAACATAACCACTGCCAATAACATGTGAACATAACAGCATAGTGATACATCACTTTTAACTCAGTCGAAGATCTCACCTGGTGGAATTTGATGAAGCAAAGTCAGCTTGTTGTATGTGATGGATGATGCTACACTCGGTGGAAGAGTAAACATGGCCAGGTCCAGTCTGGTGAAACTGAGACCCAACAAGTTGGGGTTAACATAGGCCAAAAATAATGATTTGAATTATTTCTACTTGGTCTTCAAAAAACTAAATATACTGATAGATAACTTACATTATTTTGTACGACAAGCAGGAAATTTCACCCTGAAAAATGTCAAAAAGAGTTTGTGATTTCAAACCAAATGTGCATAGTTACAGTTTATATTACCATCATTACTTCACAGTTTTTACCTTTCCAGAGAACATAACAAGGTGGGACACAAACTCAGCCAATCCTCTCTCCTTTGGAGATTCGGTCAGATAGTCAAACACTGCGTGGATGACAACGTCTTTCTCAGGAAGAAGAGGCAACACCACAAGTTCTGCACTCTGCTTTGGAGACAGGAGCCTTACAGCCTCCAGCTAGATGGAAAGAAAGTCAAGAAAAACTTGATCACCACCACTGGACTTTATTTTATATTTAAAAAGTAATTATCTCTTGGAGTTAATAATTCATCATTGTTATGTAATGTAACAACTTTAAAGTCTTACAGGGGAGAAGCCTGGGTTTAGATTCAGGAATTCACTGACAGACACAAGACCTGAGAATGCACCAAAGTTGTTCTCCAACCATACCAGTAAACACTGCTGTTGGACACACGGCCTCGGTCTGAAGGGGACAGATCAGAATGAAACATTAAGGCATTGAAAGGTGTCTGGAAATACAGTCAATATATTTTCCTGTAAAAAATATATAACATTTTAATATTTTGTAAAAATAGATAGATAGATTGCAGTTAGTCAGTACCTGACTGTGGTCGGGACAGGAAAGGGATTATTAGTTCCGTCAGGACCACTTGCTGCTGATGTGAGGTCATGTTGTCGAACTGATGGCTAAACTCCTGCAATCAGTGGATCAAATCAAAATACAATGAAAAATACTTGTTTTCACTTCTTCGTTTTTCGGCCAATTCCCATCAGGGTGCGCCACATCATCCGTTTCCATCTGCTTCTGTTTTCGGCATCTTCCTTGGTCACTCTAGCCACCTGCATGTCGTCTCCCTCCGCATTCATAAACTTCATCTTTGGTCTACCTCTTCTCCTCTTGCCTGGCAGCTCCATCTTCAGCATCCTTCTCCCAATATACCTCTCATCCCTCCTCCGTATATATCCAAACAAACATCCAAACCTCGCCTCTTGCATTATCCCAAAACCTTCTAACCTGGGCTAATCCTCCAATGTAATCATTGGCATCCTCAATTTTGCCACCTCTAGTTCCGCCTCCTGTCTTTTCATCAGTGCCACCATTTCCAAGCCGTACACATCTTCCCTCTCACTCTAGCTGGAACCCTTCTCTCACAAATCACCCCTGACTCCATCAGTTCCACCCTACCTATCGCTTCTTCAGCTCTCTTCCACACTACCCATTACTTTGGACTCAATTCAACTTCACTATTATATGACTTTTTACTCACAAGAAAAAAGAAAAGAAATTCAAAACATTGTGACTTAGCTATGCTTTTCACCCAAACACCCCATTATGGGAGATGAAATGTGAAATACATCCACATAAAGATGATAGCACCAGGTGGGAAAATTCAGTCAAAGGGTATACAGATGGAAGAAGTCTCCAGCTCAATACTTACACTTGCTGGTATGTGTTACAGCTGAGGTTCCTGCTGCTGAGGCAGTATAGAAACTCTCCTGATGCGGACGACAGGAACCCTCTCAAACGTCCAGAGAACCACTTCCCAATGACATCACTGTCCCTCAACTGTTCATCCGTCAGAATCGACACTCTCAGCTCTCCAATCACATCCAGAACCGCAGACGCCGATGGACCAGTCATCGTCATGGACTAGGGGAAGGATTACATGGGTCAATATTTCATTTAAATGTGCATTACGTGTGAGCTCATTTGGTGTAAAGAATAGTGGACAGGGCTTTTCGATCTACAATAGAGAACTTTCATTCCAAACCTGGGTGGACTTTATGTGGACAAATAACAGCTTCTGGCCAGAAATAATTGATTTTTTATTTTTATTTTGCATTGGTGCATTTTATAATTACTAATTATAAACATAGACTGTAATTATGTGTAGGCCTGAGATGTACTAACTCAGTCATCATTGTTCATTTTAATTAGTTTCAGTCATTGGTCATTCTATCTTTGCCATTACACTTAGCAGTTTAGTTTCAGTTTATTTCAGTGTCTGGTTAGATCTAGTTTTTGTACCATGTTGGCAAGAAGATCCAGAGCTGCATCCAACACCCCAGAGGCCTTGGAGAGGAACAGCTTCCAGACTGGTCTGGAACCAGTGGAGCTGGGGCACCAGTAGTTCGGTAGGCTTGCGTGCCGCACGTCTGGGGGCCAACATCCTCCGAGACTAGGCAGTGGTACTATTTAACCCATAGTTGGGGGCTGGTTCGTGGGCACCAGTAGTTCGGTAAGCTTGCGTGCCGCACGTCTGGGGGCCAACCTCCTCCGAGACGAGGCAGTGGTACTATTTAACCCATAGTTGGGGGCTGGTTCGTGGGCACCAGTAGTTCGGTAGGTTTGCGTGCCGCACGTCTGGGGGCCAACCTCCTCCGAGACGAGGCAGTGGTACTATTTAACCCATAGTTGGGGGCTGGTTCGTGGGCACCAGTAGTTCGGTAGGCTTGCGTGCCGCACGTCTGGGGGCCAACCTCCTCCGAGACGAGGCAATGGTACTATTTAACCCATAGTTGGGGGCTGGTTCGTGGGCACCAGTAGTTCGGTAGGCTTGCGTGCCGCACGTCTGGGGGCCAACCTCCTCCGAGACGAGGCAGTGGTACTATTTAACCCATAGTTGGGGGCTGGTTCGTGGGCACCAGTAGTTCGGTAAGCTTGCGTGCCGCACGTCTGGGGGCCAACCTCCTCCGAGACGAGGCAGTGGTACTATTTAACCCATAGTTGGGGGCTGGTTCGTGGGCACCAGTAGTTCGGTAGGCTTGCTTGCCGCACGTCTGGGGGCCAACCTCCTCCGAGACGAGGCAGTGGTACTATTTAACCCATAGTTGGGGGCTGGTTCGTGGGCACCAGTAGTTCGGTAGGCTTGCGTGCCGCACGTCTGGGGGCCAACCTCCTCCGAGACGAGGCAGTGGTACTATTTAACCCATAGTTGGGGGCTGGTTCGTGGGCACCAGTAGTTCGGTAAGCTTGCGTGCCGCACGTCTGGGGGCCAACCTCCTCCGAGACGAGGCAGTGGTACTATTTAACCCATAGTTGGGGGCTGGTTCGTGGGCACCAGTAGTTTGGTAGGCTTGCGTGCCGCACGTCTGGGGGCCAACCTCCTCCGAGACGAGGCAGTGGTACTATTTAACCCATAGTTGGGGGCTGGTTCGTGGGCACCAGTAGTTTGGTAGGCTTGCGTGCCGCACGTCTGGGGGCCAACCTCCTCCGAGACTAGGCAATGGTACTATTTAACCCATAGTTGGGGGCTGGTTCGTGGGCACCAGTAGTTCGGTAGGCTTGCGTGCCGCACGTCTGGGGGCCAACCTCCTTCCGAGCATTATAATTGCACAAATTTAATGACCAGAAGTCTAGCTTCACATTTGCGCTTTTTATAGAATTGTCACATCAGAAGACAGACCCTTGCAGCGTAGAGAATAGAGATAGTTATACCCTTCCAGACAAGAGCCATATCCCTGCAGACACGGCCGTCTTCAAGGCAAGAGTACAGTCAGAGTGCAACATATGCAACATTAAATAAATGCACTCATAAACCTTATAGACGCCGGTAGGGAGGGGCTTTATTATATTATTCGCTTATAGATTCCAACGAGTTGGAATCAACACTCGATTAATGTTAGGACGTATCAACAGATAAATCCTATTGACACACTTCCCTAAAGGCAAGGCTCCTTTCAGTCAGAGGAGGCATTTATCTGAGCTTCAGAGCTTGCTCTATCGGCCACGGCGATCGGATCCCTTCAAGACAGACTTCAAGACTGGAAGGGTAGAACTATTCTTTACACTGCGAGGCTCGGTCTTCTGATATGACATTCTATAAAAAGGTATTGAATTCATTGTTATATGGGTATTGAATTCCCATTATATGGGAGCGCCAATGGAGGGGGAAGGCTGCTTCTGTACACGCTCCTCAGCGTCGCAACGTTTTTCCTTCTTTTTAGTATTTTTAAGCTTTTATTATTTTACATGTACTTAAAAGACGTATGAAAAAATTGCCTTTCCCTGTTCTCAAGTAAAATATTGATATGCGATTAAAATGTGATTAATTGTGATTAATTCATTACAAAGCCTCTAATTAATTTGATAAATGTTTTTAATCGAGTCCCAACCCTAGTTCTTATATATATTTATAATGTTCTTACCCTTCATCACAGACACCTGTAGCAGAGTCTCCAAACTTTGTAATCCAGTGTACACAAACTGACCGTTGGAGATTTCCCCAGCAGAGCCACATGACTTCCCTGTGGAAGAGAAAGAAATGTCCTTCAATACACTGGTATGAAATATCCAGTGGTGTAAAGTAACTAAGTACATTTACTAAAGTACTGTACTTAAGTACAATTAGAAGGTACATTTACTTTACTGGAGTATTTCCAATTGTCTATACTTTTACTTACATCTCAGAGGCAAATATTGTACTGTTACTCCACTACAATTATTTGAAAACTTTAGTTACTAGTTATTGTAGATATACATTATTATATTATAAAAACATACATTAACCACTTGCCTTTCACAACCACAAGGACACACGTACGCACGCACACGCCACTAACCTGTACACACTCGGGTCCAGATTGACAAAGGTATCCAGGTCCATGTTGACATTGGAGCCAGCGGCACTTCTCACATAGGAAAGGGATGCACCACCTACAGGTCATAAAGAAAATACTGAATTTATCCATCTCTGAAGTGTGCTTGTGTGCGTGTGTGCGTGTGTGCGTGCGCAATAAAGGACAAGGATAGGATAGAACGCAATGGTATGAGCCAAAAGCGTCGTGTTTATTGAATTCCTAAAGGAAGCGGAAATATGGAAAAATGAACAAAACCAGTTGACTGTGCAGCCCCAGGACAGTATCTCCAATATTTCAAAACACTCAAAAGCGAAATCAACCAAATCAACCACTTCATCAGTTACCGCAGACGGCTCAAGGCTGAGGCTGAGAAGGCTGTGCTCCTTATAAGGGCATCGACTTTAAAGGCAAAGCAGGCTCTGGAAATGGAGCAGGCTAAAATGCAAGCCAGCCAGACTGGAACAAATGGAACTGGACATATGCCTGGCTGAATCCGATGCTAGATTAAAAATCCTGGCGGATCTTGACTCCATTTCACAACCACCAGCACCATCACTGCTTAAATCACAACCACAAATGTTACAGCCAAAATCACAGGATGATGCCATGAATGAGTATCTGGAAAATACTAAAACCCCAAGCATCAATATGGACTCATTTCCAATTAATTCACTTGGAGCCAGACAAAAAATAAAATTACAAGGACCATCAAACCCAGGCCTAAGGCCACCAGAAATCACAGCAACTCATACCCAACAGCAAGCAATTGGGACAGGAACTGGAATTACAGTGTCAGACAATGACGACAAATTCTTGACTGTAATACAGAGGCAAAATGAGATTGCTGATTTACTGGTTGTACAGCTAAAATTGACCTCACTTCCCTCTAAGGAAATCCCAGTTTACGATGGCAACCCTTTAGATTACCAGGCATTGATGAGGGCATTTGAGCATGGTATTGAGGAAAAGACTAGAAGCCACCAAGATAGGCTATATTACTTGGAACAGTACACCTCTGGACCCTGCAGAGAATTGGTTAGGAGCTGTCTTCATATGAATGCCAACACAGGCTACATTCACGCTAAAACACTGTTAAAAAAGCATTTAGGAGATAACATAAAAATCTCAAGTGCCTATATGGAAAAAGCTTTAAATTGGAAAAGTATTAAGGCAGAGGATGGAGATGCACTGCATGCTTATGCACTCTTCCTGAGAGGCTGTTGTAACGCAATGAGAGATTTGGAGGATATAGAGGACCTGGATCTGACTTCTAACCTGAAACTCATTGTGTCCAAACTGCCTTATAAATTGAAGGAAAAATGGAGAACGACAGCTTGTGATATTTTAGAGCAAACGCAAAGGAGAGCAAGATTGAGCCACTTGGTACTATTTATGGAAAAGCAAGCGAGAATACTCCAGGACCCACTTTTCGGCGATATTCATGATCCTCTTGCCAATGTGAAGGTTTCAAAACCAAGGACTGCAGCTGAATCAACCTCAGGCAGATTTAAGAGCAAGGGGAGTAGTTTTGCTACTACGGTGGCAACAGTGTCTGACAGCAAAGCCGAAAAGTCACCTGTCAAAAGCAACATGCCTTTTGGTGCATATGATTTCGCATGTATTTTCTGTACCGGCAAGCATCCCTTACCTGAATGTCAGAAAATGAATGCACAGGCACATGAAGACAAAGTTCAGTTTCTCAGGGAAAAAGGACTATGCTTTGGATGTTCGAAAGTGGGACATTTGAGTAGAAATTGTAAACGGAGACTGACCTGCCAGAACTGCCAGGGCAGACATAGTTGGGGGCTGGTATACAACACTTACCACTTGCTGGAATAAAGTTGCACTTGGGGGAGAAAGGGGGGAAATAGTTGTGAATTTGATGACATTTAACTAATACTCTACTTAACGTTTAAAACAAATTAAGGCAAATACCTCTCCACTGTATATGATGCAGCCTAAGAAAAGAAAAGTGCAGATATTAGGATTTTGTTCATTTCTAAAACACCATGGAAAAGCAAAATAACCAATACAAATAAAATGTAAATGTAACGGCAATGTTTACGTCATGTAGATAGAAGATCTCACCTGGTGGAACGTGATGAGCTAAAGTTAGCTTCATGTATGCGATGGATGATGCTACACTCTGAGGAAGAGTAGGCATGGCCTGGTCCAGTCTGGTGAAACTGAGACCCAACAAGTCAGGGGTTAACATCAGCCAATAATAACGAATGAAATCACATCTACCTGTCTTCAAAAAACATAATACTATATATTGATGGATCTACTTACATTATTTGGTATGATGAGCAGGAAATGTTTCCCTGAAAAGTGGCAAAAATATGTTGTCATTTCAAACCTTAATGTGCATGGTTACATTTTCTATTATCTTTACTTTATGTGTTTTACCGTTCCAGAGAACATAACAAGGTGGGACACAAACTCAGCCAATCCAGTTGGAGATGCAGTCGGAGTCAAACACTGCGTTGATGACAACGTCTTTCTCAGCAGGAAGAGGCAACACCACAAGTTCTGCACTATGCTTTGGAGACAGGAGCCTTACAGCCTCCAGCTGGACAGAAAGACAGTCAAGAAAAGATTATCACCACCACTGGATTTTATTTGATAATAATAAGGTAACTATTTGGTCTAATCATTCTTTAGAGTTTTTTTTATGTGGCAGCGATGAAGTCTTACAGGGGAGAAGCCTGGTTTGAGATTCAGGAATTCTCTGACAGACACAAGGGCTGAGAATGGCCCAAAGTTGTTCAGCAGCCAGTAAGCACTGCTGTTGTAGGGGACAGATCAGAACAAAGTATTAAGGCATTCAAACAGAAAAATGGCTGCAAATACCAGTCAAAACATTTTCCAGTAAAGATATCCCATTCTAATTGAGAATAGAATGGGAATATATTTATTCAGCAAATACATTTGAAAATGAGAGCCAAACTGTTATTGAGATATTGCAGTTAGTCAGTACCTGGCTGTGGTCGGGAGAGGAAAGGGAGGATTAGTTCCTTCAGGCCCAAATGCTGCTGCTGTGAGGTCATGTTGTCAAACTGATGGCTAAACTCCTTCAAACTGGTGAATCAAACACAGAATGAGAAATACTTAATTCTTAGCTTATTGGTGAAGCTAGAGAAAAGGCAACAGAGTCATCAAAATCAAAATCATCCCCCAGGAAGAATGAAGGTGCACAGAAATGTCTATGGAAATCCAGCAGTCAGAATTGCCACTCTCATCTCTCCAATCACATCCAGAACCACAGACGCTGATGGACCAGTCATGGTCATGGACTAGGGGAAGGATTACATGGATCAATATTTAATATTATTACATTTGCATTAATATTACGTGATGATATTTAGTGTATGGAATAGTAGATAAAGATTCTGGCTCTATAATAGAGATATTCTTTCAAATCTTGATAGACTGTTTGCCTGACAGTGAATTTTTTCATTAGCAAATCTTTTTAAGATTATTAAAAACATGAGCTTTAAATTTAAATAATTTCAGAATTCAGATGTGTTACTTTTAATTAGTTTTTAGAGATTGTTCATTCTGTCTTCACCATAAAAGTTGTTTTCAGTGTCTGGTTAGAGCTACTTTTTGTACCGTGTTGGCAAGAAGATCCAGAGCTGCGACCCCAGAGGTCTTAGAGAGGAACAGCTTCCAGACTGGTCTGGAACCAGTGGAGCTGGGGGGCTGGTTACACTTCATCACTGCTGCCAGATCCTGTGCTGTCAACATGGACACCTGGGTGGAGATAATGGACAAAGCAGAACAGAAAAAACAGGAAACCTTTAATGAAGTCAAAATTGAAAAATAATAACTGTTGCGTTCAATGTGAGAGACTTAAGTGGCTTACTGAAGCACACGTGTATTCTTCAATGCCAAAGTCACAAAAACGAAATGTTTTTAATTTGGTGACATTTAGTCAATTAGACTTTAAAATGTGAATATCATTTCAGGTACCTACCTCTCCACTGTAGATGATGCAGCCTAAGTATAGACAGAAAAAGTTTTGTTGATTTTAGAAATGCAATGGGAAAAACATAACCACTGCCAATAACATGTGAACATAACAGCATAGTGATACATCACTTTTAACTCAGTCGAAGATCTCACCTGGTGGAATTTGATGAAGCAAAGTCAGCTTGTTGTATGTGATGGATGATGCTACACTCGGTGGAAGAGTAAACATGGCCAGGTCCAGTCTGGTGAAACTGAGACCCAACAAGTTGGGATTAACATAGGCCAAAAATAATGATTTGAATTATTTCTACTTGGTCTTCAAAAAACTAAATATACTGATAGATAACTTACATTATTTTGTACGACAAGCAGGAAATTTCACCCTGAAAAATGTCAAAAAGAGTTTGTGATTTCAAACCAAATGTGCATAGTTACAGTTTATATTACCATCATTACTTCACAGTTTTTACCTTTCCAGAGAACATAACAAGGTGGGACACAAACTCAGCCAATCCTCTCTCCTTTGGAGATTCGGTCAGATAGTCAAACACTGCGTGGATGACAACGTCTTTCTCAGGAAGAAGAGGCAACACCACAAGTTCTGCACTCTGCTTTGGAGACAGGAGCCTTACAGCCTCCAGCTAGATGGAAAGAAAGTCAAGAAAAACTTGATCACCACCACTGGACTTTATTTTATATTTAAAAAGTAATTATCTCTTGGAGTTAATAATTCATCATTGTTATGTAATGTAACAACTTTAAAGTCTTACAGGGGAGAAGCCTGGGTTTAGATTCAGGAATTCACTGACAGACACAAGACCTGAGAATGCACCAAAGTTGTTCTCCAACCATACCAGTAAACACTGCTGTTGGACACACGGCCTCGGTCTGAAGGGGACAGATCAGAATGAAACATTAAGGCATTGAAAGGTGTCTGGAAATACAGTCAATATATTTTCCTGTAAAAAATATATAACATTTTAATATTTTGTAAAAATAGATAGATAGATTGCAGTTAGTCAGTACCTGACTGTGGTCGGGACAGGAAAGGGATTATTAGTTCCGTCAGGACCACTTGCTGCTGATGTGAGGTCATGTTGTCGAACTGATGGCTAAACTCCTGCAATCAGTGGATCAAATCAAAATACAATGAAAAATACTTGTTTTCACTTCTTCGTTTTTCGGCCAATTCCCATCAGGGTGCGCCACATCATCCGTTTCCATCTGCTTCTGTTTTCGGCATCTTCCTTGGTCACTCTAGCCACCTGCATGTCGTCTCCCTCCGCATTCATAAACTTCATCTTTGGTCTACCTCTTCTCCTCTTGCCTGGCAGCTCCATCTTCAGCATCCTTCTCCCAATATACCTCTCATCCCTCCTCCGTATATATCCAAACAAACATCCAAACCTCGCCTCTTGCATTATCCCAAAACCTTCTAACCTGGGCTAATCCTCCAATGTAATCATTGGCATCCTCAATTTTGCCACCTCTAGTTCCGCCTCCTGTCTTTTCATCAGTGCCACCATTTCCAAGCCGTACACATCTTCCCTCTCACTCTAGCTGGAACCCTTCTCTCACAAATCACCCCTGACTCCATCAGTTCCACCCTACCTATCGCTTCTTCAGCTCTCTTCCACACTACCCATTACTTTGGACTCAATTCAACTTCACTATTATATGACTTTTTACTCACGAGAAAAAAGAAAAGAAATTCAAAACATTGTGACTTAGCTATGCTTTTCACCCAAACACCCCATTATGGGAGATGAAATGTGAAATACATCCACATAAAGATGATAGCACCAGGTGGGAAAATTCAGTCAAAGGGTATACAGATGGAAGAAGTATCCAGCTCAATACTTACACTTGCTGGTATGTGTTACAGCTGAGGTTCCTGCTGCTGAGGCAGTATAGAAACTCTCCTGATGCGGACGACAGGAACCCTCTCAAACGTCCAGAGAACCACTTCCCAATGACATCACTGTCCCTCAACTGTTCATCCGTCAGAATCGACACTCTCAGCTCTCCAATCACATCCAGAACCGCAGACGCCGATGGACCAGTCATCGTCATGGACTAGGGGAAGGATTACATGGGTCAATATTTCATTTAAATGTGCATTACGTGTGAGCTCATTTGGTGTAAAGAATAGTGGACAGGGCTTTTCGCTCTACAATAGAGAACTTTCATTCCAAACCTGGGTGGACTTTATGTGGACAAATAACAGCTTCTGGCCAGAAATAATTGATTTTTTATTTTTATTTTGCATTGGTGCATTTTATAATTACTAATTATAAACATAGACTGTAATTATGTGTAGGTCTGAGATGTACTAACTCAGTCATCATTGTTCATTTTAATTAGTTTCAGTCATTGGTCATTCTCTCTTTGCCATTACACTTAGCAGTTTAGTTTCAGTTTATTTCAGTGTCTGGTTAGATCTAGTTTTTGTACCGTGTTGGCAAGAAGATCCAGAGCTGCATCCAACACCCCAGAGGCCTTGGAGAGGAACAGCTTCCAGACTGGTCTGGAACCAGTGGAGCTGGGGCACCAGTAGTTCGGTAGGCTTGCGTGCCGCACGTCTGGGGGCCAACATCCTCCGAGACTAGGCAGTGGTACTATTTAACCCATAGTTGGGGGCTGGTTCGTGGGCACCAGTAGTTCGGTAAGCTTGCGTGCCGCACGTCTGGGGGCCAACCTCCTCCGAGACGAGGCAGTGGTACTATTTAACCCATAGTTGGGGGCTGGTTCGTGGGCACCAGTAGTTCGGTAGGCTTGCGTGCCGCACGTCTGGGGGCCAACCTCCTCCGAGACGAGGCAGTGGTACTATTTAACCCATAGTTGGGGGCTGGTTCGTGGGCACCAGTAGTTCGGTAGGCTTGCGTGCCGCACGTCTGGGGGCCATCCTCCTCCGAGACGAGGCAGTGGTACTATTTAACCCATAGTTGGGGGCTGGTTCGTGGGCACCAGTAGTTCGGTAGGCTTGCGTGCCGCACGTCTGGGGGCCAACCTCCTCCGAGACGAGGCAGTGGTACTATTTAACCCATAGTTGGGGGCTGGTTCGTGGGCACCAGTAGTTCGGTAAGCTTGCGTGCCGCACGTCTGGGGGCCAACCTCCTCCGAGACGAGGCAGTGGTACTATTTAACCCATAGTTGGGGGCTGGTTCGTGGGCACCAGTAGTTCGGTAGGCTTGCGTGCCGCACGTCTGGGGGCCAACCTCCTCCGAGACGAGGCAGTGGTACTATTTAACCCATAGTTGGGGGCTGGTTCGTGGGCACCAGTAGTTCGGTAGGCTTGCGTGCCGCACGTCTGGGGGCCAACCTCCTCCGAGACGAGGCAGTGGTACTATTTAACCCATAGTTGGGGGCTGGTTCGTGGGCACCAGTAGTTCGGTAAGCTTGCGTGCCGCACGTCTGGGGGCCAACCTCCTCCGAGACGAGGCAGTGGTACTATTTAACCCATAGTTGGGGGCTGGTTCGTGGGCACCAGTAGTTCGGTAGGCTTGCGTGCCGCACGTCTGGGGGCCAACCTCCTCCGAGACGAGGCAGTGGTACTATTTAACCCATAGTTGGGGGCTGGTTCGTGGGCACCAGTAGTTCGGTAGGCTTGCGTGCCGCACGTCTGGGGGCCAACCTCCTCCGAGACTAGGCAGTGGTACTATTTAACCCATAGTTGGGGGCTGGTTCGTGGGCACCAGTAGTTCGGTAGGCTTGCGTGCCGCACGTCTGGGGGCCAACCTCCTCCGAGCATTATAATTGCACAAATTTAATGACCAGAAGTCTAGCTTCACATTTGCGCTTTTTATAGAATTGTCACATCAGAAGACAGACCCTTGCAGCGTAGAGAATAGAGATAGTTATACCCTTCCAGACAAGAGCCATATCCCTGCAGACACGGCCGTCTTCAAGGCAAGAGTACAGTCAGAGTGCAACATATGCAACAGTAAATAAATGCACTCATAAACCTTATAGACGCCGGTAGGGAGGGGCTTTATTATATTATTCGCTTATAGATTCCAACGAGTTGGAATCAACACTCGATTAATGTTAGGACGTATCAACAGATAAATCCTATTGACACACTTCCCTAAAGGCAAGGCTCCTTTCAGTCAGAGGAGGCATTTATCTGAGCTTCAGAGCTTGCTCTATCGGCCACGGCGATCGGATCCCTTCAAGACAGACTTCAAGACTGGAAGGGTAGAACTATTCTTTACACTGCGAGGCTCGGTCTTCTGATATGACATTCTATAAAAAGGTATTGAATTCATTGTTATATGGGTATTGAATTCATTGTTATATGGGTATTGAATTCATTGTTATATGGGTATTGAATTCCCATTATATGGGAGCGCCAATGGAGGGGGAAGGCTGCTTCTGTACACGCTCCTCAGCGTCGCAACGTTTTTCCTTCTTTTTAGTATTTTTAAGCTTTTATTATTTTACATGTACTTAAAAGACGTATGAAAAAATTGCCTTTCCCTGTTCTCAAGTAAAATATTGATATGCGATTAAAATGTGATTAATTGTGATTAATTCATTACAAAGCCTCTAATTAATTTGATAAATGTTTTTAATCGAGTCCCAACCCTAGTTCTTATATATATTTATAATGTTCTTACCCTTCATCACAGACACCTGTAGCAGAGTCTCCAAACTTTGTAATCCAGTGTACACAAACTGACCGTTGGAGATTTCCCCAGCAGAGCCACATGACTTCCCTGTGGAAGAGAAAGAAATGTCCTTCAATACACTGGTATGAAATATCCAGTGGTGTAAAGTAACTAAGTACATTTACTAAAGTACTGTACTTAAGTACAATTAGAAGGTACATTTACGTTACTGGAGTATTTCCAATTGTCTATACTTTTACTTACATCTCAGAGGCAAATATTGTACTGTTACTCCACTACAATTATTTGAAAACTTTAGTTACTAGTTATTGTAGATATACATTATTATATTATAAAAACATACATTAACCACTTGCCTTTCACAACCACAAGGACGCACGTACGCACGCACACGTCACTAACCTGTACACACTCGGGTCCAGATTGACAAAGGTATCCAGGTCCATGTTGACATTGGAGCCAGCGGCACTTCTCACATAGGAAAGGGATGCACCACCTACAGGTCATAAAGAAAATACTGAATTTATCCATCTCTGAAGTGTGCTTGTGTGCGTGTGTGCGTGTGTGCGTGCGCAATAAAGGACAAGGATAGGATAGAACGCAATGGTATGAGCCAAAAGCGTTGTGTTTATTGAATTCCTAAAGGAAGCGGAAATATGGAAAAATGAACAAAACCAGTTGACTGTGCAGCCCCAGGACAGTATCTCCAATATTTCAAAACACTCAAAAGCGAAATCAACCAAATCAACCACTTCATCAGTTACCGCAGACGGCTCAAGGCTGAGGCTGAGAAGGCTGTGCTCCTTATAAGGGCATCGACTTTAAAGGCAAAGCAGGCTCTGGAAATGGAGCAGGCTAAAATGCAAGCCAGCCAGACTGGAACAAATGGAACTGGACATATGCCTGGCTGAATCCGATGCTAGATTAAAAATCCTGGCGGATCTTGACTCCATTTCACAACCACCAGCACCATCACTGCTTAAATCACAACCACAAATGTTACAGCCAAAATCACAGGATGATGCCATGAATGAGTATCTGGAAAATACTAAAACCCCAAGCATCAATATGGACTCATTTCCAATTAATTCACTTGGAGCCAGACAAAAAATAAAATTACAAGGACCATCAAACCCAGGCCTAAGGCCACCAGAAATCACAGCAACTCATACCCAACAGCAAGCAATTGGGACAGGAACTGGAATTACAGTGTCAGACAATGACGACAAATTCTTGACTGTAATACAGAGGCAAAATGAGATTGATGATTTACTGGTTGTACAGCTAAAATTGACCTCACTTCCCTCTAAGGAAATCCCAGTTTACGATGGCAACCCTTTAGATTACCAGGCATTGATGAGGGCATTTGAGCATGGTATTGAGGAAAAGACTAGAAGCCACCAAGATAGGCTATATTACTTGGAACAGTACACCTCTGGACCCTGCAGAGAATTGGTTAGGAGCTGTCTTCATATGAATGCCAACACAGGCTACATTCACGCTAAAACACTGTTAAAAAAGCATTTAGGAGATAACATAAAAATCTCAAGTGCCTATATGGAAAAAGCTTTAAATTGGAAAAGTATTAAGGCAGAGGATGGAGATGCACTGCATGCTTATGCACTCTTCCTGAGAGGCTGTTGTAACGCAATGAGAGATTTGGAGGATATAGAGGACCTGGATCTGACTTCTAACCTGAAACTCATTGTGTCCAAACTGCCTTATAAATTGAAGGAAAAATGGAGAACGACAGCTTGTGATATTTTAGAGCAAACGCAAAGGAGAGCAAGATTGAGCCACTTGGTACTATTTATGGAAAAGCAAGCGAGAATACTCCAGGACCCACTTTTCGGCGACATTCATGATCCTCTTGCCAATGTGAAGGTTTCAAAACCAAGGACTGCAGCTGAATCAACCTCAGGCAGATTTAAGAGCAAGGGGAGTAGTTTTGCTACTACGGTGGCAACAGTGTCTGACAGCAAAGCCGAAAAGTCACCTGTCAAAAGCAACATGCCTTTTGGTGCATATGATTTCGCATGTATTTTCTGTACCGGCAAGCATCCCTTACCTGAATGTCAGAAAATGAATGCACAGGCACATGAAGACAAAGTTCAGTTTCTCAGGGAAAAAGGACTATGCTTTGGATGTTCGAAAGTGGGACATTTGAGTAGAAATTGTAAACGGAGACTGACCTGCCAGAACTGCCAGGGCAGACATAGTTGGGGGCTGGTATACAACACTTACCACTTGCTGGAATAAAGTTGCACTTGGGGGAGAAAGGGGGGAAATAGTTGTGAATTTGATGACATTTAACTAATACTCTACTTAACGTTTAAAACAAATTAAGGCAAATACCTCTCCACTGTATATGATGCAGCCTAAGAAAAGAAAAGTGCAGATATTAGGATTTTGTTCATTTCTAAAACACCATGGAAAAGCAAAATAACCAATACAAATAAAATGTAAATGTAACGGCAATGTTTACGTCATGTAGATAGAAGATCTCACCTGGTGGAACGTGATGAGCTAAAGTTAGCTTCATGTATGCGATGGATGATGCTACACTCTGAGGAAGAGTAGGCATGGCCTGGTCCAGTCTGGTGAAACCGAGACCCAACAAGTCAGGGGTTAACATCAGCCAATAATAACGAATGAAATCACATCTACCTGTCTTCAAAAAACATAATACTATATATTGATGGATCTACTTACATTATTTGGTATGATGAGCAGGAAATGTTTCCCTGAAAAGTGGCAAAAATATGTTGTCATTTCAAACCTTAATGTGCATGGTTACATTTTCTATTATCTTTACTTTATGTGTTTTACCGTTCCAGAGAACATAACAAGGTGGGACACAAACTCAGCCAATCCAGTTGGAGATGCAGTCGGAGTCAAACACTGCGTTGATGACAACGTCTTTCTCAGCAGGAAGAGGCAACACCACAAGTTCTGCACTATGCTTTGGAGACAGGAGCCTTACAGCCTCCAGCTGGACAGAAAGACAGTCAAGAAAAGATTATCACCACCACTGGATTTTATTTGATAATAATAAGGTAACTATTTGGTCTAATCATTCTTTAGAGTTTTTTTTATGTGGCAGCGATGAAGTCTTACAGGGGAGAAGCCTGGGTTGAGATTCAGGAATTCTCTGACAGACACAAGGGCTGAGAATGGCCCAAAGTTGTTCAGCAGCCAGTAAGCACTGCTGTTGTAGGGGACAGATCAGAACAAAGTATTAAGGCATTCAAACAGAAAAATGGCTGCAAATACCAGTCAAAACATTTTCCAGTAAAGATATCCCATTCTAATTGAGAATAGAATGGGAATATATTTATTCAGCAAATACATTTGAAAATGAGAGCCAAACTGTTATTGAGATATTGCAGTTAGTCAGTACCTGGCTGTGGTCGGGAGAGGAAAGGGAGGATTAGTTCCTTCAGGCCCAAATGCTGCTGCTGTGAGGTCATGTTGTCAAACTGATGGCTAAACTCCTTCAAACTGGTGAATCAAACACAGAATGAGAAATACTTAATTCTTAGCTTATTGGTGAAGCTAGAGAAAAGGCAACAGAGTCATCAAAATCAAAATCATCCCCCAGGAAGAATGAAGAAATGTCTATGGAAATCCAGCAGTCAGAATTGCCACTCTCATCTCTCCAATCACATCCAGAACCACAGACGCTGATGGACCAGTCATGGTCATGGACTAGGGGAAGGATTACATGGATCAATATTTAATATTATTACATTTGCATTAATATTACGTGATGATATTTAGTGTATGGAATAGTAGATAAAGATTCTGGCTCTATAATAGAGATATTCTTTCAAATCTTGATAGACTGTTTGCCTGACAGTGAATAGGGAATTTTTATTAGCATTTTTTTTCATTAGCAAATCTTTTTAAGATTATTAAAAACATGAGCTTTAAATTTAAATAATTTCAGAATTCAGATGTGTTACTTTTAATTAGTTTTTAGAGATTGTTCATTCTGTCTTCACCATAAAAGTTGTTTTCAGTGTCTGGTTAGAGCTACTTTTTGTACCGTGTTGGCAAGAAGATCCAGAGCTGCGACCCCAGAGGTCTTAGAGAGGAACAGCTTCCAGACTGGTCTGGAACCAGTGGAGCTGGGGGGCTGGTTACACTTCATCACTGCTGCCAGATCCTGTGCTGTCAACATGGACACCTGGGTGGAGATAATGGACAAAGCAGAACAGAAAAAACAGGAAACCTTTAATGAAGTCAAAATTGAAAAATAATAACTGTTGCGTTCAATGTGAGAGACTTAAGTGGCTTACTGAAGCACACGTGTATTCTTCAATGCCAAAGTCACAAAAACGAAATGTTTTTAATTTGGTGACATTTAGTCAATTAGACTTTAAAATGTGAATATCATTTCAGGTACCTACCTCTCCACTGTAGATGATGCAGCCTAAGTATAGACAGAAAAAGTTTTGTTGATTTTAGAAATGCAATGGGAAAAACATAACCACTGCCAATAACATGTGAACATAACAGCATAGTGATACATCACTTTTAACTCAGTCGAAGATCTCACCTGGTGGAATTTGATGAAGCAAAGTCAGCTTGTTGTATGTGATGGATGATGCTACACTCGGTGGAAGAGTAAACATGGCCAGGTCCAGTCTGGTGAAACTGAGACCCAACAAGTTGGGGTTAACATAGGCCAAAAATAATGATTTGAATTATTTCTACTTGGTCTTCAAAAAACTAAATATACTGATAGATAACTTACATTATTTTGTACGACAAGCAGGAAATTTCACCCTGAAAAATGTCAAAAAGAGTTTGTGATTTCAAACCAAATGTGCATAGTTACAGTTTATATTACCATCATTACTTCACAGTTTTTACCTTTCCAGAGAACATAACAAGGTGGGACACAAACTCAGCCAATCCTCTCTCCTTTGGAGATTCGGTCAGATAGTCAAACACTGCGTGGATGACAACGTCTTTCTCAGGAAGAAGAGGCAACACCACAAGTTCTGCACTCTGCTTTGGAGACAGGAGCCTTACAGCCTCCAGCTAGATGGAAAGAAAGTCAAGAAAAACTTGATCACCACCACTGGACTTTATTTTATATTTAAAAAGTAATTATCTCTTGGAGTTAATAATTCATCATTGTTATGTAATGTAACAACTTTAAAGTCTTACAGGGGAGAAGCCTGGGTTTAGATTCAGGAATTCACTGACAGACACAAGACCTGAGAATGCACCAAAGTTGTTCTCCAACCATACCAGTAAACACTGCTGTTGGACACACGGCCTCGGTCTGAAGGGGACAGATCAGAATGAAACATTAAGGCATTGAAAGGTGTCTGGAAATACAGTCAATATATTTTCCTGTAAAAAATATATAACATTTTAATATTTTGTAAAAATAGATAGATAGATTGCAGTTAGTCAGTACCTGACTGTGGTCGGGACAGGAAAGGGATTATTAGTTCCGTCAGGACCACTTGCTGCTGATGTGAGGTCATGTTGTCGAACTGATGGCTAAACTCCTGCAATCAGTGGATCAAATCAAAATACAATGAAAAATACTTGTTTTCACTTCTTCGTTTTTCGGCCAATTCCCATCAGGGTGCGCCACATCATCCGTTTCCATCTGCTTCTGTTTTCGGCATCTTCCTTGGTCACTCTAGCCACCTGCATGTCGTCTCCCTCCGCATTCATAAACTTCATCTTTGGTCTACCTCTTCTCCTCTTGCCTGGCAGCTCCATCTTCAGCATCCTTCTCCCAATATACCTCTCATCCCTCCTCCGTATATATCCAAACAAACATCCAAACCTCGCCTCTTGCATTATCCCAAAACCTTCTAACCTGGGCTAATCCTCCAATGTAATCATTGGCATCCTCAATTTTGCCACCTCTAGTTCCGCCTCCTGTCTTTTCATCAGTGCCACCATTTCCAAGCCGTACACATCTTCCCTCTCACTCTAGCTGGAACCCTTCTCTCACAAATCACCCCTGACTCCATCAGTTCCACCCTACCTATCGCTTCTTCAGCTCTCTTCCACACTACCCATTACTTTGGACTCAATTCAACTTCACTATTATATGACTTTTTACTCACGAGAAAAAAGAAAAGAAATTCAAAACATTGTGACTTAGCTATGCTTTTCACCCAAACACCCCATTATGGGAGATGAAATGTGAAATACATCCACATAAAGATGATAGCACCAGGTGGGAAAATTCAGTCAAAGGGTATACAGATGGAAGAAGTCTCCAGCTCAATACTTACACTTGCTGGTATTGTCAATGTCTTTTGTTAGTATCTATGCATAATTTACTTATAAAGCTGTGTATTATAAGACAGCCCTGTGACTAACAGAGAGTTAAAGGCTGAGGCCTGAAAGGATAGCCAGAAGTTGAACCTGAGGAGAACACAGTGACTTCGCACTTCTGATTCAGGGCTATTATGGTCCCTTAGTGTGACCACATCTGAAGGCTGCCAACCAGCACCTGACCTAGGCTCCTTAAGGTGGGCCCTTGTAAGGTCAAGACGATCGCATGATAGGTGGACTGGTCAGTGGGTGTGATATTAATAGTGAGATATTACGACAGCTGTCATCTGGGGTGTCTTCCGATATTGTGAAATAAGTGCCCATCTGTCTGTATATAGGGAGACACAGAAGGTCTCTGTGTCAGAGAGATTGCTCCAACGCACCCGATGCCTCAACCCGCTGCAAACTACTAACCAACCTGTATACTGTGTTCAATTGTTTGGCAATAAACTCAAGGTTAAGTTAACTCCCAGAAAAGCATTGTCTGGTCTACACATTTCTACAAGTATCCAGGAAATACATCCACAATATGTGTTACAGCTGAGGTTCCTGCTGCTGAGGCAGTATAGAAACTCTCCTGATGCGGACGACAGGAACCCTCTCAAACGTCCAGAGAACCACTTCCCAATGACATCACTGTCCCTCAACTGTTCATCCGTCAGAATCGACACTCTCAGCTCTCCAATCACATCCAGAACCGCAGACGCCGATGGACCAGTCATCGTCATGGACTAGGGGAAGGATTACATGGGTCAATATTTCATTTAAATGTGCATTACGTGTGAGCTCATTTGGTGTAAAGAATAGTGGACAGGGCTTTTCGCTCTACAATAGAGAACTTTCATTCCAAACCTGGGTGGACTTTATGTGGACAAATAACAGCTTCTGGCCAGAAATAATTGATTTTTTATTTTTATTTTGCATTGGTGCATTTTATAATTACTAATTATAAACATAGACTGTAATTATGTGTAGGTCTGAGATGTACTAACTCAGTCATCATTGTTCATTTTAATTAGTTTCAGTCATTGGTCATTCTCTCTTTGCCATTACACTTAGCAGTTTAGTTTCAGTTTATTTCAGTGTCTGGTTAGATCTAGTTTTTGTACCGTGTTGGCAAGAAGATCCAGAGCTGCATCCAACACCCCAGAGGCCTTGGAGAGGAACAGCTTCCAGACTGGTCTGGAACCAGTGGAGCTGGGGCACCAGTAGTTCGGTAGGCTTGCGTGCCGCACGTCTGGGGGCCAACATCCTCCGAGACTAGGCAGTGGTACTATTTAACCCATAGTTGGGGGCTGGTTCGTGGGCACCAGTAGTTCGGTAAGCTTGCGTGCCGCACGTCTGGGGGCCAACCTCCTCCGCGACGAGGCAGTGGTACTATTTAACCCATAGTTGGGGGCTGGTTCGTGGGCACCAGTAGTTCGGTAGGCTTGCGTGCCGCACGTCTGGGGGCCAACCTCCTCCGAGACGAGGCAGTGGTACTATTTAACCCATAGTTGGGGGCTGGTTCGTGGGCACCAGTAGTTCGTAGGCTTGCGTGCCGCACGTCTGGGGGCCAACCTCCTCCGAGACGAGGCAGTGGTACTATTTAACCCATAGTTGGGGGCTGGTTCGTGGGCACCAGTAGTTCGGTAAGCTTGCGTGCCGCACGTCTGGGGGCCAACCTCCTCCGAGACGAGGCAGTGGTACTATTTAACCCATAGTTGGGGGCTGGTTCGTGGGCACCAGTAGTTCGGTAGGCTTGCGTGCCGCACGTCTGGGGGCCAACCTCCTCCGAGACGAGGCAGTGGTACTATTTAACCCATAGTTGGGGGCTGGTTCGTGGGCACCAGTAGTTCGGTAGGCTTGCGTGCCGCACGTCTGGGGGCCAACCTCCTCCGAGACGAGGCAGTGGTACTATTTAACCCATAGTTGGGGGCTGGTTCGTGGGCACCAGTAGTTCGGTAAGCTTGCGTGCCGCACGTCTGGGGGCCAACCTCCTCCGAGACGAGGCAGTGGTACTATTTAACCCATAGTTGGGGGCTGGTTCGTGGGCACCAGTAGTTTGGTAGGCTTGCGTGCCGCACGTCTGGGGGCCAACCTCCTCCGAGACGAGGCAGTGGTACTATTTAACCCATAGTTGGGGGCTGGTTCGTGGGCACCAGTAGTTCGGTAGGCTTGCGTGCCGCACGTCTGGGGGCCAACCTCCTCCGAGACGAGGCAGTGGTACTATTTAACCCATAGTTGGGGGCTGGTTCGTGGGCACCAGTAGTTCGGTAGGCTTGCGTGCCGCACGTCTGGGGGCCAACCTCCTCCGAGACGAGGCAGTGGTACTATTTAACCCATAGTTGGGGGCTGGTTCGTGGGCACCAGTAGTTCGGTAGGCTTGCGTGCCGCACGTCTGGGGGCCAACCTCCTCCGAGACGAGGCAGTGGTACTATTTAACCCATAGTTGGGGGCTGGTTCGTGGGCACCAGTAGTTCGGTAAGCTTGCGTGCCGCACGTCTGGGGGCCAACCTCCTCCGAGACGAGGCAGTGGTACTATTTAACCCATAGTTGGGGGCTGGTTCGTGGGCACCAGTAGTTTGGTAGGCTTGCGTGCCGCACGTCTGGGGGCCAACCTCCTCCGAGACGAGGCAGTGGTACTATTTAACCCATAGTTGGGGGCTGGTTCGTGGGCACCAGTAGTTCGGTAGGCTTGCGTGCCGCACGTCTGGGGGCCAACCTCCTCCGAGACTAGGCAGTGGTACTATTTAACCCATAGTTGGGGGCTGGTTCGTGGGCACCAGTAGTTCGGTAGGCTTGCGTGCCGCACGTCTGGGGGCCAACCTCCTCCGAGCATTATAATTGCACAAATTTAATGACCAGAAGTCTAGCTTCACATTTGCGCTTTTTATAGAATTGTCACATCAGAAGACAGACCCTTGCAGCGTAGAGAATAGAGATAGTTATACCCTTCCAGACAAGAGCCATATCCCTGCAGACACGGCCGTCTTCAAGGCAAGAGTACAGTCAGAGTGCAACATATGCAACATTAAATAAATGCACTCATAAACCTTATAGACGCCGGTAGGGAGGGGCTTTATTATATTATTCGCTTATAGATTCCAACGAGTTGGAATCAACACTCGATTAATGTTAGGACGTATCAACAGATAAATCCTATTGACACACTTCCCTAAAGGCAAGGCTCCTTTCAGTCAGAGGAGGCATTTATCTGAGCTTCAGAGCTTGCTCTATCGGCCACGGCGATCGGATCCCTTCAAGACAGACTTCAAGACTGGAAGGGTAGAACTATTCTTTACACTGCGAGGCTCGGTCTTCTGATATGACATTCTATAAAAAGGTATTGAATTCATTGTTATATGGGTATTGAATTCCCATTATATGGGAGCGCCAATGGAGGGGGAAGGCTGCTTCTGTACACGCTCCTCAGCGTCGCAACGTTTTTCCTTCTTTTTAGTATTTTTAAGCTTTTATTATTTTACATGTACTTAAAAGACGTATGAAAAAATTGCCTTTCCCTGTTCTCAAGTAAAATATTGATATGCGATTAAAATGTGATTAATTGTGATTAATTCATTACAAAGCCTCTAATTAATTTGATAAATGTTTTTAATCGAGTCCCAACCCTAGTTCTTATATATATTTATAATGTTCTTACCCTTCATCACAGACACCTGTAGCAGAGTCTCCAAACTTTGTAATCCAGTGTACACAAACTGACCGTTGGAGATTTCCCCAGCAGAGCCACATGACTTCCCTGTGGAAGAGAAAGAAATGTCCTTCAATACACTGGTATGAAATATCCAGTGGTGTAAAGTAACTAAGTACATTTACTAAAGTACTGTACTTAAGTACAATTAGAAGGTACATTTACTTTACTGGAGTATTTCCAATTGTCTATACTTTTACTTACATCTCAGAGGCAAATATTGTACTGTTACTCCACTACAATTATTTGAAAACTTTAGTTACTAGTTATTGTAGATATACATTATTATATTATAAAAACATACATTAACCACTTGCCTTTCACAACCACAAGGACACACGTACGCACGCACACGCCACTAACCTGTACACACTCGGGTCCAGATTGACAAAGGTATCCAGGTCCATGTTGACATTGGAGCCAGCGGCACTTCTCACATAGGAAAGGGATGCACCACCTACAGGTCATAAAGAAAATACTGAATTTATCCATCTCTGAAGTGTGCTTGTGTGCGTGTGTGCGTGTGTGCGTGCGCAATAAAGGACAAGGATAGGATAGAACGCAATGGTATGAGCCAAAAGCGTCGTGTTTATTGAATTCCTAAAGGAAGCGGAAATATGGAAAAATGAACAAAACCAGTTGACTGTGCAGCCCCAGGACAGTATCTCCAATATTTCAAAACACTCAAAAGCGAAATCAACCAAATCAACCACTTCATCAGTTACCGCAGACGGCTCAAGGCTGAGGCTGAGAAGGCTGTGCTCCTTATAAGGGCATCGACTTTAAAGGCAAAGCAGGCTCTGGAAATGGAGCAGGCTAAAATGCAAGCCAGCCAGACTGGAACAAATGGAACTGGACATATGCCTGGCTGAATCCGATGCTAGATTAAAAATCCTGGCGGATCTTGACTCCATTTCACAACCACCAGCACCATCACTGCTTAAATCACAACCACAAATGTTACAGCCAAAATCACAGGATGATGCCATGAATGAGTATCTGGAAAATACTAAAACCCCAAGCATCAATATGGACTCATTTCCAATTAATTCACTTGGAGCCAGACAAAAAATAAAATTACAAGGACCATCAAACCCAGGCCTAAGGCCACCAGAAATCACAGCAACTCATACCCAACAGCAAGCAATTGGGACAGGAACTGGAATTACAGTGTCAGACAATGACGACAAATTCTTGACTGTAATACAGAGGCAAAATGAGATTGCTGATTTACTGGTTGTACAGCTAAAATTGACCTCACTTCCCTCTAAGGAAATCCCAGTTTACGATGGCAACCCTTTAGATTACCAGGCATTGATGAGGGCATTTGAGCATGGTATTGAGGAAAAGACTAGAAGCCACCAAGATAGGCTATATTACTTGGAACAGTACACCTCTGGACCCTGCAGAGAATTGGTTAGGAGCTGTCTTCATATGAATGCCAACACAGGCTACATTCACGCTAAAACACTGTTAAAAAAGCATTTAGGAGATAACATAAAAATCTCAAGTGCCTATATGGAAAAAGCTTTAAATTGGAAAAGTATTAAGGCAGAGGATGGAGATGCACTGCATGCTTATGCACTCTTCCTGAGAGGCTGTTGTAACGCAATGAGAGATTTGGAGGATATAGAGGACCTGGATCTGACTTCTAACCTGAAACTCATTGTGTCCAAACTGCCTTATAAATTGAAGGAAAAATGGAGAACGACAGCTTGTGATATTTTAGAGCAAACGCAAAGGAGAGCAAGATTGAGCCACTTGGTACTATTTATGGAAAAGCAAGCGAGAATACTCCAGGACCCACTTTTCGGCGACATTCATGATCCTCTTGCCAATGTGAAGGTTTCAAAACCAAGGACTGCAGCTGAATCAACCTCAGGCAGATTTAAGAGCAAGGGGAGTAGTTTTGCTACTACGGTGGCAACAGTGTCTGACAGCAAAGCCGAAAAGTCACCTGTCAAAAGCAACATGCCTTTTGGTGCATATGATTTCGCATGTATTTTCTGTACCGGCAAGCATCCCTTACCTGAATGTCAGAAAATGAATGCACAGGCACATGAAGACAAAGTTCAGTTTCTCAGGGAAAAAGGACTATGCTTTGGATGTTCGAAAGTGGGACATTTGAGTAGAAATTGTAAACGGAGACTGACCTGCCAGAACTGCCAGGGCAGACATAGTTGGGGGCTGGTATACAACACTTACCACTTGCTGGAATAAAGTTGCACTTGGGGGAGAAAGGGGGGAAATAGTTGTGAATTTGATGACATTTAACTAATACTCTACTTAACGTTTAAAACAAATTAAGGCAAATACCTCTCCACTGTATATGATGCAGCCTAAGAAAAGAAAAGTGCAGATATTAGGATTTTGTTCATTTCTAAAACACCATGGAAAAGCAAAATAACCAATACAAATAAAATGTAAATGTAACGGCAATGTTTACGTCATGTAGATAGAAGATCTCACCTGGTGGAACGTGATGAGCTAAAGTTAGCTTCATGTATGCGATGGATGATGCTACACTCTGAGGAAGAGTAGGCATGGCCTGGTCCAGTCTGGTGAAACTGAGACCCAACAAGTCAGGGGTTAACATCAGCCAATAATAACGAATGAAATCACATCTACCTGTCTTCAAAAAAACATAATACTATATATTGATGGATCTACTTACATTATTTGGTATGATGAGCAGGAAATGTTTCCCTGAAAAGTGGCAAAAATATGTTGTCATTTCAAACCTTAATGTGCATGGTTACATTTTCTATTATCTTTACTTTATGTGTTTTACCGTTCCAGAGAACATAACAAGGTGGGACACAAACTCAGCCAATCCAGTTGGAGATGCAGTCGGAGTCAAACACTGCGTTGATGACAACGTCTTTCTCAGCAGGAAGAGGCAACACCACAAGTTGTGCACTCTGCTTTGGAGACAGGAGCCTTACAGCCTCCAGCTGGACAGAAAGACAGTCAAGAAAAGATTATCACCACCACTGGATTTTATTTGATAATAATAAGGTAACTATTTGGTCTAATCATTCTTTAGAGTTTTTTTTATGTGGCAGCGATGAAGTCTTACAGGGGAGAAGCCTGGGTTGAGATTCAGGAATTCTCTGACAGACACAAGGGCTGAGAATGGCCCAAAGTTGTTCAGCAGCCAGTAAGCACTGCTGTTGTAGGGGACAGATCAGAACAAAGTATTAAGGCATTCAAACAGAAAAATGGCTGCAAATACCAGTCAAAACATTTTCCAGTAAAGATATCCCATTCTAATTGAGAATAGAATGGGAATATATTTATTCAGCAAATACATTTGAAAATGAGAGCCAAACTGTTATTGAGATATTGCAGTTAGTCAGTACCTGGCTGTGGTCGGGAGAGGAAAGGGAGGATTAGTTCCTTCAGGCCCAAATGCTGCTGCTGTGAGGTCATGTTGTCAAACTGATGGCTAAACTCCTTCAAACTGGTGAATCAAACACAGAATGAGAAATACTTAATTCTTAGCTTATTGGTGAAGCTAGAGAAAAGGCAACAGAGTCATCAAAATCAAAATCATCCCCCAGGAAGAATGAAGAAATGTCTATGGAAATCCAGCAGTCAGAATTGCCACTCTCATCTCTCCAATCACATCCAGAACCACAGACGCTGATGGACCAGTCATGGTCATGGACTAGGGGAAGGATTACATGGATCAATATTTAATATTATTACATTTGCATTAATATTACGTGATGATATTTAGTGTATGGAATAGTAGATAAAGATTCTGGCTCTATAATAGAGATATTCTTTCAAATCTTGATAGACTGTTTGCCTGACAGTGAATAGGGAATTTTTATTAGCATTTTTTTTCATTAGCAAATCTTTTTAAGATTATTAAAAACATGAGCTTTAAATTTAAATAATTTCAGAATTCAGATGTGTTACTTTTAATTAGTTTTTAGAGATTGTTCATTCTGTCTTCACCATAAAAGTTGTTTTCAGTGTCTGGTTAGAGCTACTTTTTGTACCGTGTTGGCAAGAAGATCCAGAGCTGCGACCCCAGAGGTCTTAGAGAGGAACAGCTTCCAGACTGGTCTGGAACCAGTGGAGCTGGGGGGCTGGTTACACTTCATCACTGCTGCCAGATCCTGTGCTGTCAACATGGACACCTGGGTGGAGATAATGGACAAAGCAGAACAGAAAAAACAGGAAACCTTTAATGAAGTCAAAATTGAAAAATAATAACTGTTGCGTTCAATGTGAGAGACTTAAGTGGCTTACTGAAGCACACGTGTATTCTTCAATGCCAAAGTCACAAAAACGTCCATTCATCTGTCCGTTGTTGAGGAGGAGCTGTAGTGCAGTGCTTTGGTAGCCGAAAAGGAAAACATTTGAGTTGCAAAACGAAAAGTTTGTTCATTAAATATATTTGAGATATTGTAGGCATTTCCTCAGAACACTCACCTGTTAATTCCAACACAAATGTCTGTTTCTGTGAAAACATTAATTAATTAATTCATTATGAAAATAAATCACAATAAAATTCATAACAATGAATCAAAACTACTATACACTTACCATTTGCTGAAGTAACATTGCACTTGGGAAAGAAAGAAAGAGTGAAATGTTTTTAATTTGGTGACATTTAGTCAATTAGACTTTAAAATGTGAATATCATTTCAGGTACCTACCTCTCCACTGTAGATGATGCAGCCTAAGTATAGACAGAAAAAGTTTTGTTGATTTTAGAAATGCAATGGGAAAAACATAACCACTGCCAATAACATGTGAACATAACAGCATAGTGATACATCACTTTTAACTCAGTCGAAGATCTCACCTGGTGGAATTTGATGAAGCAAAGTCAGCTTGTTGTATGTGATGGCTGATGCTACACTCGGTGGAAGAGTAAACATGGCCAGGTCCAGTCTGGTGAAACTGCTTCACAATTTTACACACAGTAGAGGGATTGAAGTCCATTTTGTCCAGCAGGCAGAGATTATAGTCTGACAGCAATTTCAATTACAAGCTTTGACTCTTGCATGGATCAAACCGTTAAGTGTATAAGTTGGTCAAGTAAATTAAAACACCAGATTGTAGAAGGCAAAAATGATTGTCAGTTAAACAAACAACTTTTGTGTATTATGTTCATATGTGTATGGGCTTAGGCATTAATGAGAGGTTACATTCCAAAGTTTCACTTTTTGTTCAGCTTTAGTAGTGAAGAACCCTTCTGATCGTGAATAGTAATTCCAAAAAAAAAAACACACATCTGTATTCATTGTAAATGTTAAATACATGTGACTAAATACATTACCAAACATATAGATTCACTTTTCAAACACATGGTAAAAAGAATAATAAGTAGAGACAAAGCAGAGCAGATATAGTTTAAAGCATTTATTAACACAATTGTATTATTGGTACCTTTACTGTAAGCAACACCATCAATATATTTGGTATAATGTCCTATCAATTATTGTTATTATAGTTGTTGTTATTGTGATTATATATGTAATAATAGTATGGTTATATTTTATGATTCTATAGGTTAATTATAGTTATTAGTGATAATTATACAATTATATATTATGGTAACTATTACAATGCCTGTAAACAGTTTATTATTGACAGATATATTATTGATGCTATAATAATTATTATTACTATTATTACTGTTATTATCCAAAATTATATTCTAACTTTTAAGTAAATTCAGCCAATTTAGGAGTGCACAGGGAAAAACTTCTTGCACGGAAAATAAATAGAGGATGACTTTTGAAAAGCTCACCATCACAAAAGTCATTAAGATCTTCTCTTGAACTGGAATCACTCTGCAGCATCTCTTTTATATTAGGGTGTTTGTAAATACAATCTAATGTTTTCAAAATTGGGATATAAACAAATTTATCAGTAACAACAGCCGGATCATACTGTAGGTTCCAGTAGTCCGATTGTGCAGGGTATCAAATCTTGTTCCAAGAACATATTCAACTGGGTCTACCCTTCCCCACTTCTCTTTAAAATATTTCCTTCTCTTAGTTTCAGAATTTAAGACACAATTTTCTTAAAACACTGATCAATTTTACCCTCAACCTCACTTTTAGTCTGGAGGGAGAGCGTTTTGGTTTTGAAAGTATAAGAGGAAGGGGCCCCAAATGGAGTAAAACATTTGAGCTGAACCTCTGATCGAGTACTTTATTTTTTCCAATTTTAAAAAGAACATGAGGTCCTGTAACCAAAGTGATATTTTAGGTGGGATGGCTGATTTCCATTCTAGTAAAATTCTCCTACGGGCTAACAAGGACGCAAAGGAACTAGCATTCTTACATTTTTTCCAAGGTGGAGATTGGACGCCGGCCACCCCAAAAATAGCAACTTCAAAGCTAGGTTGAATATTCACCTCAAAGGCATCTTTAAATACATCTGTCCAAAAAACTAATAAACTGGGGCAGGACCAGAACATGTGAGTCAAGTTGGCTGGGTCATGTTGACATCTCTCACAGCTCCCATCCAGGTCGGGATATATTCTGCTTAGTCTGGCTTTGCTAAAATGGGCACGGTGGAGAACTTTAAACTGTATCAGATTAAGACAGGCACAGGAAGGAAATCCCATTCACTGCGCTCATAGCCCGGTCCCATGTGTCTTCCGGTATCACTACACCAAGTTCCCCCTCCCAGTCCCCCTTAATCTTGTAAAGTGAGGCGTCATTAAAAGAGGATATAGAGCTGTAGATGTTTGATATGAGACCTTGAAGTTGAGCAGGGGTCTGTAACAAAATATTACATTTCAGGTCTGGATCTAAATTAGGAAAGGTTGGGCTTTGGGCTTGAACAAATTTTGTCTAATTTGGAAGTACCGGAATAGATGTGAGCGGGGGAGTTTGAATTTTAGTGAGAGGTCATTGAAAGTGGCAAAAGTCCCGTCTATGTAGAGGTCAGTAAATGTATACAGCCCGGATCTTTTCCAGTGTAAAAAGCTGGCATCCAATTTAGCAGGGAGAAATAAATGGTTGTTGCATATGGGGCCTTCTAAAGAGAAGCCACAAAAATTAAAATGCTGACGGAATTGGGCTAGGTTTAAAAGGCAGCCACTTCTCTCTTCTACAAAGCTAAAACATAAGCCTTAAGTGCAATGTGGTATTCTGTCCACTGCGTGGCACTGTCTATCCAAATTAAAGATGTAAACCCCAGTATGGAGTCATTTGAATGAGCCTTAGTTCCCATTGCTGGGAGTGCCCATGGTGACGTGATTGGACAGATTGTCGTCATAGAAACCCTGAAAACCCCATGAAAACCCCAGTATGGAGCTATATGAATGAGCCTTAGTTCCATGGTTGGGAGTGCCCGTGTGGTGACGTGATTGGACAGATTGTCGTCATAGAAACCCTGAAACCCACTGTAAATGGAAGACGTTTCCCTCAGCCAGCTACGTGATGGATGGATATAGTTGTCCCTGTGGCCGTTAGCTGCGGGGATAGTGTCACGGAAAACAAAGTCTACAGTATAGTCATGTTTTAGTAAAAAAGAAAACTAGCCTGCTACTGCTGATAATAATAATATTGGTAATAATAATACTGGTAGTAGTAGGCTAGTTGGGCTATAGTAATGAACAGCAGCAGTAGCTGCGTCCAGTTCAAACACCCGTGGTTACTTAAAATAAGTGATAATGTTAATAATATTATAAACCATAGCTTTGTATTAGAGTGACTTTAGGGTTGGACAATAAAGGCGGACATATAGTGCAATGAGAAACATAACGTCTACTGATGCTCTTGTGTTTATTGAAGGGAAAGCTAATAATGATAATAATATTAAATAAAACAATAGTGACATGATGAACAGCAGCGCATCCAGCTTGAACACCCCAGTTAAGCCTGCTGCCTATATCTTTAGTAATGAAACTAAACGCAGTAATATCCAGACAATCTGGAGTCTGCTTGGGTTGACAGTTTAGTGGGGAGGCTAGTCTTAAATTAAGAAGGCGATATGTCGAATATGTAGCGGCTCTAATAATGAGCGCCTCGCCATATATAGGCTTCTGGAAATTGAAGCCTCACAGGCATATTTTGTTTTAATAGAGATACGATGTCAAATACTATATTCCACTGTCAGAAGTACACAGCAGGGGGTTATTAAAAAAAAGGCCTAATTTATAGATTGATAAACGCAGAGAAGAAGTGATAAAAGTAATACTAGACCTGGTAATAATCATAGTGACAGTAGTCTAATAATAATGAAGAAAAAATGATTTAAATTAAAACAGCAAAGACGATCAGACGGCGAGTTAAAGCGCCAGTCCAGTATTTCACCAAACATTTTCTGATGTGTTTGTGGTTAGATATCAGTCACTCAGTCAGTCAGTCGGCAAAGAACTATTCAAGCCTATTGTCCAAACTACACAAATAATTAATAATGACAGAATGTATGTGAAGATTAATAAACACAGAAAAAAAGTGATAATAATAATGATAGTAAAAGAAAAGGAAATTTAATTTAAAGCAGCGGCTCCCAGCAAGGAGCATTTTAAATTTTTCATGTCAAGGACCCCCAAATTGACACTTATTAGCCCGCGGACCCCCATTTGAAAAGATAAGCCAGGGACCCCCATAAGAGATGATTTTTATAGCTCTAGCAGTGATTCTCAACCATTTTAATTTCAAGGACCCCCAGTTTGACATGCATTAGGCTACGGACCCCCATTTTATGGCATTTCTATCTCTGGGACCCCAATTTATATTGTAAAATCAATGTTAATTTAACTCTGAGTGTAAATGGAACCAAAATTTGGTTCCATTTGTACACTCAGAGTTACAGACCCATAAGGGTCCATTTGGTTCCTAACTATTCATCTTTTAGCTGGGGACCACCCTCAAGTACGCCTGGGGGTCCCCGGACCCCACTTTGAGAACCAATTTACTATGTTACAAAATGTTTCTGGTGTAAGTGGATACATATTAGGCCCATACACTCAGCCATCCGACAAACAAAGAGAAAAAAAGAAAAAGATGTTCTTCTGTAAAAAAAAAAACTCCACAGATACTAAATGTTGGCACACTTTATATATAAATTAAAAAACCCAGTAGAAAGTGATAATAATAATAATGATAATAAAGGAAAATATATTTAATTAAAGCAACGGAGCCGACCGATACAACAAGTTGGCACCATTCCACTATGTTGCAAAAAGTTTCTACATATTATTCACTCAATCTTACCGCAAAAAGGAAAAGAAACAAAAAGATATTCTACTGTCAAACCTACACAGGTAGTTAAATGATGGTACCATTTTATGTAGATTAATAAGGCACAGAAGAAAATGAAGATAATAATAATAATAAAAGGTAATTTAAATTAAATTAAGTGAGTTATTATTATAATAAAAGAAAGGTGATTTAAAATAAATTAAGTGCATTATTATACACTCAGTCATTCGGCAAAAAAAGATGTATAAATATTCTACTGTCAAAACCTACACAGATAATAGATGATTGTACAATTTTAGGTTAATAAGACACAGAAGAAAATGAAAATAATAATGATAATAAAGGAAAGGTGATTTAAATTAAGGCAACGGAACCAACCAGAAATGTGATTTAAATTAAAGCAGCAGAGAGAAAAGTGATTTAAAAAAAAGCTGCGGAGCCGACCAGAAACCTCAAATTAGCAGCACCAGCCCACTGTGTTGCAAAAAGTATTACTCACTCAGTCCAAGAAAAAAAAAGAAGGAAAAAAAAACACATATACTGCTGCAATACTTTCCAGTGATATGCTTTTACTATAAGGATCCATCTTCACAGTTGCTAGACAGTGGACTGGGGGAAACATGACATGTTGCACTGGTTCTTCCTGTGTGTGTGTGTGTGTGTGTGTGTGTGTGTGTGTGTGTGTGTGTGTGTGTGTGTGTGTGTGTGTGTGTGTGTGTGTGTAAATCAAGTCTAACACTGGCATGAAGCAACCAACAGATTACATCGTGATCCCTGCCCACTTTCCAGAATTCTGTCCTTCTAAGTTGGAGCAGGAAGGGACAAATATTTAGACTAAAATAAAGTCTTGATGTGGCCATAGATTTGCAAGTAAGTCAGGTCAGTGTTCTAGTTAACCAAAGTTATTCATGAATATAAATGTGAATATTAATTCCTCTTCATGAACATTTTATAAAACCTATTTGCCTCCAATTTTGAGGTATTTCTACTTTACTTGAGTATTTCCAATTTCCAATACTTTTACTTCTACTCCACTACATCTCAGAGGCAAATATTGTACTTTTACTCCACTACAATTATTTGAAAACTTTAGTTACTAGTTACTTTTAAGATATAAATTATTACATTATAAAACATACCTTAACCACTTTAGCCTTATTTTATACATAGTCTATTTGAAAATAGCAGATCTACAAGCGCACAACGAGTCGCAGCGCGACGCGTTGTGAGCTTGTAGATCTGCTATTTTCGACATGTGCGACAGTGAAACGTGTCTGGGCGGAAACAATTGCTTGACAGTTTGGTTCCGCATCGAAAGTTTCTCCACAATTTAGAGGCAAATGTGGGCACATAATCATAAATATGATGATCCTAATATACAATTGAGAGTGGCGTGCATGCGCGACCGACACGGTACGACCGACCGTGTACCGTCTACTCCATGGTCTACTCTCATACGGTCCTTTTCAACCCCAAAACAAGCCCCAAAAGAAGCGCGACCATCCGCTTACAATAAGCGGACATGGCAGTTGCCAGGTTCAGCGAGAGAAACAACAACAAACAACAAAGCCACGGCGTCCTCTAACATTAGTCAACCCAGTACAATGCTCGGTACAGATAAACACTTGTTGAACCAAACAGTGCGTCAAATGAATGTCTATTTACTGCTAGTAAAACAGTCAAATTACAACAGCATCTCCTTCTAGAGTTAAACTCATGTTACTCTATACTGAGTCAAAGCCACGTTGTTTGCCATTGTCTCAGTAAAGTCCACCAACATATAAAATATAATTGTTCTGTCTCCTGTACTATGTCTACTGGTCTTGTATGGTATTAATACAACCGTTTTTGTATGGATAGTTATATCAGCACTTTTAACAGCCTGCTCAGGGACTACAGATGAAAGCTAGCTTCTGGCTAACTCTGGTTCATTACACGGATGTGAAAACCAACATGTTGATTAATGTGCACTGTGTCCCTGGTAAATACATAAACATGATAGCAATACTGTTGATAATGTAATCATTTACGTCACTGCCATGCGGAAGTTGTAGGCATACATTTATAGCCGTTAGCACTGGTTAGCCTAGGTTGTTTTTAACCCAGTTTCAGAGGCTGCTTAAAGTTAGTTTTAGCAGATCTACAAGCTCAATTTTAACAGACAAGATATAACAAATGCAATGTTGATTAAAAGCTGCATTCTGCGTTGTATAATGAATTGTTATGGACAGGTCGATTGTGACATAAGTTTATGAAAACATTACCCAGACAGAGTCCTGGGGCCTGAAACAAACGTAATCTGGCGTTTGCACTTAATTCATTTAAGGCCCGTACATGTACATAAACGTTCAAATTACAAATATGAAGTTCTTACTTAATGGCCACGGATGTGACAATTCTGTTCGAGCCCTCAGAAGTAACCGTATCTTCAGTATTGTTCAATAAAAAGCATTTTAATCCGATTGGTGGCCATTTTCTCAGCATCCGCCGTATGCTTTCAACTGCATTACCTATCGGTTGGTAGGTGTACTGCACTCTGATAGAGTGTGCCAGCTATGAGCAAATGGCCACCGATCGGATTAAGATGCGTTTTTATTGAACAATACGGAATATACGGCTACTTCTGAGGGCCCGTACATAATTATAACATCCGTGGCCATGGGGTAAAAACTGCGTTTGAAATCTGAACGTTCATGTAGTCAAAAAAAGGCGGGAAAAAAATAAAAATAAAGTAATAAAGGCGGGAGAAAAGTATATATCAAGTAATATTACTCACCTCAGACAAAATACGACGAAATTAAAGTAGATCAGTGATATATGAACCGAAATCAAGTAGAACAGTTTCCAATAGTAATCTATCATCGACCGGAGAGACCTAGTATCGAGCGACCTAGCATCCGCTGTAAACCTTGAGAACTGAGCCGAGCTCTGCAAGAACGCTGGATTTAAGGGGCGGGACAAAACAACAAGGGCTGTGATTGGTCAGACAAGCAGACATGCGTACATGCGAGAGGGCATCCCCGGGAATGCCCTCTCGCGTGTAAGCAAGCACAGCCCCCCCGCCCACACACACACAAGCTGTTACACGCACGCACGCACGCACATGCGCACGCACCCAAACAACTCTATGACGTGCACACAAACACGACACGAACACGACACAAGCCCTGCCCCCCTTCCCCCACACACACACACACACACACACACACACACACACACACACACACACACACACACACACACACACACACACACACACACACACACACACACACACACACACACACACACACACACACACACACACACACACTATTACAAGCACGCACATGCGCACGAACCAAAAATAGATACATTTGTTTTCAATGCAAACGTCATTTCACTAATTTAAAAGTTAAAGAGAAGAAGTTAGCGAAATATATAACAGCAATAATAATAATAATAATAATAATAATAATAATAATGATGATAATAATAATAATAATAAGGGTAATAATAATAATAATAATATTAAATAATAATAATAATAACTAGAAAAAGTGCTCCTCGGAGCACAAGTCTCCGCCAGCAGACTTGTGTTGGGAATGTTCTAATTCTTATGTTCTAATTCTTACAAAAAATAGAACATGTTACTGTGTCATAGTAACATGACACAAGTGTCCTATCCGTCTGTATAACTGTCCTATCCGTCCTGTCTGTATAAGTGTCCTATCCGTCCTGTCTGTATAAGTGTCCTATCCGTATAAGTGTCCTATCCGTCCTGTCTGTATAAGTGTCCTATCCGTCCTGTCTGTATAAGTGTCCTATCCGTCCTGTCTATGTAAGTGTCCTGTCTGTCCTGTCTGTATAAGTGTCCTATCTGTCCTGTCTGTATAAGTGTCCTATCCGTCCTGTCTGTAAGTGTCCTATCCGTCCTGTCTGTATAAGTGTCCTATCCATCCTGTCTATGTAAGTGTCCTATCCGTCCTGTCTGTGTAAGTGTCCTATCTGTCCTGTCTGTGTAAGTGTCCTATCCAATTGTTACAGTATCCGCCATTTCTCAGCCATTTCGTGATTATTCCTGTCTTACCTCACTTTGAAAGAGGCTAAGACTCTTTCAAAGTGACACATATATTTATAGGCCGCTATACGTCACTAGCCAATCAGATCACACTATTACACCGTATTGTCACGTGAGGCTTGACCAATGTTAGCTTGGCCTGAGGGGGGGGGGGGGGACGGAAAGTGAAAACAATGTCTCCTGGCGGAGACAATAATATTAGATAATAATAATATTACAAATAATAATAGACATACATTGTAATATTTATTTAACAATGAATATCAATTAATCAATGATATGTTGATATCAATACTGCAATTGTAGAAACACTCTGTTACAAGTCCGGTAATGAAACTTTACTTGAGTAAAAGTACAAAAGTATCGGCATCAAAATATACTTAAAGTACCAGAAGTAAAAGTAGTAATTAGGCAGAATGTCACATTAGGGACTAGGGATAACTGGGCACCAAAACCATCTTGGCACTAGGGACATGAGGGTATTAGGGACACGTGGGCACTAGAGAAATGTGGGCACCTGGTCAACTGGAAACTGGGCACTTGGGACATGTGGGCATCTGGACAACTGGGCACCTGAATTAGGATTTGTGTTTTTTTTACTTTACAAAGCATGCTGCTTTGTTGTTGTCTCGGCCAGGCCAAAAGGCATGGCTATGGAGACTATGTTTTGCACCCTGTCCGTCCGTCCGTCTGCCCGTCCATCCGTCCGTCCATCCGTCCGTCCGTCCGATCGTGTGTGTGTCCTTCACCCCCTCCATCTCTGAACAGCTAATCTCCAGCATGCACTGTTGGCTTGATCATAGCGAAACTGTGCACACACACTCCTGGATGCCAATTCAGAACCTCTGATCCAAAATGTTCACATAGGCCTGTTATAGCGCCACCAGGAGGCCGCTCTTTGCAAAACCATTTTTATGACTGTACTCCTACAGATTTGATCCAAACATCCCGCAAATTGGTACGAAGTATCTCTATAGACATTAAACCAGGGGTCTTCAACAGGGGGTCCGCGACCCCTAGGGGGTCCTCAGAGTTACTACAGGGGGTCCGCCAAATCTTTGAGTGATATGATTTATTTTTTTAGCCTAACCACTTTAACCCTAGCATCCCTTTTTCTGAGGAAAACTTTAGCCAAAAAATAGCAGATCTACAAATTGCGTTGTGAGCTTGTAGATCGGCTATTTTTTGGCAAAGAGGTTTGGTGTAGAGTGAAAAAAGAGCAGACCAAGTAAACAAAAAAAGTTTAATCTGAAACACAATTTTATACAATATAGAGGGGGTCCCTGCTTCATCTCTCTCTCTTAGCTAGGGGGTCCTTGGCCTGAAAACGTTGAAGACCCCTGCATTAAACGATACATGTATATCAGATTTTTCATATTCCATCCTGATTGGCTAAGAATGACTTCCAAAGTCTAAAGGAGTGCCTAAAAATCATGTTTTTGCATCAAACGGTTACATTGTGCGCATTTGTGGCGCCCCCTATGGATCAAAGTGGAAATGCTTTTGGGGATTTGTTGAGTAAACCACCCATGACATGATTCAAATTTGGGATTGACCGGACGCTTCGTTTGTGATTCATGGATTTTTTGTTCAAACAGGCCCCTCCTGCTAACTTTGGAAGCCAATTACGGACGAACTATGTATGGGTATGGACTATCAAAATTACATACTCCATATCCTCATTTTGTGGTCAAAACAAGCCATTTTCGACGGGCGATCTCTCTGCAATGGCGGATCGTGGTAGAAATGTTATTGTTCCAGTCGTTAGACGGGACCTTGGCCATCGCCCAGACACCGATTGTTTATATCCGGGTCCTCGTTGTGGCTTCTGCAGATCTAAAAAGATCGCCAATAAACTGTAAAAAAACGCTGGCACTGGCTGTGTACCCTGTTATAAAAAACTCTGGCACTCGATCTAATGTACTTTTTCCCTTCGTAGAAATAATGTCCAAAAGAAAGTCATATCCAACAATACTCTAGAACATGAATGTACTTTGATACTTTGTTCCTCAATAAAGATAATTCAAATGAAACCTAATGACTTAAAAGGTATGATTCAATATGTTTATTGCAATAAAGATGATAAAACTGAGAGTTAACATGACATCAAACTTATGAATCAATATTTTATTTCAATAAAGATGAAAAATCTCATGAATCAGTATTTTTATTTAAACACATGAACTCCGCCGTCCCGTAGATTTACCCCCCCCCCCAAAAAAAAAATCCATACATTTTCACAATACATTGAAATAATTGTATTATTTCAATATTTCTCAAAATCATTTAGGATATTTTTTTTTCTTCAAAAAATGCAGATCTACAAGCTCACAATGTGTCACGCTGCGACGCGTTGTGAGCTTGTAGATCTGCTATTTGACGTATGACGAAGTATACGGCTGATATAACAACAAATGAATAATAATCAGATAATGACTGAAGATAGACTAATAAAGATATAGTTTCATATACAGTTTATGTAAAGCTGTAGTCTAACTGTTCTACCAGGCGACTACAATGCAAACATTTGTGTTGCAATATGTTATATCAATGAAACAACATGATCATCAGACACACATATCCGATCTACAAGCTCACAACGCGTCGCAGTGCGATGCGTTGTGAGCTTGTAGATCGGATATTTCACAGCGGGGGAGAGAGCGAGAAAGAGTAGAGTTAAAACACGTTGTCTAAAAGGTCCGTCCAAAAAAGTCCTTGCGGTCTTGATTCCATTAAGGTCCTTGGTATTCAATTCATAGACAAATAAAGTAGCACCAAACAGTTCAATCTCAACAAAATACAGGAAAAAAAACAAAAAACACTTTATGTACAGAGTCGGAAAAAACAATGGGGGGGGGGGGGGGTCGAAGGAAGGGGCGGGGTCGTCTCTACTACCTCCCTTTTGGCCTCCTGAAAGGTGCATTTTCAGGGCTGTTTTAAAAGCCAGCGATCTGCATTTTTTGAGGGACTGGGTCAGACTATTCCACACCTGGGCAGGGATGGGTTTCATTTGGATTTTTACGAGTCCGGTTTCCGGTTCCTAACGGTTCCCTATTTTGGTTCCAAAATGGTAAAAAAGATAAGGGGTCAAATGTTTACTTAATAGGGATGCACCCAATGGAAAATTCTTGGCCAAAACCGAATACCGAATATAGGAAGCACTTGGCCAAAAAACGAATACCGAATGGACGAAAATTATTATTTAAAACATTTTTTGTACCATTGCTGTCATGGCTATGCCTCTGTTGGGCTGGGCTCGGAGAGAAGCAGCAGCTCTATACTCCTCCATACAACGGTGTGTTATCGAGAGAGACGCAACTGTGTATACTTCTCCCTACAACGGTGTTTTACCGGATTTGTGATTTTTTTGTTTGTGTATGACTTCTAAAGTCATAAACGCCTTTGTTTGAACGGCTTTTAGCGCGTCTATGAACTGATATGCAGAACCGAAATTCTATTTTTTTTTATGGATACCCGGTACCTGCCATTTCTTATGCGGTACCCAAACTACACCTGGGTGGCAGTGCTGCAGGAGGAGAATTTACCCATATGAGAGAGAGAGAGAGAGAGAGAGAGAGAGACGGGGGCGGGCCCGTTTTAATTGAAAAGGGTGAAACATAGCTAAGGCTGCTCCTGGTTACACCGCTGTGAGCTTGTAGATCTACTATTTTTGAATAACCATCTAAAATGACACATGATGCATTCCCGGTTTTAATGGGTTAAAATAAAATAAAAGTGTTATTTAAAGAACCTTTGGTCTGAGAGGTTCTTTTTTCAACCCAAGGAATGGTTCTGCTATGACATCACTGTGGAGAACCAGTTTAGGTTCCAGTTGGAACCTTAATTTGTCCGTGTTTAGCTTCTCTCTAACTACCAGATCTAAAGCACCTCTGCATTAGACATATGACCAACATACAGCCCTGCATAGAGAGGTTGTGGGGAGGTGGTGTGTACTGTATCGATGAGGAGGGTCTTTCTGTTATCAACATGGTAAAATGACACCGTACCTGCTCTGCGATCTACGTACACCCCCACCACCCCATTACCGCTGAGACCTAACAGGGTGGAGGGACGAGGCTGTCCTTCTGACAGCCTGGTCAGAATTCCGTTGTGTCTCATCCAGTAGTAGTCTGAACCTCGGGACCAACCTAACATCCAGGACTTGTCATTGTTACCAAAGCTTGATAGAGCCTTGTCCTTTCTGTCGATGTCTATATAGCTGACTGCTACACCAAGCCATCCACTCCATTTCACTTCAAAGTAACAACGTTCCGGCAGACTCTCTCTACTCAACACCTGAGAGTTAGAGATAAATCTCTGTGGATTATCAGGATAATGTTGCCGTTGTCCATTATTCCTCACCTTCCTGTTCTCCAGGATGAGGTCGGGGTTCGCTGTGTTTTCGTCCAGTGAAAGTTGACAGGAATCTGTGAGAAAAACACATGACAAAATATCACAACTAATTAAACACTTTACACCTGGAGTCACTCACTGTATTTACTATTTATTATTTAATTACTGTGCGTGTGTGTGTGTGTGTGTGTGTGTGTGTGTGCGCGTGTGTGCGCGTGTGCGCGTGTGCGTGTGTGTGTGTGTGTGTGTGTGTGTGTGTGTGTGTGTGTGTGTGTGTGTGTGTGTGTCTTTCCTCTCTATATTGAACATATTTTAACTTGTTTTTCATCATACTACAGTGTCACAGTCCTACACAAATAGCAGATCTATGAGCTTGTGGCACATGTTGAGCTTTTAGATCTGCTGTTTTACATTGTTTTAATTTGAATCCTGAAAACTAACAGTTTTGGTTATACAAGGTTTCTGACGGACGCACACACACACACACACACACACACACACACACACACACACACACACACACACACACACACACACACACACACACACACACACACACACACACACACACACACACACACAGGCACACACACACACACACACACACACACACACACACACACACACACACACACACAGCAGATCTACAAGCTCACAACAACGCACCACAATTCGAAGCGTGTAGATCTATTATTTTTGAATAGCTGAAGCGTTACAGAGGATCTGTCATCATATGGCCTCACATCTTTATTTAAATGCATTCTGAACCCTCAGAGACCTCAGTATGGGTACTAATGGACAACCAAATGGACCCTTACAGGTCTGTAACTCTGAGAGTGTACACATGGTTACAACAAGGTTACAAGCTTACAACGCGTTGCAAGCTTGTATATGTACATTTAAAACATATTTTGACCAATTTTTAAACTGTGTGAGAGAGAGTACCGGGGAAGGAAGTGTTTTGTGTAGTCTAGACTCGTCTCAAAGCCAAAACTCAAGGTTAAAGCATGAGGGGTTGTGTGTAAAGTAATCCCAACATGTGAATAGAAAATATAATTTGTAAACAAGCAAAAAAACATGAATTCACACAACATTGAGGATAGTGCTGTCAAACAAGTCTATGAAGCTATCTATCGGATAAGGTTAGAAATAAGTTTAGGGTTAGCCATCCTCAGTAAAACAAATACAGGAAAACAAGAACCTCTGGTCTGCGGGAAAAACATGGGGGCGAGCGTGTTTTGGGGGCCAGTTTTCCGGTTATATTATATTGACGGCACCACGGCTTGCGAGAGATGATGAGATCCTCTACGTCACTCTGTGGAGTAATTAAATACCACAAACAACACGTTGTGTGTTGACACAAACACACTGGAGCGATTTAGAAGCACCTTATAAGAAAACTAACACTTATGCTGAGTTAACGTTAGTAGCCTACATGTGTTTTATTGTTGGACATGCGTTCATGGCAGATAATAATATGGGCATTTGACAGCCCCTCTTCTTCCAGGTACGGTGGACTGGCGCTGAATATTTTAACAAGTTTCATTCGTTGTAGTACTGACTGAGTGCACTGCCAAAGCATACTCCCTGTGCCCTTTTTATTCGGTAAGGATACATTTTTGCATTTCTATGGGTGATGGTCGCTGACTATCTTCACTGATTGGACTCAGGCGTGGCTGTGTGTCCGTGAGACGGACGATACGATGGCCGAATGCCCGTATCTATTGACGGACGATAGCGCTATTGTTCCCCAGGGTGTTGGGTTCTCTCCTTCACACGGCCTCACGGTACACCTAGTAGAGCTCTTCATGGGTCAAAAAAAAACGGTCCAGAACCGAAATGGAAATGTGAAATCTGATGCAATTCCGACCCTTTCCGAAAAAAAATCCAATAACAAAACCAAACCCGAGTGGATTCGTCCGATTCCGACCCGTTCCGACCCTTTTTTTTTAACGGACCCGGACCCTAATTGGACTGGTGAAATTTGTTCCGAAACCCGATTATTTCCGAGATTTTACAGACCCCGACCCTGCAGACACCCCTTCAAAAAAGCGCATATGAAACGATACAAAAATACATAAATATGCGCAGAGGTTATTAATGTAATATGTGTGACAAAAGGTTTTCTTTGTAAATAAATGTGGACTTTATGAAATAATAGCAGACCTATTGACCACTGACCATTTTATGATTAAAGCTTGGCTTTCACCTCGTTCATTGAGGACAACGGTGTCAGAGGAACATGAATGCACGGTGCCGGTGTGTTCAAATCAGCCTGGCTGGCAGCTGGCTTGCCTTGCAGCACGGTGCGGTGCGCAGTAACTGAGTACATTTACTCAAGTACTGTACTAACCGATCTACAAGCTCACACTGCGTCGCGTCGTTCCGGACTTTTACTTGTAATAGAGTATTTCTACATTGCAGTATTGATACTTTTACTTAAGTAAACACCGCTGGTGCGCATGCATTGCGTATAGCTCAACTTTTTTGAGCTACCAGCCTAAAACATCATGCAAGATGCACAGCCGTTCATGTCGCTGCTGCTGCACTAAACCTGATCTCAGGTCAGTCTGAAACATCACACACACGTTAAACAGCACTTCGTTGCGTTTCTCCCCTGATTAGTGCAGCCGCGCGCACACGCAGCAGGTGGGAGGCATGCGTTAATCCGACAGACCTTTTCCCCGACTATGTGGCATCCGCGTGCGGTTAGGGTTAGGGTGCGGGTTTGGTTCGGGTTTAGTCTTCTCGGATCCACTCGGGTATTACACATAATGTTCAGGGACGTGCACAGATAGACTCTAGGTGGTGCTACATTGGTACACTTTTATCTACAAAGCCATTCTTGGTAATCTCCCTAGTTATATTGGTTCAAAATTTAATTTAGTCCAAAATTCGCTTAACCTCAGATCAAATGCTTGGATGCGCTACGTCATACCAGACACCAAATCTGAGGCAGGGAAAAAGAGCCTTGCATTTTTTGGGCCCTGGTCATGGAATGACCTACAGACCAGACTAAAATTGGCTTCTTTGATCCCCCTAGTGAGTTTTAAGAGGATTGCCATGGGCACATTCTCCAGCCACTGCTCCTGCTTTGACGAGTAGCAAATGCTGTGATCTTAGTTTTGTATTAGTTTAATAGTTTTAAGATGTATTGTTGTTATTAGCCTTTTAATAATTAGTCTGTATTTGGTGCTTTTGGTAGTAGATTTTCGGTATTATGGATGACATGTTTGTCTTTGTTATGTCTTGTTATGTTGTTACTGGCAGAGCTGTGTAACATTTATTTGCCTCTTCTCTTGGCCAGTGCGCACTCGTAAAAGAGACATTGGTCTCAATGTGATTTTACTGGTTAAATAAAGGTTAAATAAAAAAATAAAAAATAAAGCACCTGCCCTTTGCCCTCTTGACCAGAAGTGCCCTTTTGAAAAGCAGGGGTCTTCAACAGGGGGTCCAGGACCCCTAGGGGGTCCTCAGAGTTACTACAGGGGGTCCGCCAAATCTTTATGTGATATGATTTTTCTTTTTACCATAACCACTCGAAACCTAGCATCCCTTTTCTGAGGAGAACTTTAGCCAAAAATAGCAGATCTACAAGCCCACAACGCCTCGCGCTGCGAGGCGTTGTGGGCTTGTAGATCTGCTATTTTTGGCAAAGAGGTATAGGTGTAGAGGGAAAAAAAGAGCAGACCAAGTAAACAAAAAAAAGTATAATTTACTTGAGCACCTGCCCCTCAAAATGTCTGTGCACGCCACTGATAATGTTAGACAGATCCGAGTTCCGAGGTAATACTGACCGATTCCGCCCCGCCCCGAGTAATTATGATAAAACAGGGATCAGACCCGTACGGGTCTCGGGTCCTCTCGGGTATTTTCGGAATCGGGGGGGCTCGTGAAGAGCTCCAACACCTAGCATTACGTCGCGGCACAATAACGGTCTGCCTGCCGCGGTTGGGAAACACTGGAATAGGGATTTCACTGTGTTCAGCCAGCGTTGTGCACAAACCAACTCAAGTACCTACAGTACTAAGTAGCATGTTGCTAGCAGATTATAGCTAACTCTGTGAAGGAAAAAGTTAAAGGGACTACACCATGAATTTTAACTTTTTCTTCTTTTTTTGTGTGTTTTTGGTCTCCCCTACCTCTCTTCTATCCCCAAAAATACCCCAGTTTGAACACTCAGGCTTTCACAGCAAATCTGGGGTTTGCTGTAAATTGGTCTCAAAACAGACCAAACTGATTTGGTCAGGGTACAATACCTCACGTTTTTCAGTTCCAACCAAAAAATGTATATAGCCTATATATATATCTCTTTTTTTCTTTTTTTAACTTTTTCCACACAGAACCAGGAGATAACATGCATACAAACTGGCTCAATAGCGCCCCGTGCCAAACAGGACAATGTGGTATTGCAGGTGAGTGTGCTTTAGAAGCCAGAGAGAAGTTAGTTGGAATGAGTATATCTGAGGCTTGATTTAGGCTCAAACCTTTTGAAAAACGTTTGAGGGACATAAACAATATGATATTAAATATTATTATTTTTTAAATTCATGGTGTAGTCCCTTTAAGTTTATATTCATGCATTTTCACATTTACACACTGAGTTAAGCTCTGACTTTTAGGTCATTGGTTCTCAAAGTGGGGTACGGGGACCCCCAGGGGTACTTGAGGCGGTTCCAGGGGGTCCCCAGCTAAATGATGGATAGGAACCAAATGGACCCTTATGGTTCTGTAACTCTCTCAGAGTTAAATGAACATTGATTTTATAATATAAATCTGGGTCCCAGAGGTATAAATGCCATTAAATGGGGGTCCCTAGCCTAATACATGTCAAACTGGGGGTCCTTGACATTAAAATGGTTGAGAATCACTGCTAGAAAGCCGTATAAACCTTATCTTATTGGGGTCCCTGGCTTATCTTTTCAAATGGGGGTCCGCGGGCTAATAAGTGTCAATTCGGGGGTCCTTGGCATGAAAAGGTTTGAGAACCACTGTTTTAGGTGACTGATAGACAGGTATGTCAGTATGTTTGCTCTGCTCAGTAGTGGCAAGAAGAACCCACTCTGTGCTGAGATCAGCCACAAACACCAACACATTACGAGCAACACACGCAGCCAACGGACACTCCAGCACCTCTTTAAAGGAAGAGGACTCACGTCTTAGAAAGCCAGCTCTGTCTGAGCTTCCTGGAGGCTCTGGTTGAGGTGGAACGTAGACAGTAGGTTCAGTAGACACAGGAGGCACTGGTGGAGGCGGGGGCTTTGGTGCTGAAAAAAACACACTCAACCACACAACCACAACCACAACCACACCCACACCCACACCCACACCCACAGGCAGATAAGCACGGCCTGCACGCACGCACGCGCGCACACACACACACACACACACACACACACACACACACACACACACACACACACACAAAAATGTATAAAAAGCGAAAAAATATATCATTTATTTCCATGACCTACTGGAAGTGTGCCAAAAAATGTACGCTGATCAGTCCAGTGATTATGTGATTAACCATGGAGAGAGAGAGAGAGACAGACAGACAGACAGACAGACAGACAGACAGACAGACAGACAGACAGACAGACAGACAGACAGACAGACTCACATTTTGAAAAGAGTTTTCTGGGCGGAGGTTCTGGTGGATGTGGACCATCAAATTGATGAACAACTTCAACCTTCACCCCCTCAAACGCTGTAGGATCTGGAGGCACAAACAATCATTAACAACAAGTTAAGAGCTGTGGGGAAGATGGAGCATTACCAGAGGTTCTGAAGTACATGCCCATAGACGAGGAAGTATTGGATCTGATCAAACAAGCACACATGTCTGGCGAACTGCCGGAGCTGTGGCGCACAATGATCATCCTTTAAAGCAAAAATACACATATCTGTGCCGTGTTTCCTTTTAAAACCAAACTGTTTGTCAGCTGTGGTAATATACCTATCCAGCCTGTCCATCAGAATTTTATCCAGCACTTTGGAGAGAATGCTAGCTAAAGCAATAGGTCTGTAATTATCAATGCTATTTATTTTCCCAGTTTTGTCCTTAATAACTGGCACAAGTAGCACATATAACATGGAATCTGGTAAGACACCATGGTTAAGGAATCCAGTAATACATAGAGCAAGAAGAGGAGCAAGCTTAAGACTGGCATATAATGAAGCTAGAAAATAACAAAGCTTCATACAGCATTACTGACTCCACTGTAGCTACGGACAGCCTCCTCTTGAGGTTGTGAGGTCTCCTATCATGTCAGATTTCCACACTCCGGACCCTCAGGTCCTGTTCCATTGAAGCAGTCCACGCACCTCGACATATTCTAAACCCTTGACTGCACCGTCCCGTCTGCATTAGTAATGGTTTTGTCCTCTGTGTTAACAGTCAATACTTTTATTTCCTTGGTATTGAGCTTGGGGCAGATGTTTGCGAAGCACAAATGAAGCTTTACAATCTAATCTACTCCATCATGCAGAGATGTCGCTTGCCAAAAAATAACTGAATAAAGTGGCCTTGAGGGAACTGCTCCGCGACACCGTACGCCACACAGTATAAACACATTAATATGTTTTGGGCTTTACATCTCATTCAACCTTGATGTCGTCGCCTTGCTAAACTAATGGCCTAAGTCATTTGTTTTTGTTTTTCAGGAAAAATAAAAAACTGATCCAAAACAAAAATATATGATATTTCTTTAATCATTTCACCCAAAATGTTTATAACAAATTATGACTATTTAAATAGAAATAACACTGTCTGTCAGTTATGTAACATAAGAGATTTAAATAGGTTTAAATAGGATTAAATCTTTAAAAAAAAATCTAACATACAAATACAAACCATACAAAATGGCCTAAATCAGTAAATAATTTGGCTTAAGTCACAAAACCATGGCCTATTTTTTGGGCTAAGTCACAAAAAGGGGAGTGAACAGCATGATCCTTTTCAATTAGGATATGGGTGATTTTACCAGAGGTGGCCAGTGTCATGAGGAGCTGACTTGGGCAAAAATATCCTTTTCCTCAAAAATGTCCATTCGTTTAGCAAGGTGACGATGTGCAAAACCTACAGCTTTTGTTTAGTTTTGTTAATGTTGTACATGAATGATGGCGCAAAGGCAGGTTGATTACTTGCCTTAGTTGCCGGCAATGTGTGTCACCAACTTTCACCACTTCATCCATTGCAGACAGACAGTCACTGTGCTTGCTTGTATAATATTCACGACCCATACAAGTTCGGGTTTTGACGTTTTTTATTATCGTCAATTGGGTCCGGCTTGGTTCAGATTCTATCACTACGAGGCCCCGGTTCTGTTTATCATAACACCCGAGAGAACCACCCGTACGCAGCGCTGATTAGGAGGTGACACAGCTGTGTAAAGCTTCATTTGTGCTTCCCCGTATGTCTGTGTTGTTGCGTATCGAAAATAGCAGACATACAAGCTCACAACGTGGCGCGTTGCGACGTATTGTGAGCTTGTAGGTCTGATATTTTCAACGCGCAGCACCAACGTACGAAGAATAGGCTGATCTATCAGATTGCGCTTACTGTCGGTTTTAATAGTTGTACTACTTCATCCAAATAATAATATTAATAATAGGCTTAAATGATAAAATTGCCTATTAACAGCATTTTTCCAGCCGGCCACACGCGCGCACGCACGCACGCACGCACGCACGCACGCACGCACGCACGCACGCACGCACGCACACACACACACACACACACACACACACACACACACACACACACACACACACACACACACACACACACACACACACACACACACACACACACACACACACACACACACACACACACAGAGATCTTACCAAGGTTCTTCAACAGGTGGGGTTGGTGTTTCATGAGGGCATCGTAAAATGCTGCTCTGGTGTTGATCCCTCCTGGATCTAGTGTTGCTGTGTACAGTTCCCTCATTTGGAGCATGGTTGTCTCCTTAGCTTTAATCAGGGCATAGGTCTCTCGGTGGACCCTGCGTCCTAGACTGTCTACTATAGGCATGACTGCGGACACCGTTTGGATCCACTCTGCCCTGTGCTCCATCACACATTGTGCTGTTTGCAAGAGAAACAAGAGAGTGGTTGAGAATGAATGAAAAATGAAGCTCTATTCATAATCTATCTATATCCCCACATAAATAGTAGTATAACAACTGTAACATATAGCTTTGTAATAAGATAATTATGGAGGATGCTGTACAACCCTGGTAAACAAAATGTATCACCAGCTATCAAACTACTCACTGGTTTCCTCAAGCATTGAACTGTACAGAAAAAAATACTCACCTTTTCTGTTTTTTTCTGCATCCATCTTTTCCTGAAGTCAAGTCGTTATCAGCGTCCTGTTGGACACAGTCATGTTATTTAAATCATAACATGAGTGATATTGACCACATTTAAATCTGAGCCCCAATGTTAGATTTGATAGATTATTTAGTTATTATTATTAATACAACATTTTATTTAGCCTTATTTAGCCAATAATATATATATTTTTGGGGCGGTGTAACCGCCCCCTATATGTGAGGTTTGGACATTGACTAATCCTGCACCGTGATTGGCCACCAGTCTACACCCCTAACCCCTACACATTCAATGCAAATCCAGTCTACACCCCTAACCCCTACACAGTCAATGCAAATATATACTTTTCTGTGTGTGAGCTTCCATCAGTGTGATGACCACTAGCTGTAATGTGATTGGCTGACTTTATTGGTTGACTCTATTCAGGACTGAACAGAGTTTGGCTAGCGAAACACATGACACACGTGCAGCCCTATGAATAGGACTATGGCACTTTAAAAAAAACACATTTATGTTTTTTTTTAAGTGAGTCATGTGATGACCACACACCGCCCACTTCACACTGGGTGTGATTTTTATTTATATACACAACATTCTTACTTTTGTCCCTGTGAAAAAAAGTTCCTATCACACAAACATTTGGTGGCCTCCCTGTAGTAACCATAGACTGTATAAAAGAGATGGACAAAGCCAGACCTCTGGTTTCTACAAACCGAAAATGAAGCAGATTGTTCAGCAATTTGAAATCCGCCATCTCTAATATAAGCCCAAAAGCACGTCGGTAACAGGAACCGGAAAACAGCAACCAAAAAATGCTATTGGTTGGGTAGCTTGTCAATCAACTCAGACTCAGACATAACCATAAACAAATCCAATACTAGAAAAAGTGCTCCTCGGAGCACAACTCTCCGCTGTTGGGAATGTTGGGAATGTTCTATCTGTATAAGTGTCCTATCCGTCCTGTCTGTATAAGTGTCCTATCCCTCCTGTCTGTATAAGTGTCCTATCCGTCCTGTCTATGTAAGTGTCCTATCCGTCCTGTCTGTGTAAGTGTCATATCCCTCCTGTCTATGTAAGTGTCCTATCCGTCCTGTCTGTATAAGTGTCCTATCCGTCCTGTCTGTATACTGTAAGTGTTCTATCCGTCCTGTCTGTATAAGTGTCCTATCCGTCCTGTCTGTATAAGTGTCCTATCCGTCCTGTCTGTATAAGTGTCCTATCCGTCCTGTCTGTGTACTATAAGTGTCCTATCCGTCTGTGTAAGTGTCATATCCCTCCTGTCTATATAAGTGTCCTATCTGTCCTATTTGTCAATTATGTATCAGCCATGCAGCCATTTCGTGATGGTTCCTGTCTTACCTCACTTTGGCAGTGGCAAAGACACTGCCAAAGTGATGCCATGTATTTATACAATATTTCACCGTATTGTCACGTGTCACGTGAGGCTTGACCAATCGGTGTGTCATATTTAGAAAGTGAAAACAAAACTCTCCTGCGGAGAGTAATAATAATAAATAACTATTATAGCCATGTCAATATGACTGTTTGGCACCCGATATCCGGTTGTCCAGAGCCACAGATCCGACCAATATGCCCATATATAGTCATGTGCATATATGGGACCGACGACTTCAAACTCGGTGCGCACATAGGGAAGCACTGGAGGGAACCGCCGACCCAACCGTTATGCCCATATATGGGCATATACTAATGACACCGGCATAAAAGGGAGGCGGACTCATACGTGTCCTTTAAAGTTACATTTCAATCGGGATCATGACAATGATATGAATGAAAAATAAATAAATACAATAAAACAATAAGATAAAATGAATGAGTAATACAAAAAAGTAATTGAATGAACATGGCCCCTTCATGCATTAGAAGGACAATATCAGTCACCAGAAGCAGAGACGTGTGTTTTCAGTGAATCTTAACATGGTTAAAATGTAGTTTGACGTTACAATGGGTTTGCGTAGGAATTGGGTGTGTCAGATAAAATGAATATCAAATGTGTAAATACTGAATCAAGCAACTTAAAAACTGTCTGGGGGCGGGGCTCACAAAAGCCTGAGTAGACAATAAAATGAGCACATGTGCGTGCATGCGTGCGCTGTTCACTGCTTGAATATGTAGGTAAGAAAGCCCTCTCCCCTATAGGGCATAGCAGTAGTGGCCATTTTCTGGTTCCACTTCAAAATACTCAATGCATTTTTCCCATTGACATTTCTAAAAATATTTATATCAATTAATTTAAGCCTAGAATCAAGCCATCCAGGGTCCTGGTGAATCATGACCATAAAACGTTTGATTATGTGAAAACACTTTTTTGAAAACGGCAAAACAAAGGGTATTTATTAAATATAGTAAATCATATAATTAAATATATTTTTTTTTTAAATGACAGAAAAAAAAACGTTTTATGGTCATGATTCACCAGGACCCTGGATGGCTTGATTCTAGGCTTAAATTAATTGATATAAATATTTTTGGAAATGTCAATGGGAAAAATGCATTGAGTATTTTGAAGTGGAACCAGAAAATGGCCACTACTGCTATGCCCTATAGGAATCTCTCTCTCCCTCCCACACACACACACACACACACACACACACACACACACACACACACACACACACACACACACACACACACACACACACACACACACACACACACACACACACACACACACACACACACACACACACACACACACACACACACACACAGTGAGGAGGTCAGCATATGACCTAAGGGGACGGGTTGGAACATATTCGGCCAGGCAATCTCTGAAGGTGCTAAACAAGTAAAGTGGAAACTTTAGTTACTTTGTAGATTGGAATTATTATTAAAACACATACATTAAGACATTGTACAGAAGTGATTGCTCCTGGGAGGACACCATGAACCATCAGACCTGAGAAGCACAACCTGAGATGTTCTGCTGTGATGTGATCCATGCAACGTGCCTTGTTCTTGTCTAACAACCTAATGGCATCAGCCACCTCATCAGACCTGATCAGTACTGTAGTATATTACGTGACACAAGTAAAAAGGTCCAGACCAGTAATGTTCCTCAAGTCGATTTATTGGACAAAAACAGAGTACAGAGCACAGGAGCACATGTCAGCCTTGCTGCTACATGGTGTGGCCGGAACAGAACAGAGCAAGAAGAAGAAGGGCAAGGCAAGGGACGGTTTATTTGTCCTCACAGTATTTATATGCAGACTTCACATGTGTGTGTGTGTACTTGCATACATTGGATGTGCACGTCGCTAGGTGTGTGTGCTACATCTCTTGTTTGTTTGTGTGTGTGTGTGTGTGTGTGTGTGTGTGTGTGTGTGTGTGTGTGTGTGTGTGTGTGTGTGTGTGTGTGTGTGTGTGTGTGTGTGTGTGTGTGTGTGTGTGTGTGTCCATTGTGCAGAAGAACAACACCCCAAGATGCTAGAGGTCAGCTAAGGTCAGATGCCCTCTGGGAAGCATCCTTTGAACTGGACATCTAGTGTTCTCTGGAATGTGCTGTAGACCACTCAGTATCCAAACTTATCTCTGTGTGTGTGTGTGTGTTCAAATTGACTCTATAGGTCTATAAATGTGTATCAATATATACCACAGTACACTTTCAGATGGATCAACATGATCTACTGCCACAATGCCACTTTTTACACAGTTAAATAAGTTGTGATAGTGTTTTCTCCATACCTCAGCTATTTCAACCGGGCCACATGCGCTCTCTATGTTAGAGGGTAGGGATGTTTTACTGTTGTTCATTACTTTGACCGCTTTCCAAAAATCATACAGGTCTTTACTTTGTAGCTTACTAGCAAGAGAGTCTGCTATCAGAGTGTTATCCTGTCTTTTTACAGGTCGAACAGCACATAGAGCACCGAAGTCTGACCTAATTTACACATCCTAGGTTTGTCTACCTGGTTCGCGTTTTTCCACCCCCATTCTGAATCCCCATAGACGTATTTAATATCGCGTCAAATAAGAACTGTGTTCCAAAAATAAACAAATGACCCTGGCGGTTTGACTCTTATGGATATGAAGCATCAACTGACGGTGAGAAAACGATAATGTTACTTCCGCCGAATTAGTTACATTTTCGCCAGAAACAGACTGTATCAAATGTAAGTGACTGACTATCATAAACGATACAGAACCTCCTCCCTGACCATATCGCCGAGACAGTTTGTTTATTTTTGGACCACAATTCTTATATGAGACGATTCTATGATGACCCAATGTTATTCTCCATAGAGAAATTACTTTACGAACCAGGGGATGAACGAGTGACGTCAGGACTTCTGTACTCTATTTAAATTTTGCATTGGTGAGTTTCTTCTCCTCACACACTGAACCTTGTCTGGGCCTACCGGAGTCATTCTCCTCAAACACTGAACCTTGTCTGGGCCTAACAGAGTCATTCTCCTCAAACACTGAACCTTGTCTGGGCCTACCGGAGTCATTCTCCTCAAACACTGAACCTTGTCTGGGCCTACCGGAGTCATTCTCCTCAAACACTGAACCTTGTCTGGGCCTACCGGAGTCATTCTCCTCACACACTGAACCTTGTCTGGGCCTACCGGAGTCATTCTCCTCAAACACTGAACCTTGTCTGGGCCTACCGGAGTCATTCTCCTCAAACACTGAACCTTGTCTGGGCCTACCGGAGTCATTCTCCTCACACACTGAACCTTGTCTGGGCCTACCGGAGTCATTCTCCTCAAACACTGAACCTTGTCTGGGCCTACCGGAGTCATTCTCCTCAAACACTGAACCTTGTCTGGGCCTACCGGAGTCATTCTCCTCAAACACTGAACCTTGTCTGGGCCTACCGGAGTCATTCTCCTCAAACACTGAACCTTGTCTGGGCCTACCGGAGTCATTCTCCTCACACACTGAACCTTGTCTGGGCCTACCGGAGTCATTCTCCTCAAACACTGAACCTTGTCTGGGCCTACCGGAGTCATTCTCCTCACACACTGAACCTTGTCTGGGCCTACCGGAGTCATTCTCCTCAAACACTGAACCTTGTCTGGGCCTACCGGAGTCATTCTCCTCAAACACTGAACCTTGTCTGGGCCTACCGGAGTCATTCTCCTCAAACACTGAACCTTGTCTGGGCCTACCGGAGTCATTCTCCTCAAACACTGAACCTTGTCTGGGCCTACCGGAGTCATTCTCCTCACACACTGAACCTTGTCTGGGCCTACCGGAGTCATTCTCCTCAAACACTGAACCTTGTCTGGGCCTACCGGAGTCATTCTCCTCAAACACTGAACCTTGTCTGGGCCTACCGGCCTACCCTGGCCGCCAGATGATGCTCAGCCACAAAAGTATGCCAAACAGGCTTAATGTTGTGGCACCTTTTTTTCCCCCTTTTTTACAGAGTATTAACCGTTCCAGAACCACGACTGGAGCGGTGTACAACACAGATAGGAGGTCCCCTTCACTCAGGGACCTTTTAAACAAGCAACACACAGAAGTGCAGAAAACTGTATATTTACTTGTGGCGACGTGAGAACTACCTTTTCTCCGCCATGGTGAACTCAGAGCAAACTCGACCGTGTTAGCAGGCCCGTGGCCTCCGGGGAATTAGCAGCTAATTTTTAGTCTGTATCTGGTCCCCATCCGTAAGCCCTTTAATAACTTGATCCACTACCACAATACCCAGTCCCCGACTTAAGAGAACCTATGGATCTGAGGATACTGTGTTATAAGAAAGGCAGGAGGCAGAGGGGCCCCCTACACTTACTGGCTCAGTTCATAGTGGGATTACAGATGTGTATTTAACAATACAAAATACCAATAGAAATTAAATCTAGTAATGTTTCATGTCTGTCTGGTCAGATTACAAATGCCTTAATTTAGGCTTGTCCTAAACTAATTTAGAATTTAGATTAAAAAGAGGAGGTTCCATTTAGATCTCATTCAGCCTGAAATACAGGCTAGTCTAAATTTGGTAATTCCAAAAATGTCCTTAAAGCAGCACTAAATAGGTTTTAATCTCAAAATAGAGAAATGTACCCTTTTTGATTTAATTCATTGTTTACCTTCTTAATTTAAGTAATGTTTTACCTTCCTCCATGTGGAGCCAAGACTGCTTAACACCTGAGCAAGGTGCAATGAGAAGAAGCCCCAAAAACCTAAGAGCCCAAGGGGCCCAAAGGGCCCCCAACAGCCGTCCAAAACCTCCCAAGTCTCCCTCAGCCTCTGTCTCCCCAGCCTCTCCGCTGATGCTCTTGTGAGCGCCCCTTTATACGGTAGTACGGTCTAAAGGAAGTTCTCCAGACATCAGTGTGTGTATGTGAGTGCACGTAAGTGTGCACGTGGGTGACTTTTCGAAAGTTAAGAAAGTCAGTGTGTGTGTATTTGCGTGCACATAGGCGTGCATGCCTTATTCTTAGAAGTCAGACGCTATAGGTGATTCTCAGAAGTCAGTGTGTCTGCATGTGGGTGTATGTGTGACTTGTCCAACAGCTACCCACACACATACAAAAAACGCTTACTTTGCACCTTGCACGACATTATCAGCATGGCCATATATGGGCATACTGAGGGGTTAAATGTCCCCCAAAATGTGTCTTATACCTGAGCATAATTCAGTAAATGCAATTATACTGCATATTATCAGCAATTATATATGATTAAATTAAATCTTTAATCAGAAAATCAAATGATTCACTCTTGCATGTGTGCATGTAACATTTTAAAACTATCAAATCCTTGGTACTCTTTGACCTCACTGATCAGCCATAGATGCAGGCTGTATGTGACATACGCAGTGAGTGCAGCTCACATACATACAGGAAATGCACATAAAGGAAATGCAGGCCTCAGCCTGCTGCAAGCCTTCCAGTGCACCTCAGCAGTCATTTCAACCAGTCAATATCATATTCTTTCTTTAGGCAAATCAAGTGATAACATCATTTAAAGCCTATATCCTAAAGTGAGCTGTTCAACATAAATTACGTTCTAATACATCTCCAGATGTTCAACAAGAGCTGCCTACCAGAGGCAATGAAATCTCTCAGATAATATTAAATAAAAAGGTTGAATGAATCTTTGCCCTCGCTCGGGGCGAGCAGTCCACGACCCGGGGCGGGTGTATTTTGGGGCGAGAGTTCTGGTTACCCTCGCCCCTCCCCCTCCCTAGTGTGTAGTTGTAGCAGTGTGTAACAGTGTGTAGTTGCACTCACAGCGTCACTGTCAGGGGATGCTCCTATACACCATCCTGGTGGCAGCGCTGTGCCAGCACCTCGCCCACAGCCTGGCACGCTGCCACGCAGTGGGTGGAGCCTTGCTCCCGTTTCACCACCCACTCCCTGGTGGAACAGGACAGAACCGGATCGGGACCGCCGGCCGAGAACACCTCCGCTGTCATATGGTGCTGGGTCCTAGAAAAAACCAGCCTGTAGAGACAGAGAGGTCATTACAATGTCTATCCTATAGTTTACTGAGACACTACACTGTCTCTCTACATTCTATGATCCTATAGTTTACTGAGACACTACACTGTCTCTCTGTATTCTATGATCCTATAGTTTACTGAGACACTACACCGTCTCTCTGTATTCTATGATCCTATAGTTTACTGAGACACTACACCGTCTCTCTGTATTCTATGATCCTATAGTTTACTGAGACACTACACTGTCTCTCTGTATTCTATGATCCTATAGTTTACTGAGACACTACACTGTCTCTGTATTCTATGATCCTATAGTTTACTGAGACACTACACTGTCTCTGTATTCTATGATCCTATAGTTTACTGAGACACTACACTGTCTCTGTATTCTATGATCCTATAGTTTACTGAGACACTACACCGTCTCTCTGTATTCTATGATCCTATAGTTTACTGAGACACTACACTGTCTCTCTGTATTCTATGATCCTATAGTTTACTGAGACACTACACTGTCTCTCTGTATTCTATGATCCTATAGTTTACTGAGACACTACACTGTCTCTGTATTCTATGATCCTATAGTTTACTGAGACACTACACCGTCTCTCTGTATTCTATGATCCTATAGTTTACTGAGACACTACACCGTCTCTCTGTATTCTATGATCCTATAGTTTACTGAGACACTACACTGTCTCTCTGTATTCTATGATCCTATAGTTTACTGAGACACTACACTGTCTCTGTATTCTATGATCCTATAGTTTACTGAGACACTACACTGTCTCTGTATTCTATGATCCTATAGTTTACTGAGACACTACACTGTCTCTGTATTCTATGATCCTATAGTTTACTGAGACACTACACCGTCTCTCTGTATTCTATGATCCTATAGTTTACTGAGACACTACACTGTCTCTGTATTCTATGATCCTATAGTTTACTGAGACACTACACTGTCTCTGTATTCTATGATCCTATAGTTTACTGAGACACTACACTGTCTCTGTATTCTATGATCCTATAGTTTACTGAGACACTACACTGTCTCTCTGTATTCTATGATCCTATAGTTTACTGAGACACTACACCGTCTCTCTGTATTCTATGATCCTATAGTTTACTGAGACACTACACCGTCTCTCTGTATTCTATGATCCTATAGTTTACTGAGACACTACACTGTCTCTGTATTCTATGATCCTATAGTTTACTGAGACACTACACTGTCTCTGTATTCTATGATCCTATAGTTTACTGAGACACTACACTGTCTCTGTATTCTATGATCCTATAGTTTACTGAGACACTACACTGTCTCTATGTATTCTATGATCCTATAGTTTACTGAGACACTACACTGTCTCTGTATTCTATGATCCTATAGTTTACTGAGACACTACACTGTCTCTGTATTCTATGATCCTATAGTTTACTGAGACACTACACTGTCTCTCTGTATTCTATGATCCTATAGTTTACTGAGACACTACACTGTCTCTCTGTATTCTATGATCCTATAGTTTACTGAGACACTACACTGTCTCTGTATTCTATGATCCTATAGTTTACTGAGACACTACACTGTCTCTGTATTCTATGATCCTATAGTTTACTGAGACACTACACTGTCTCTCTGTATTCTATGATCCTATAGTTTACTGAGACACTACACTGTCTCTGTATTCTATGATCCTATAGTTTACTGAGACACTACACTGTCTCTGTATTCTATGATCCTATAGTTTACTGAGACACTACACTGTCTCTGTATTCTATGATCCTATAGTTTACTGAGACACTACACTGTCTCTGTATTCTATGATCCTATAGTTTACTGAGACACTACACTGTCTCTGTATTCTATGATCCTATAGTTTACTGAGACACTACACCGTCTCTCTGTATTCTATGATCCTATAGTTTACTGAGACACTACACTGTCTCTGTATTCTATGATCCTATAGTTTACTGAGACACTACACCGTCTCTCTGTATTCTATGATCCTATAGTTTACTGAGACACTACACTGTCTCTGTATTCTATGATCCTATAGTTTACTGAGACACTACACCGTCTCTCTGTATTCTATGATCCTATAGTTTACTGAGACACTACACTGTCTCTGTATTCTATGATCCTATAGTTTACTGAGACACTACACTGTCTCTCTGTATTCTATGATCCTATAGTTTACTGAGACACTACACCGTCTCTCTGTATTCTATGATCCTATAGTTTACTGAGACACTACACCGTCTCTCTGTATTCTATGATCCTATAGTTTACTGAGACACTACACTGTCTCTGTATTCTATGATCCTATAGTTTACTGAGACACTACACTGTCTCTCTGTATTCTATGATCCTATAGTTTACTGAGACACTACACTGTCTCTGTATTCTATGATCCTATAGTTTACTGAGACACTACACTGTCTCTCTGTATTCTATGATCCTATAGTTTACTGAGACACTACACCGTCTCTCTGTATTCTATGATCCTATAGTTTACTGAGACACTACACTGTCTCTGTATTCTATGATCCTATAGTTTACTGAGACACTACACTGTCTCTCTGTATTCTATGATCCTATAGTTTACTGAGACACTACACTGTCTCTGTATTCTATGATCCTATAGTTTACTGAGACACTACACTGTCTCTCTGTATTCTATGATCCTATAGTTTACTGAGACACTACACTGTCTCTCTGTATTCTATGATCCTATAGTTTACTGAGACACTACACTGTCTCTGTATTCTATGATCCTATAGTTTACTGAGACACTACACCGTCTCTCTGTATTCTATGATCCTATAGTTTACTGAGACACTACACTGTCTCTGTATTCTATGATCCTATAGTTTACTGAGACACTACACTGTCTCTGTATTCTATGATCCTATAGTTTACTGAGACACTACACCGTCTCTCTGTATTCTATGATCCTATAGTTTACTGAGACACTACACCGTCTCTCTGTATTCTATGATCCTATAGTTTACTGAGACACTACACTGTCTCTCTGTATTCTATGATCCTATAGTTTACTGAGACACTACACCGTCTCTCTGTATTCTATGATCCTATAGTTTACTGAGACACTACACTGTCTCTGTATTCTATGATCCTATAGTTTACTGTGACACTACACTGTCTCTGTATTCTATGATCCTATAGTTTACTGAGACACTACACTGTCTCTCTGTATTCTATGATCCTATAGTTTACTGAGACACTACACTGTCTCTCTGTATTCTATGATCCTATAGTTTACTGAGACACTACACTGTCTCTCTGTATTCTATGATCCTATAGTTTACTGAGACACTACACTGTCTCTGTATTCTATGATCCTATAGTTTACTGAGACACTACACCGTCTCTCTGTATTCTATGATCCTATAGTTTACTGAGACACTACACCGTCTCTCTGTATTCTATGATCCTATAGTTTACTGAGACACTACACTGTCTCTGTATTCTATGATCCTATAGTTTACTGAGACACTACACTGTCTCTCTGTATTCTATGATCCTATAGTTTACTGAGACACTACACTGTCTCTCTGTATTCTATGATCCTATAGTTTACTGAGACACTACACCGTCTCTCTGTATTCTATGATCCTATAGTTTACTGAGACACTACACCGTCTCTCTGTATTCTATGATCCTATAGTTTACTGAGACACTACACCGTCTCTCTGTATTCTATGATCCTATAGTTTACTGAGACACTACACCGTCTCTCTGTATTCTATGATCCTATAGTTTACTGAGACACTACACTGTCTCTCTGTATTCTATGATCCTATAGTTTACTGAGACACTACACCGTCTCTCTGTATTCTATGATCCTATAGTTTACTGAGACACTACACTGTCTCTGTATTCTATGATCCTATAGTTTACTGAGACACTACACTGTCTCTGTATTCTATGATCCTATAGTTTACTGAGACACTACACTGTCTCTGTATTCTATGATCCTATAGTTTACTGAGACACTACACTGTCTCTGTATTCTATGATCCTATAGTTTACTGAGACACTACACTGTCTCTGTATTCTATGATCCTATAGTTTACTGAGACACTACACTGTCTCTCTGTATTCTATGATCCTATAGTTTACTGAGACACTACACCGTCTCTCTGTATTCTATGATCCTATAGTTTACTGAGACACTACACTGTCTCTGTATTCTATGATCCTATAGTTTACTGAGACACTACACTGTCTCTGTATTCTATGATCCTATAGTTTACTGAGACACTACACTGTCTCTCTGTATTCTATGATCCTATAGTTTACTGAGACACTACACCGTCTCTCTGTATTCTATGATCCTATAGTTTACTGAGACACTACACTGTCTCTCTGTATTCTATGATCCTATAGTTTACTGAGACACTACACCGTCTCTCTGTATTCTATGATCCTATAGTTTACTGAGACACTACACTGTCTCTCTGTATTCTATGATCCTATAGTTTACTGAGACACTACACTGTCTCTGTATTCTATGATCCTATAGTTTACTGAGACACTACACTGTCTCTGTATTCTATGATCCTATAGTTTACTGAGACACTACACTGTCTCTGTATTCTATGATCCTATAGTTTACTGAGACACTACACTGTCTCTGTATTCTATGATCCTATAGTTTACTGAGACACTACTCTCTGTATTCTATGATCCTATAGTTTACTGAGACACTACACTGTCTCTGTATTCTATGATCCTATAGTTTACTGAGACACTACACTGTCTCTGTATTCTATGATCCTATAGTTTACTGAGACACTACACTGTCTCTGTATTCTATGATCCTATAGTTTACTGAGACACTACACTGTCTCTGTATTCTATGATCCTATAGTTTACTGAGACACTACACTGTCTCTGTATTCTATGATCCTATAGTTTACTGAGACACTACTCTCTGTATTCTATGATCCTATAGTTTACTGAGACACTACACTGTCTCTGTATTCTATGATCCTATAGTTTACTGAGACACTACACTGTCTCTGTATTCTATGATCCTATAGTTTACTGAGACACTACACTGTCTCTGTATTCTATGATCCTATAGTTTACTGAGACACTACACTGTCTCTGTATTCTATGATCCTATAGTTTACTGAGACACTACACTGTCTCTCTGCAGAGACAGTGTAGGGCTTCTGCCCTTTACAAACTCGGCCCACTCAGGCCCAGTTTCATTTTTTTGTACCGAATTAAAGTAATAAAAAACGGAAACAAAAGGGGAATAACCGCGAAAAGCCTAAAAAAAAACGTGTGCACACTGGCCACACATGCACGCACGTGGCGCGCGTGAGCTTGTAGATCTGCTATTTTCAAAAGATTTGTATACATTTGAAAACTTGTGAAATGGGACATTCTGCTTAATGAGTACTTTCTACTTTTGGTACTTTAAGTACATTTTGATACCAATACTTTTGTACTTTCAGTCAAGTACATTTTGAATTCCGGACTTTTACTTGTAACAGAGTATTTCTATATTGCAGTATTGATACTTTTACTTAAGCAAAAAAAAAAAGCGAGTACTTTTTTTGCACCACGGGTGACTGGCCTATCTGTGCGTCACACCGCCACCTAGTAGCCTGGCGTGCACACTGCAGCGCTTTAAATCACTGTTGTAATCTGAGTTCCCAGAAGTTTTCGCCAGCTCATCACTGTTGTGGCTCCGTGTAAACGAAGCCCCCAGAGTTGCTGAGAAACGTTGAAGCCGACACCCCAGTTATATTATACCTCTATGGTGTGTAAACCAACACAACAACACTTTATCGTTTGTGTGAGACACGCACGCACGCACGCACGCACGCACACACACACACACACACACACACACACACACACACACACACACACACACACACACACACACACACACACACACACACACACACACACACACACACACGTTATATTACAGGGTGATGATGAGAGGTTCGATTCCTACCTTGGATGTCTGTCGACCAAAGCAAAGCAAAGTGTGTTGTTTACCCAGGGTGTCGGACTAAGTGCGAAACTTGTTTCCAGCCGGACCCTGCATGGAAGCCTTGCTCAAGGGCTATTCAGCTCTAGTTCGTAATGGTGGAGAGAGAGAGCTGGTAAAAACATCCTATAGCTTAGAGCCTATAGCATAGAGGTGTGGCCTACAGCCTACTGACCTACTGACTGGGGGATGCCTCCCGACTGGGGGGGGGGGGTAGCTCTGGTTCATAGCGTTAGTGAGTTCCCTCTAACGCTCTGGAAGACCCCTCGCTCTGCGCATGTACAAGGAATTCCACTGCCCTGCCAGCGTTCAAGAGTAGTGAAAATAAACTAAACCATTTCGCTACTCACCGAAGCAAAGGCTGTTTTGTGTTGTTGAAAGTCTATTCTCCAACCCCGCACGCCTAAACGCACCCCACCTGCTCTGTAAAATACACTTTTTGTGCAGAAAAATAAAATATGTCAGCGAGACGGACATTATTTGTATTTACTCCACAGTGCCCTCTACATTTTGGTTAATGGTAAGTTCAAACGCCCCAGCTCTGTAGAGGGCACTGTGGAGTAAATACAAATAATGTCCGTCTCGCTGACATATTTTATTTTCTGCCCAAAAAGTGTATTTTACAGAGCAGGTGGGGTGCTGAGAGGCGTGCGGGGTTGGAGAATAGACTTTCAGCAACACAACACAGCCTTTGCTTCGGTGAGTAGCGAAATGGTTTAGTTTATTTTCACTACTCTTGAACGCTGGCAGGGCAGTGGAATTCCTTGTACATGTGCAGAGCGAGGGGTCTTCCAGAGCGTTAGAGAGAACTCACTAACGCTCTGAACCAGAGCTAGGGGGGGGGGGGGGGGGGCATGTTGAAACTCGAAACTAGACAGACCGTGTAGCCTATAGATGTGAGGAGACTGAGGACACAGGCATACAGGTATGTAAACCTGTTATGCAAAGTAGCCATTTGGAGTGGATATATATATATATATATATATATATATATATATATATATATATATATATATATATATATATATATATATATATATATATATATATATATATATATATATATATATATATACATACATACACTTTATTTGTATAGCACCTTTCATGACATGACATGCAGCTCAAAGTGCTTTACAGAGCAAGAATACAATTACAGTTACAACCAATTTAACAATAAAGCAAAAAAAGAAAAGCATGAAACATTAAAATAATAGCAAAAGGCAGTGAATCAGGCAATACAGTGAGGACATGGGTAACAACACAGGTAGATAACAAAAATTATATCTATCTACAACAACTTTGGAGAAAACAAAAATGCCCCAAAACCTATCAAATACACAATTGAGTTTTTATCTAACCCTAAGCAGACAAAATATGAAAATTGCACTCTATAATTTATTATGATTTAAAGGGATAGTTCACCCCCAAAAATACTTTTTTTCTATGTATTAGTCACCCCATGGAGACTTGAATTAATTGAGATTCTTTTTTATTTGTCACATTCCTAAACCACTAATTTGATGAACCTGAATAATATGTACAGGGCCAGAAAGTACCTTTACTGTACTTTTACTTCTACTCCACTACATCTCAGAGGCAAATATTGTACTTTTGCTCCACTACAATTATTTGAAAACTTAAGCTACTAGTTACTTTAAAAATCTTGATTATTAAAAAACATACATTAACCACTTCAGCCCTATATGCATTTTTGGCCTTTTGTAAATAGCCGATCTACAAGCTCACAATGCGTTGCATCGCGATGCAATGTGAGCTTGTAGATCGGCTATTTTCAAAATATTTTTTGTACATTTGAGAACTTGAAATGGGACTGCATAATGGGATCGGCATAATGAGTACTTTTTACTTTAGGTACATTTTGATGTCAATACTTTGGTACTTTTACTCAAGTACATTTTGAATTCCAGGCTTTTACTTGTAACAGAGTATTTCTATATTGCAGTATTGATACTTTTACTTAAGTAGAAAATGTGAGTACTTTTTCCACCACTGTACAAGGCAAGGTTCAAGCCAGAAAATGACACGGTTTTGATTGATTGATTGATTGATTGATTGATTGATTGATTGAATACTTTATTTAGAAGATTTGCAGAGAAAAATCACATGGAGACACAAGACTCCACATTAGCCAAGAAGAGACAGACATGGACCATGGATCATGTCATGAACCACTAGTGGTCCATGAACCACTAGTTGAGAAACAGTTCCCTCAATGACCAGCAGTGGCGTGCACAGACATTTTAAGGGGCAGGTGCTCAAGTTAAAAAAAAAACGGCACCTTGCACAGCGCACGGAACCGCCGGCTACCTCTTTGCCAAAAATAGCAAATCTACAAGCCCACAACGCCTCGCAGCGCGAGGCGTTGTGGGCTTGTAGATCTGCTATGTTTGGCTAAAGTTCTCCTCAGAAAAGGGATGCTAGTTTTCGAGTGGTTATGGTAAAAAGAAAAATCATATCACATAAAGATTTGGCGGACCCCCTGTAGTAACTCTGAGGACCCCCTAGGGGTCCCGGACCCCCTGTTGAAGACCACTGCTGTAAACTGAAAAAAAAACAACTTTTTTTTTCTTTTTTTCAAAAGGGCACTTCTGGTCAAGTGGGCAAAGGGCAGGTGCTCTAGCACCACCATCTGTGCACGTCCCTGATGACCAGGTGACCTAAGATGGCACAGCAGTATGAACTTCCACAGAAAAGGGAATTGGAATCTGAAGAAGTGGAAGTGTTGCCTGGTTGAGTCATCATTATGAGGAAAGTTGCCCATATAATAACACGTTTCTGCTCACTCATCAGTTAACATGAGTTTAATATAGAAGGCTGGGTGAAGTGAGAGAATTTCTCAAAAACAGCTTACTATCTTCTTTTATAAAACCACTAAAAAAACTAAAAGTCGTCAAAGTCGGTGTTGCTTGTAGTCGTAGTATCGTGCAATGAATTCTATCAAGCCCTTAATAGTCATTATTTAAGAACGTGTGTCTATGGACAATTAGTTGAGAAACAGTGTTATAACGTTGAAAAGTAGGAATTCAAAAAAATCCCCAAAAGGTAGCATATCCACTATTTCAAATAAATGGAGGACAAAGTACTTACAGTGTGGCCAGATGGCCTGAGCTTGCAGATCTGCTACTTTTGATGCTTTTGAATTTGAATGTTGAAAAGTAACAGTTTTGGACATAGAGAGACACACAGACAGACAGACAGACAGACAGACAGGCAGACAGACAGACAGACAGACAGACAGACAGACAGACAGACAGAGAAACAGAGAGAGAGAGAGCTTTGACCTTTAAAAGCACCTTTATTATAACACTGAAATACATGTCACATGTATGGTTACAAAAATACCCTTTATGTACTACTCAATTTGTAGAATCAAAAAACAAAACAAAAAAAACTAAAGAGGAAAAAGGATATCACCTCTGTTTAACCAACACTTAGTTACTTTACACAACTGATGGATATCACTTTTTTCAATGGAGTGTAAAAAACGGCTTATATTTTTCCATACATTCGGACGTACACCAACGTCACATTTATGAAGCGACCCTATACAGCCAATCCTAGCGTATATTTACGCCCCGATTTACGACATGAAGAACCAGAATACAACCAAACAAATCATGAAAAGCCAATAAGAAAGAGTTTTCACTGCGCATATGCACACTCTCTCTCTGTCTCTCTCTCTCTCTCTCTCTCTCTCTGCGCACGCACGCACGCACGCACGCACGCACGCACGCACGTACGCACGCACGCACGCACGCACGTACAACAGTCTTTCATACACACACGCCCAGCTGTGTCTTTCATGTAATCCGTAACGGTATCTTTGTCACGTAGGCTTGTAGCCTACATGAATGACATATTATGATACCAATCACATCGCCGTCAATGGAATACGTTTGTATAACATGTATTTAACCCATACCGAGCAGTGCGCGTTCGAGTTACACTAAAATAAAGCAGTCATGTAGGCTATTCCCCATGAGACGGTGGGCTGCAGTGATCCCCCGTGCCGCCACGTTAATAAGAGATTGGAGCGTCGGGTTTATATCCTTAACCCAGCCAGGTTGTAGCCTACATAACTGCATACCAAAGGACAAGCTACTGTAAGTTTGTAGACCTCACTGTCCATGAAAAGATGGTCGGGAGTCCCGACTCCCGAAAATGCAAAAGCATTCGTACATTTTGAAAATAGCAGATCTACAAACTCACAACGCGTCGCGATGCGACCCTTGTGAGCTTGTAGATCTACCATTGGCAATGCAGCCAGATCCGCAATCTTATCTGAATGACTGTTAAAGAAGTTTGTTTAAATTACTTTAATTATATATTTTCACAGGGATTATTTATTAGTGTGTTAGATATACATTTTGGAGTGGATACATGTGTCCAGATGCCAGTCAGACGGCGAGACAATGCTGCCCCGCACGTCTACAATGGAACAAACGGGTGCAGCCAACGTCTACAACTGCTCTCGACCAGACGTGAGATCTGAGCGTGCCGTAGGCTGAACTCAACGTCAGGATATATTGATAAATGCCGAAAGTTGCGGTGATCTCGCCGTACGGCCATTATTTGGTCTGCACCGTGTTGATAAATGAGGGCCAGTATGTCTTCCTGAGGCTAAAAAAGGCTAAAGTCCTCTGCATTGTCCACTAGTTTTTCTCCTTACATTTTTATCCCACGATTTTGTAACCCATTTTTTTCACCCAGTGCCAATTGTCTAAGTAATCCACTACACTCCCTCTGCCAGCCTAGGGAGAGCCTAGAGCCGAGCTCATGCCTCCTTCAATGCATGAGATGCTAGCAGGCCGCTTCTTATCACCTGACAGGGGAGAGTTTCCCCGGTAGGACGTAGCGCGTGGAAGGAACACGTTATTCCAAACAGTTCCTTTCCCCTCCATCAGGCACCCCGTCTGACCAGGGGGAGGCAGTATAGAGACCAGGATTACTGCATGTTTTTGTGAGGGTACCTACCCTAGGAGACACGGGGAGAACGTGCAAACTCCACACAGAAAGGCCCTGATGACGCGGAAGAGAGGACACGCCCCCAGCACCCTTCTAGCTGTGAGGCGACAGCGCTACCAACTGTGTCACCGTGACACTTTAAAAAAAAGGGTTCTTTAAAGAACCTTTTTTTCACAGTTGCGCTACCGACTGTGTCACCGTGACACAGTCGGTAGCGCAACTGTGAAAAAAAGGTTCCTTTGGTCCGAAAGGTTCTTTTTTGGACCCAAAGAATGGTTCTGCTATGACATCACTCTGAAGAACCCGTTTAGGTTCCACTTAAAACCTTTATTTGTCTGTGTTTAGCTGCTCTCTAACTACCAGATCTTAAGCACCTCTGCTGTGGATCCAAAACTCTCAAGCCATATCCCTGCATATAGAGGTTGTGTGAAGGTGGCGTTTACTGTATAGAGGAGGGACTTTGTGTTTTCATCAACATGGTAAAATGAAACAGTACCTGCTATGCGATCTACGTACACCCCCCATACCCCGCACCACCTGCCCCCCACTGGGGAGGGACGAGGTCCTGACAGTTTCAATGCCTTCTCTTTGCTTTTGTGTACGAACCTGTATTCATAACGTAACGTGACGGCTGAACCATACCAATATAACCCCCAGGACTTGTCATTGTCTCCAAAGCGTGATAGAACCTTGTCCTTTCTGTTGATGTCTATATAACTGACTGCTACACCAACCCTCCCATACCAGTCCACTTCAAAGTAACACCGTTCAGACAGACTCTCTCTACTCAACACCTGAGCCCTAGAGGTAAATCTGTTTGGATTTTGAGGATGATGTTGGATTTGTTTTTTATCAGTCACCTCCCTGTTGTCCTCTGACAGGCTGACGTCTCGGCCCACTGTGTTCTCGTCCAGTTCAATTGGACAGGAATCTGTGAGAAAAACACATGACAAAATATCACAATTAATTGTACACTTTACACCTGGATTCACTGTATTTATTATGTATATTTAGTCACTGTGTGTGTGTGTGTGTGTGTGTGTGTGTGTGTGTGTGTGTGTGTGTGTGTGTGTGTGTGTGTGTGTGTGTGTGTGTGTGTGTGTGTGTGTGTGTGTGTGTGTGTGTGCGCGCGTCTCTGTCTGTCTGTCTGTCTGTCTGTCTGTCTGTCTGTCTGTCTGTCTGTCTGTCGTAGTAAAGTAACTAAGTACATGTACTCAAGTACTGTACTTAATTACAATTGTGAGGTGTTTTTACTTCAGTACTTTTACTTCTACTCCACTACATCTCAGAGGCAAACATACTTTTACTCCACTACAATTATTTGAACACTTTAGTTACTAGTTACTAGTAGACTGTGATCTCACAACGCGTCGCAGCGCGACACGTTGTGAGCTTGTAGATCTGCTATTTTCAGAGCGCAACACCCGAGCGCAACCAAACATAAAACGACTTGTCTTTTAGTTCTACTGGATCTCTTCTCCACTAGTCCCTCGCTGACATTTTAGTTTTAATTTTATTTTGTTGACAAAATTGTCAATAATATTTAGTCTTAGTTTTAGTCATCGTAGCTTAGTTTTTATTTAGTTATTATTTAGCTTTTATTTAGTTTTCGTAAGTGAAAAAAGGTAGTCGATCATTTTTCGTCATAGTTTTAGTCGACGAAATCAACACCGCAACGGACACTCTATCACCTCCTCAGAGGATGAGGACACTCTATCACCTCCTCAGAGGAAGAGGACACTCTATCACCTCCTCAGAGGAAGAGGACACTCCATCACCTCCTCAGAGGAAGAGGACACTCCATCACCTCCTCAGAGGAAGAGGACACTCCATCACCTCCTCAGAGGAAGAGGACACTCCATCACCTCCTCAGAGGAAGAGGACACTCCATCACCTCCTCAGAGGAAGAGGACACTCCATCACCTCCTCAGAGGAAGAGGACACTCCATCACCTCCTCAGAGGACGAGGACTCACGTCTTAGAAAGTCCTCTCTGTTTGAGCGTTCTGCAGTCACCCCTAGGGGGTCCTCAGAGTTACTACAGGGGGTCCGCCAAAATCTTTATGTGATATGATTTTTCTTTTTACCATAACCACTCGAAACCTAGCATCCCTTTACTGAGGAGAACTTTAGCCAAAAATAGCCGATCTACAAGCTCACAACGGGCTTGTAGATCGGCTATTTTTGGCAAAGAGGTATAGGTGTGTAGAGGGAAAAAAGAGCAGAGCAAGCAAACAAAAAAATATATAATTTACTTGAGCATCTGCCCCTCAAAATGTCTGTGCACGCCACTGCCTGGAGACTTTGAAAGTGTAACAGACACGCTCACACACAAAACCACAACCACCAACACACTCACACCCACAGCACAAGCACAGCCTGCAAACGCACAGGACAGAGCATATTAATGGACGTCACATGGACGTAAATACGCCGGATTTAGCAAAGATGCCATTTTTCATGTCTTTGAAGTTGTTTTCGAAGTCCTCACAAAAAAAAATCAGACAGACAAACGGTGGAATACATTTACATAACATTACATGAGGAACACAGCATAAAAATAAACCTAAAACATGATCACAAAATGGTTGCAGCTTTGGTTTTCAAGCAACCATCTTTTCAGATTGAATTTAACCCTTTAAGACCTGAACGCATCTGTGTCACGTTTTGATTTGAGCTAAAAAGCATTATTTTACACTTTGGCTATTCAAAAATAGCAGATCTACAAGCTCGTCTACGAGCTATTTTTAGATCTGCTAATACATAATCCCTGTGAAAATCTTTAGATCTGCTATTTTTTTTTATTTTTGAAAAATCGTGAAAATCGTATTCTTTTAAACCGAACATTTTTAACTCAAATCGTTGCTTCTGGGGGTCCATGGAACAAACATTTTTGATATGGGGTTCGGCGGCCAAATACATATCATTTTGGGGGTCCTTGACATGAAAAAGTTTGAGAACCACTGATATAGAAACGTTTTTCAGAAAAAAAATGGGATTTAGAAGACATTTTGTAGAATCGGCTTCAGGTTTTAATGGGTTAAAAGATGGAAATGTAGCACAATCCCTTATACGTAGAGGAAGGCCATTTCATGCTACACAACCCTGTACTGAGAGGACATTTTCACCCAATGTTGTTTGCCGGTGCGGCACTTCACAATGTCCTCGAGTGGTTGCTCTGGTACTGATTCCCCTATCAGGCTTCCAGTACTGATTCTATGACATCAGTACTATGATGTCAATCATCTCCATACTCCAGGATGACGTTAACATTTTAAAAGTGAAACATTTAAAAATATATAAAACGTATATGAATATTATATTGAATATAAATATTAAATGTATTTCCTTGGCCTACTGGCAGCTTGCCAAGACATGTTACGCTGATTGATTGATGTACTTTATTTAGTAAGACATGAGAATAACAGTACATGGAAGTACAAATTCACAATACAAGGTCTACTAAACTGGAAGACTCATTAAGCACTGAGCTTGTTTAAGATGAGATCCACATATACACAAATCATGATGACATATAAGAGACAGACAGATATACACACTACTATGCGGAATACAGGTTACTGGTATGAAGAGTGAAACATATGTACAAGAGAAGAAAAAGAAAGGGGGGGGGTAGGGGGGTAGGTTAGGACTTAGACAGGGGCCATTTTCGAATTGCAGCCTCCTGAAGGTGTATCTTTAGGGCAGTTTTGAAAGTGAGTAGGGTTTTACACTCCTTTACTCCTTTTGGTAGGGCATTCCACATTTTTGATGAATAGCATGAGAATGAGTTCATTCCCTTTGTTGAGCCAAATCTGGGTTGAACATGATTTGTGGAGCTGCCTCTGGTGTTATGATCATGGACTTCATTAACATTTTGGAAGTATTTTGACAAATACAGGGGGATCCCATGTTGTGGTGTATCTTGAAGATACAGTCCACTGGTATAAGAGATTAACCATGGAGAGACAGACAGACAGACAGACAGACAGACAGACAGACTCACGTTTTGAAATGGGTTTTCTGGGCGGATGTTCTGGTGGATGTTGACCATCAA
>NC_139949.1:53254655-53418787 GCF_963454915.1 Gymnoscopelus microlampas
GCTTCATTATACAGCATGCATATGGCCCCCACCTTCACTTAATGCGGGCCGCAGGTTATTATCAGAATACTGATATATTATTGACAATTCCAATATATAGTTACAATTCCTAACATGCAAACATGACCCGCTTTAACTACTTCAGTCTATAATAGTAGATGAATGACTAGTATTTAAAAAATGACTTTTTGCATGTCCAATGTATTTGTATTTAAGTTCATGAAGTTAACATAAGCATAAGTAAATGCATTTGAAATTAAATAGATGAAGATAACCCCCAAAAGGACCCCCAAATTCACTCTCATCAGCCCGCGGACCCCCATTTAAAATGACATGCCAGGGACCCCCATGAGAGAAGATCTCTACGGCTCTAGCAGTGATTCTCAACCATTTTAATGTCAAGGACCCCCAGTTTGACATGCATTATTAGGCTACGGACCCCCATTTAATGGCATTTCTATCTCTGGGACCCCAATTTATAATGTAAAATCAATGCTAATTTAACTCTGAGAGTACAAATGGAACCAAATGGACCCTAAGGGGTCCATTTGGTTCCATTTGTACTCTCAGAGTTACAGACCCATAAGGGTCCATTTGGTTCCATTTGTACACTCTCAGAGTTACAGACCCATAAGGGTCCATTTGATTACAGACCCATAAGGGTCCATTTGGTTCCATTTGTACACTCAGAGTTACAGACCCATAAGGGTCCATTTGGTTCCATTTGTACACTCAGAGTTACAGACCCATAAGGGTCCATTTGGTGGATGTAAATCCTTTATATCCTCAAGCAGGTCAACATCATGTAGTGTCTGCTGATAGACAGTAGATGGCGCCTTTGAACAGCAGTTTTCAGTCTGTCCATTACAAGTCACAGAGGGATTTGAATCACTCAATCACTAAAATACAGTGGTGGAAAGTAACTAAGTACATGTACTCAAAAAGTATTTTTTTACTTTACAAACATTTCCAATTTCCAATACTTTTACTTCTACTCCACCACAATTATTTGAAATAATTATAGTTACTTTGTAGATTTTAATTATTATTACAAAACACACATTAACCACTTCAGCCCTATTTACTTAGGCTATTTGAAAATAGCAGATCTACAAGCTCACAACACTTTGTGGTGCAATGCATTGTGAGCTTGTAGATCAGATCAAAAAACATTTTTAATTTTTATATGATACCCTGTGAAGCAGGATATTTTTCCTGGCTGCTCAATCAACCTGATTTGACCACACGTTGTGCTCAGGCGGTAAGAGATAACCTCCACTTTTTCTCCTCAACATGTTTTGGTGTTAACGCTAAAGACTAATAAAGTACTTTCTGTTATAGGCAACATAGGACCCTGCTGGGTGCACCTGCTTCAAATGCTATCAATGCATTGAATGGGAGATTATCACGTTCTATCAGACCATTGAATGGGCGAGTAGGCGACGAGTAGGCGATATACTGACCTACCCGCCATTTATCAGACCGTTCATTGGCCGTAATCAGGAGCTACTGACCTACTCGGAGGCAGAGCAGTCCCCACAACATGATTTACCATTCTGTGCCTATCGGTACATAACTCCAACGGCGCTGAGTAGGCTCAAGCGAACGTCGCAAGCTCAAGCTCAAGCTCAAGCTCGTTCGGTGGTCCCTCACGTGGCTCCAGTTCGCTTGAGACTGCTCGCCTCCGTCATGGTCCAAAACCAAGACCGAAACTGAACTTTTCTCCGTCGGTAGGTCACTATGTCTTGATTACACCCAATGAATGGTCTGATACATTGTGGGTAGGTCAGTATGTCGCCTACTTTGCCCATTCAATGGTCTGATAAAGCATGATATTCAATGCTTTGATAGCATCAGAATGGGGCGGCTGAAAACTATGGAAATGACCATGGAATAGAACCCATGACAGTGTGCATGGAAGGGAAACGCATAATGGATAAAGGATAATTCCTTTTAACAGGTTATTCATGAAAGTCCTTGCGGTCTTGTTTCCAATGAGAACCTGTGAGCAATTAGGAGTTAAGAGTCTTGCTCAGGGACAAATTTCATTTCATCGACACATATGCTGTCCTATGCTATGGCCGCCCCAGCTATGGCCCCAGCTATGGCCGCCCCGCATGGAAAGTGCATGGCACTCCCAACTCCAAACGTTACCAATAAAACAAATCCACAACGGGAGCAGCATTCTGGTGTGTGGATTATATTGTTTTTGTTTTTTTTTAATTCACTGTTTTTTTTCTAGTTCAGGGGGAGGGACACGTGTTTTTAGAGAGGGAGAAAAGGATTTAGTATTGCTCTCCTCACATAACTTTATTTTTTTGTTTAGTTTTGTTAAGAGATAGAGCATCATGCTTCCATTAGACTGTTCCCAGAGGGATTAAAAATAATAACGTGTTTATGCAAATGGTTGAGCACGCACGCACGCACGCACGCACGCACGCACGCACACACACACACACACACACACACACACACACACACACACACACACACACACACACACACACACACACACACACACACACACACACACACACACACACACACACACACACACAAATGAAGCATAGCGTTAGTTCATGCAGGACACGGAAGTCGTGCACGCCAAAGCTGTAACCAGCGGCAGTCAGCTGATGTGAACATCAGCATTCTATTTCCCATTCACAGCTCAGTGGTCATTACGTCACACACTCATTATCCAATCACAGCTCACGCATGAGCAAAGAGGATCCTTTAAATGCGGCTTCTATTTTCTAGGTCTTTCTTGGTTGCTGAACCAATGCATTTTGCTAGCTCCTCCTCCACCCCAGCCTCCACCTTTTGATTAGAGTCTGGCTTAGGCTCAAATACTTGTGGTTATCATGTATATCTGCTTGTTTAGAGTCTTGCATATACTGTAGGCTCAAATACTTGTGTATCATGTACATCTGCTAATTCTAACTAATATGTCAATGTACTGCTATTGTTGACATTGTATCCCTATGGGGATTTGCTTAAGCATTCTCTGAATATATGCTTAGCAGGCTGCTTCGACAGAATTCAGTGAATATTCTCCCAAGAGCGGAGCTTTAACACCAAGCTTAACTGTATTCCATTTGTGGCAATAAATGGTTCTTTATCTACTAAGACGAGAGTGTTTCTGATTGCATTTTTGATTATTTGATTAAATGTATCCCCTGAGCAATTAGGCAGGCTCTGTTAGTTCAATGGTAAAAAATGTCAGCACTTAAGCAGGAAACCGGGTTCAAATATGATGGGGTAGAAGAGGAAAGTTACATAGTGCAGCTTTAAGGCAAACCAGAACACGGCATGAACAAACCCTCACAGGAGGCACAATAATGTCACTTTAACCACACGTTGTAAATCCTCAAAAACAACCAGTAAAACAGACCCACAACTCTGTTTGTTGTATATGTTTATTGACAGTGTGAGGATGACCGTCTTAGCGGCTGGAAACAGTACAGATGCGCCGGTATGGTGTAACGAAATTATATATTTATTTCACCAACATCCCACAGAGCATTTTTCGGGCTATTAGACGTCTAAAATACGTCTAAGGGCTGGGCTAAAACCGGGTTATAATTGGTATAACAGTGAAAGTTATTTAGATGTCTAGGCTTAGCCTAGACGTTGATTAGCTGTTTTTTAAGCGTCTATTTATAGACCGTCTATATTATAGCCGTTGAAATACAGACGCTTACAAAACAGCTAATCAACGTCTAGTATAAGCCTAGACGTCTAAAAAACTTCCACTGTTAGACCAATTATAAGCCTGTTTTAGACGGAGGTCTAATAGCCGACTATGGGTCACTGGGATATAACAGACATAACAAGGACATGAGCTGAAGCACCCAGTCATTTGGTGGCGTCCAGCTTCTCACCCTCATCTCTCTCTCGTGTTAACTGGCAGCAGCCTTTTATACCCAGGTGAGCTAGACTGTACCATTAGACTGCACCATTCAAAGGGGTGTTCTACAACATATAATAAACACCCAACTAGACATACAATAAATACTTAAATACCCCTTAACCCCCACAAGTATATTAAAAGTCTCCATGATCTACATAAGTTATATGATGAGTCCTTCTTCACACGACAACATAATTAGAAATGACCAAAAGCACATCATGAATAACCTCCCTCTGCTATCCTGATATGGTCCAACCCAATCATACAGGAGACAGAACAGGTACATTAGGTTAAGCATTCAATTATCAACTTAACATTAAAATATAACATATTGCACTTGTTCTTACATATCTCTGCTGTCCGGCAGAAACCAGCTAACTCCAAATGTTCAATGTTTTCAGGAAATTACAAAAAAAAAAGTGGAGTTAGGAGGTTTTGTTCATCATTGATAAGAACAGCTGAATGGACCTCCAAGCTCACAATGAGGTTGGAGGTCAAAAGAGGGTGGAGCCTGGAGTCAGAAAAAACAGCTAACTCCTCCCCCTTTGGTGGAGTTAGCTGTTTTAGCCATAGGCATATAAAGGTAGACGCCTCCTCTGGCTCTGAATGGCGGGCATGCTTCAGCTTCCGTGGGGGCAGCTGGAAATGTCCATGTGCGTCACAGAAGGGGGCGTTCAGTAGGCCAATCAGAGGCAGGTGGGGGCGGGGCAACTAGATTCTGACAAGTCCTGGAAAAGACGCGCTGTGATTGGCCAGTTCTCCCCCGGAAATATGGCGGCCACCATACGAAACAGGTCGCTCCAACGAGCTGCAGCGGCCAATGAGGTATCTAGGTTTCTATATCTATGGTTTTAGCAGAAAGGTTGAGGATCCAATGGAGTTAGCTGGTTTTGTCAGAAGCACTTTTTAATACTTTTCATTGGTTCAATATTGTTTTTACCAACACACAAGGGTGTTCAATAGCACTGATTTATGGGGAAAAAATGCAAAAGCGTCAAAATGGAGTTAGCTGGTTTCTGCCTGACAGCAACGATATTGCACTAATAAGATATATTACACTTCCCATCATGATAACACCCTACATTTCTTGGCCCTATCTCCACAGGTGGAACTCATCATCTGGACAGGACATGACAACTCAAAATGTTCTGTAAAACTGCCTTCAACAATAAAATCATGCCTGGGCCTGTTTCTCTATACTGTGCAAAATATGGCTGTGCAAATTCATAAAGTGCAAACATGATTCAATACATAAGGGTTGAATTATTAGGTAACAGATGACCTCTCTCTGTTATTGACAGTATGAATAGTAAGCATTATTATTCTTAACGACAGACTCACTGCCCATTGGTGGAAGCTTGTGTAGTTGCTCTACTAGAGCTCTCTCACGTCTAACAACCAGTCCACAAAACAGATGATACATGATTATAGAAACATTTAAAACAATACTAGTACTGTATATGTGTGTGTGTGTGTGTGTGTGTGTGTGTGTGTGTGTGTGTGTGTGTGTGTGTGTGTGTGTGTGTGTGTGTGTGTGTGTGTGTGTGTGTGTGTGTGTGTGTGTGTGTGTGTGCGCGCGCAGGCTCCATATATATATATATATATATATGTGTGTGTGTGTGTGTGTGTGTGTGTGTGTGTGTGTGTGTGTGTGTGTGTGTGTGTGTGTGTGTGTGTGTGTGTGTGTGAGAGAGAGAGATAGACTTGAGAAAGACTTGTTATAGTTAATTTAGTTGTTTCATTTTATTTACTTTTTTTCTCTCCTTTCCAATTAGTCATTCTGGCGGCCCCCCACTGTGAACACCAAGTTACATAGCATAAAGCAGATAGCCGCTGAACACGTTGTGGTTGTTTGTGTCATCGGCCAGCTTGTACTTGTCCCACCTGCCACTAGGGGGCAAACGCATGTCTACCGTGTCCCCTGCCTCCAGCTCTAGGATCATTCCGTTGGATATGTACACGTACCAGCTCTTAATCCCATCGTGACGGTTGTACGCGTAGTTGTTGATGAGCAGCTGGTCGTTTTTGTACATGTTGACGCTCACAGCCTCCGGTTCGCTCGCCGTCGCCTTCTGTGCCGCGGTGAATGTGAAGTGGTAGACTCCTTTCACTGGAGCTGTGAAGATACCTGGGAGAATATACGTACACACGTTTGTTTTGCCATATTGTCACCTTGCTAAACTAATGGCCTACGTCATTTTTTGAGGAAAATGATATTTTTGCCTAAGTCAGCTCCTCATGACACTGGCCACCTCTGGTAAAATCTCCTAATTGAAAAGGATCATGATGTTCCCTCCCCTTTTAGTATAATGGCCTAACTCCCTAGTGTGACTTAGGCCAAAATAGGCCTTTTTTCCATGTGACTTAGGCCAAATTATTTACTGATTTAGGCCATTTTTTAACAATGTTTTTTGGCCTAAGTCAGATTTAATCCTATTTAAACCTATTTAAATCTCTTACGTTACATAACTGACAGACAGTGTTATTTTTATTTTAATAGTCATGATTTGTTATAAACATTTTGGGTGAAATATCATAGTTTTGTTTTGGATCAGTTTTTTTTATTTTTCCTGAAAAACTTAAAAAAATGTCATAGGCCATTAGTTTAGCAAGGTGACGATATTATACTTGTGAGAACATCAACAATTTTATAAATGCCAGTTCTCTAATTCCATCTTGCCAATTGATTTAATTGTGAGCTGTATGTTATTTTAATTTACTATTTTTGTTTATGTCTGATAGATATGTAAGTTATATGACACAGCCTAAGGCTCTATTCGACTGCAATAACTAAGTGAACCATGCCTTGCCATGAAACATATTTCACAGGTTTCTGGATTTGTTTTGTAACAATATTTAGTAATATTTTACCTGACCCACTGTCAATGTTTTGCTTTCCTTCTTGTTGTGTTATTGTTCTTATGTGTCTTATATTGCTGTCCATTGTACAGCACCTTGTCAAATTGTTTTGAAAAGGTGCTTGCCTTTATAAACAACATTGACTTTCCATTTCTCTATGGCTGGGTTTCAGATCAGGTTCTCATGACCTAATGTGGGCCCTGTTCAGGAGGTGGTACTCAGAGCTTATACTGTAAAATGTTTCTAAAATAGGTAGAATAGCAGATCTACAAGCTTGTAGATGATATGCTATATGCTTCTTAATGTTTATTTCTTTATGTACCTCTCCCTTCAGGGATGCTTCTGTTCATCACGGAAAGTTTCAGGTTCTTGAAGGTTCTGGATTTTACCCTTCATTGTGGAAAAGAGCCTTTAAATCCCAACTAGGGTTCCAAATCACACCTTGTAAAGTAAAAGACCCTATTGAACTTAAGGGACACACGTTTGTCCTTATTTTTTGGGGGGAATCAATCAATGACACACATCTTATGAGTTCCAACAGCTCATATACATATACTATAATACAGGTTGTTTGCCACTTAAAGGGATAGTTCACCCAAAACATAACGTATTTTCTATCGATTACTCACCCCATGGTTCCGGTAGGAGACACAAAGGAGACTTGTTGTGTCTCCTGCCGGAACCAACTGCTCGTCTACACTTTTTTCACTGACGAAAACTAAATAAGAACTAAGCTGTGATGACAAAAAACTAATACTAGTGGAGAAGAGATCCAGTAGAACTAAAAGACAAGTCATTTTATGTTTGGTTGCGCTCGGTTGTTGCGCTCTGAAAATAGCCGATCTACAAGCTCACAGCAAGTCGTGAGCTTGTAGATCGTCTTTTTTCAACAACCAAGTGTAAAATCAGCCGTTAGGATGCCATCAAGGCACCGCCAAAACACATTTTAGTCGCCTAAATCAACTGTAGATTTAGCTGACTAAAATGTTGTGATGTTTAGTCGACTAAAACATTTCAGATGACTAAAATATGACTGAAACTAAATGGCATTTCATTCAAAAGACTATGACTAAAAGAAAAATCAATCCTTAATCCCCAGATTCCCCATCCTACCTGTAGAGGGATTGTATGCGTTGCCGATGTTGGTGATCACCCTTTTATACACCAGAGTGCTTCTGGATTTAAACGGCCCAACTTGTCCATCGTCACTCAAACCAGCAGAGAAGGCCACCTTCGGTCTGTCTGTCAATCACAAGAAGCATCATTTATAAAAGCATCAATTAGTCTGTATTATGAAATCTGTTGTGTTGCAGTGTAGCAGTATAGTTTACATCTAACTATCAGCTTCAACGACACAACGGGTTCACGCCATAGGCGGATTTTATGGGGGGGCAGGGGGGGCATTGCCCCCCCTGGCGGCCGGGGGTGTTTTTTTTTTAATTAAATAGTGTGCCCATTTAAAGAATAACTCCTATGTTATGCTCATCTGGAAAACAGAATTCTTCATAATGGATTAACAGTTAATAAATAAATAAATAATATAATTAATACATAATAATTCAATATAATTAATACAAATTTCATAGATTTTTTTATTTGGATTTCATAGATTTCTATGCATTTCAGGAGTTTGGGGGGCTGGCTCCCCCAAAAGAATTAAATAACCCTAACAACCCTAACAACCCTAACAACCCTAACCCTAAAACCGCAATAAAGTAACAAAAAAAGTAACTTTATCCACGGTAAACCCGAAAAAAATCGCGCGTGCGCGGGAGGGACCCATGTGTCCCGTGCATGTGCCCCCCCCAGGACTAATGTGAAACTCCGCCTATGGTTCACGCCCATTCCAGAGACGGACTCGCCTCACTAATCCTGCCTGCCTTATGAACACTCATCATGGCCATAGAAGCCTTATGAACACTCATCATGGCCATAGAAGCCTTATGAACACTCATCATGGCCATAGAAGCCTTATGAACACTCATCATGGCCATAGAAGCCTTATGAACACTCATCATGGCCATAGAAGCCTTATGAACACTCATCATGGCCATAGAAGCCACCGGGGAAAAAAGCTGATCTACAAACACACCATGTGTGTGAGGCCCATAATATGGTCGCATATGAATTCATATAGAATAGAATAGTTTCTATCTATCTATCTATCTATCTATCTATCTATCTATCTATCTATCTATCTATCTATCTATCTATCTATCTATCTACAGTATCTATCTATCTATCTATCTATATCTGCATTCTGTCTCTTCAATTCCTCCACTTCGGTCTTACTGACTGTCAGCTTGGTTTCAGCTTAGCAAGGTTGTAATTGGTAGACAGGTTTCTGAACTGTCCGGAGCCCTCCTCTGAGACAGAGTTAGAGCCATCTGATAAGGAGCATTTATGACGACCAAATATATGAAGATATGGTTGAAAATGGGTGAAGTGGCCCTTTAAGAAAATCATACATATTCAAGCAGTTTTGAGCATTTCTCATGTCGATGGATATGGATATACAGTAAATGACCCTATAGAAACAGTATCCATTCTCAGAGCCAGCTGAAGTAATACACAGGGGCTTTGCAGCTCCGCATGGCCCTTGTACTTAACGCTAAAGTAAGTCCTCTTTCAACACGTCCCTCTCGTACCTGCATTCACAGAACATCCCTCCTGCTCTAATTACCTCCACCTCCTTTCTTCAACACCTCCACGCTGCTCTCGCTGGTGCTCAGTCTGGTCTGAAGGACTTGGACTGTTTTCTCGCTGGTGCTCAATTTGACGGCAATTTCTGAGAAAAAAAGATTAGAGAGATATCATTAAACTGTGAAATATTACAGGCTGTACTGGCTGAAATAACACATTTCAGACTGTACATTTACAACTTCTTGAAGCTCCTTTTTTTCCCCAACACATTTACTTAAGTACTGTACTTAAGTACAATTTTGAGGTATGTGTACTTTACTTTAGTATTTCCAATTTCCAATACTTTTACTCCACTACATCTCAGAGACAAATATTGTACTTTAACTCCACTACAATTATTTGAAAACTTTAGTTACTTTGCAGATATAAATTATGATATTATAAAACATACATTAACCACTTCAGCCCTATTTTATACATAGGCTATTGGAAAATAGCAGATCTACAAGCTCACTATGCGAAACTTAGTAAGCTTGAAGATCGGCTATTTTCAAACATTCTAGTACTTTTACTTTTGGTACTTCAAGTATATTTTGATAGCAATACTTTTGTACTTTTACTCAAGTAGTATTTGGAACACAGGCCTTTTACTTGTAACGGAGTATTTCTACATCGCGGTATTGCTACTTTTACTTCAGTAAAACATCCGAGTACTTCCTCCACCACCGCAGCTTAGCCGTCCTGACCTGCGTTTTCCTTCCCCATTCCTTCCACCTCGTTCTTGGCGACGTTCAGCTCGACCCTCAGGTCGGTCACCAGGTCCATCTGCTTGCTGGCCTCTCTCTCCACGCCCGTCAGGCTGGCTCTCTGCTCGGCCACGGTGAGGGTCAGCTGATACACCATGTCCTTCAGCCCCTTCACCTCGCTCCACACGGCAGGCAGAGAGGGGGCTCCACCTTCTGTGGAGGAAGAATACACACATTTTGTTTTTACTTGAGTAAAAGTATCAATACCTCAATGTAGAAATACTCTGATCAGTCTGGTATTCAGAATTTGACTTGAGTTAAGGTACACAAGTACTGGCATCAAAATATACTTAAAGTACCAAAAGTAAAAGTACTCAAGATGCAGATTGTCCCATGTCAAGTTTTCAAAATATATACAAATCTTTTGAAAATGATATATATATTTAAAAATAATAATAATAATAAGAGTAGTAATGTTTGAAAACAGCAGATCTACAAGCTCACAACGTGTCACGATGCAACGCATTGTGAGCTTGTAGATCTGCTATTTTCAAATAGCCTATGTATAAAATAGGGCTGAAGTGGTTAATGTATGTTTTATAATATATAGTAATCTATATCTACAAAGTAACTAGTAACTCAAGTTTTCAAATAAAAGCACAAAATTTGCCTCTGAGATGTAGTGCAGTAGAAGTCAAAAGTATTACAAATTTGAAATACTCTAAAGTAAAAGAAAAAACCTTGTACTTAAGTACAGTACTTGAGTAAATGTATTTAGTAACTTTACACCACCGGTATATACCTGGTTCATCGTTGTTCCGTCTCTCGTCGTTGTCTCCCAGTTCGCTGTCCCCCCGAACGCCAGGCTCACACACACACAGCAGAATGAAGACCAGCAGCGCTCCACGACCCTTCATCCTGGAACTCAGTCGATACGGAATGTTCTGACAGGAACCAATGTGACTCAATTTATTTAGTTTCATGTGTTCTTTTTATTATCCCTGTACCTTAACATTCATTGGTTAGTTCAGGGGGAGGGACACTTTTTTTTTTTTTGAGAGGGGAAAATAGCACAAGGATTTAGTGTTAGTTTGTTTTTTGGGGGGGACGACGATATTTTGCATCATGCTTCCATTAGACTAGGGATTAGGGGATTTTAGGGGGATTAAGGATTAAAACGATACATTTCTGTCTGGATCCCTTTGCGGTAACATGATGTTAACATGTACCTGTCAGACTACTTTAATACAAATAAAAGACACAGGCACAACACCAGAAGGAGCTCGGCACTGATGTCACTGAACCCAGTTTCGGCACAAAAATGGGGTCAAATTTGTTCTACTGCTGTGCAGTGGTGGGAAAAGTATGGGAATAAATACTCTGTTACAAGTAAAAGTCCAGAATTCTAAATGTAATAAAGTATAAAGTATTGGCATAAAAACGTACTTAAAGTGCCAACAGTAAAAGTACTAAGCTGTTGTAGACGTGTTCTATCTGTAGATCGGCTGTTTTCAAATAGCCTGTGTATACAATATGGCTAAAGTGGTTAATGTATGTTTTATAATATCAAGATTTGATATTGTGTGTGTGTGTGTGTGTGTGTGTGTGTGTGTGTGTGTGTGTGTGTGTGTGTGTGTGTGTGTGTGTGTGTGTGTGTGTCTGTGCGGTTGCGGGTGTATGTGTGTGTGTGTGTGTGTGTGTGTGTGTGTGTGTGTGTGTGTGTGTGTGTGTGTGTGTGTGCGTGCGTGCGTGCGTGTCTGTGCGGTTGCGTGTGTGTGTGCATGTGCGCGCGTGCGTGCGTGCGTGCGCGTGCGCGTGTGCGTGTGCGTGTGTGTGTGTGGGTGTGTGTGCAGTGAACGGATCATACGCTCATTGTCGTACAGTAAAACACATCTTTTTATTTTCAACTTAAGTGTCCACTCTGTATGATTAAACTGCCACAGTGCAAAAAAGAAAATACTAAAAAAATAATAATCCATAAGCATTTCTCCCTCTATGAAACACACGCGCACACACGCGCACACACACACACACACACACACACACACACACACACACACACACACACACACACACACACACACACACACACACACACACACACACACACACACACACACACACACACACACACACACACACACAATACGGTATATAAATAAATACACAGCACATCACATCACAGATAATAAGAGCGATAAGAGAGAATACGCTTCATAATTTTTATATATTAAATATGTGTCAATAAAAAGATGCAGAGCATCGTGTCGCCACTTTTCCATCGGGTTTGAACCGGTCCCGTTCAGTTTATTCCCGCCTACTTTTGAGCCAGTTCAGAGTTTCCACTGAACATGAATTGGTTCAGAACCTTAAAACTTGGTTTCGGGACTGGAACCAAAAAAAAGACTTCACCCCCAAAATGACTTTTTTTCTATGGATAAGTCACACCCCATGGAGACTTGAATTCATGGATATTTTTTTGTTTCGTCTCATTCCTAAGGCAATCCTTTGTTGACCGGCAGCGGTTCTGGTAGGAGACACAAGAGTCTCCTTTGCGTCTCCTACCGGAACCTCTCAATATAAAAACATATTTTTGGGGGTGAACTGTCCCTTTAAACCTGGTGGAAACGCGGGCTGGTTCGTGGCCGGTTCGTGGCCGGTTAACTAGACGGTACCAAGGTTCTAGACGGAACCAAGGTTCTAGACGGAACCAAGGTTCTAGACGGTACCAAGGTTCTAGACGGTACCAAGGTTCTAGACGGTACCAAGGTTCTAGACGGTACCAAGGTTCTAAACGGTACCAAGGTTAGACGGTACCAAGGTTCCAAGAACGGAACCAGTTCTAGAGCCAAAGTTGTTTTGATGGAAAAGGGGACTGTGTGCAGTGGTGGAAAAAGTACTCACATTTTTAACTTAAGTAAAAGTATCAATACTGCAATGTAGAAATACTCTGTTACGTAAAAGTAAAAGTCCGGAATACAAAATGGACTTGGGTAAAAGTACAAAAGTATTGGTATCAAAATGTAGGCCTACTCAAAGTACCAAAAATAGAAAGTACTAATTATGCAGAATGTCCCATTTCGCGACGCATTGTGAGCTTGGATCGGCTATTTTCAAATGGCCGAAATGTATATAGGGCTGAAGTGGTTCATGTATGTTTCGTAATAATAATCTAAATCTACAAAGTAACTAAAGATTTCAAACTAGAAAAAGTGCTCCTCGGAGCACAGGTCTCCGCCAGGTCAGGTAGGTTATTGTGGCCTCCTGGTGGCGCTATAATAGGCCAATGTGAAAAGGGTGGCATTTCTTCTCAGGCCTTTCAATGGGACACTGCATTCATGATTTGAGGCATTTTGTTCCAAAATTGTGTTTTGCTAAATTAGACCTGCTGGTGGCGCTATAAAGGCCAATGTGAATGTGAAAAGGGGGGCATTTCTTCCTCGGCCTAGTGGGAATCTGCATGCAAACTTTCACGGAAATTGCACACTGCATTCATGTTTTGAGGCATTTTGTTTAAAACTGACCAATCCTGCAAACTTTGGAAGCCACTGTAAGCCAAATAGGATGGAATATGAAATATCGGACAGATCCATCAGAATCACATGACTATGGAGATGCAGTGTACCAATTTGCGTGTTTTTTGGACAGAATCTGAAGGAATAATCTCCAAAAATGTATTTTACATAAGTCGGCCTCCTGGTGGCGCTGTAAAAAGCAGATGTGAAAATTGCAGTCTAATGTTTTTCCTTGGCCTCTAGGGAGTGTGCGTGCAAAGTTTCACGCAGATCGGTGCAGTTATAGTTAAAAATGCAAATCGGCCAGTTATAGCGCCACCATGAGGCTGATTTGAAAATGTTCAAGTGGCATTTCTTCCTCGGCCTAGTGGGAATGTGCGTGTGCAATTTTATGGAAATGGCAAGCTGCGTTCATGATTGGAGGCAGTTTGTTCAAAACGGACCAATCCTGCAAACTTTGGAAGCCAACCATAGAAAATCAGGATGGAATATGGGAAATCGGACAGATCCGTGTTGATCACATGACTATAGAGATACTGTGTACCGATTTGCATGATATTTGGATAAAATCTGTAGGAGTAATGTAAAAAAAATTGTTTTGCACAAATCGGCCTCCTGGTGGCGCTATAACAGGCCCATGTGAAAAAATTGGGGCAGAGGTTCTGAATTGGCATCCAGGGAGTGTGTGTGCACAGTTTCGGAGCGAACGGACCAACGGTGCCGGAGATTAGCTGGTAACACACAGACAGGACACACACACGGACGGACGGACGGACGGACGGAGGGTAAAACATACTCTCTCGCCATGCCTTCGGCCTGGCGGAGACAATAAATATAGTTGAGTAAAAGTGCTATATTTGGATCCAAGACGTAGCGGAGTAGAAGTAAAAGTATTGGATATTGGAAACACTCAAGTAACCGAAAGTACAAGTACCTCAAAAAAGTTGTACTCAAGTACAGTACTTGAGTAAATGTACTTAAGTTACTTTCCACCACTGCATGTTTGCCTATAAATACCAAAATTCTAAAGCAGTTTTTCTCAGCCTTAATTATTCATTTACAGTGAGATTATGTCAGCAGTTATTATTGTGATTATTAGCATGTCTCAGCCATTATTATCCATGATATACAGAAGCTTTAAAACATAAATCACACATTTACTGTAACTACAAGGTTCTCTTTCACTAGGAAACACATGTTTGTCCCGACTGTGAAGTCAAGATATATATTATATACAATAAATAACTCTACCGTCCTCTGTCCAAGTTCACACATTATTAACCCCTTAAAGCAGGGGTCTTCAACGTTTTCAGGCCAAGGACCCCTTGGCTGAGAGCGAGATAAAGCAGGGACCCCCCCCTTATATATTGTGTAAAATATTTATGTTTTCATAGATTTCATCGGCAGCTGCATAGACTTGTTTCACAGCTCTATCATGTTGGATTCATGTTGATGTGTATTTCCAGACATTTAACCATGCACTTACACAATACTTAGTAAACATGACCTTTCACTCTGTACTTAGTCTGCTCTTTTTTTCCCCCTACACCAAACCACTTTGCTGAAAATAGCAGATCTACAAGCGCACAACGCCTCGCAGCGCGAGGCGTTGTGTGCTTGTAGATCTGCTATTTTTGGCCAAAGTTCTCCTCAGAATAGGGATTCTTGGTTGAAGTGGTTAATGTAAAATATCACACAAAGATTTGGCGGACCCCCTGTAGTAACTCTGAGGACCCCCTAGGGGTCCTGGACCCCCTGTTGAAGACCCCTGCCTTAAAGGGATAGTTCAACCCAACATGACCTTTTTTCCTATTGATTAGTCGGAGACTTAAATTCATGGATTTGGTGTTTTTGTCACATTCCTAAGACAATAATTTGATGACCGGCAGTGGTTGCTGGTCATCAAATGATTGGCTTAGGAATGCGACAAAAACGATATATGTCTCCATGGGGTGACTCATGGATAGGGGAAAAAAAACTATCTCTGTAAGCTCTACAGTATGTACTACATTGTGCATCGAATAGCGAAAATAACAAATCACGTCTCAATCAATCTCTGGCTCTGTCTCTCTCCCTCTCTCCCTCTCTCTCTGTCTGTCTGTCTCTCTCTCTGTCAATCTTTCTGTGTCTCTCTCTCTCTCTTTGTCTCTCTGTCAATCTTTCTGTGTCTCTCTCTCTCTTTGTTTGTTTGTCTCTCTGTCAATCTTTCTTTCTGAGTGTCTCCGACTCGCCCTCTGTGTGTCTCTCTCTGTCTCTCTGTCAATGTTTCTGTCAATCTCACTGCTTCTCTCTTTCTCTCCCCCCAAACCCGTTGAGGCAGATGGCCACCTATACCTACAGTCTCTCTCTCTCTCTCTCTCTCTCTCTCTCTCTCTCTCTCTCTCTCTCTCTCTGTTAAAGGACAGTTTTTCCATGCAGTGTCGTCGTCGCCAACTGTTTGCTCGTGTGTCCAAAAATATGGTCTATGTAAGGTTTCATGAGATGACTTTGGTTATGATTGGTGGAATCGACGTGATTCCACGTTTCTCATTCAAAATCGAACTTGGGGTCTTATGCATTGGGAAGGGGACGCTAAAGCCAAACATCTTAACCGCTAGCCTAAGAGGAAATCCCCCCCTTTGCCTTATAGTCTTTTGATCTTCAGGTCGAGGCTCTGATTCGCTCAGAGAGATGTACGGCACAGTACCAAAAGTACTAAAATGTTTGAAAATAGTCTAGGTATAAAATAGGCCTAAAGTGGTTAATGTATGTTTTATAATAACATAATTTAAATCTGCACAGTAACTAGTAAAGTTTTCAAATAATTGTAGTGGAGTAAAAGTACAGTATATGCCTCTGAGATGTAGTGGAGTAAAAGTAAAAGTATTGAAAATGGAAAAGAGAGAGCTTGGACACATCATTCAAAGGTCTTCAGATGGTTGTAGAGAGTCTGGACACATCATTCAAAGGTCTTCAGGTGGCTGTAGAGAGCCTGGACACATCATTCAAAGGTCTTCAGGTGGCTGTAGAGAGCCTGGACACATCATTCAAAGGTCTTCAGATGGTTGTAGAGAGTTTGGACACATCATTCAAAGGTCTTCAGATGGTTGTAGAGAGTCTGATGGACACATCATTCAAAGGTCTTCAGGTGGTTGTAGAGAGTCTGGACACATCATTCAAAGGTCTTCAGATGGTTGTAGAGAGTCTGGACACATCATTCAAAGGTCTTCAGATGGTTGTAGAGAGTCTGGACACATCATTCAAAGGTCTTCATGTGGTTGTAGAGAGTCTGATGGACACATCATTCAAAGGTCTTCATGTGGTTGTAGAGAGTCTGATGGACACATCATTCAAAGGTCTTCAGATGGTTGTAGAGAGTCTGGACACATCATTCAAAGGTCTTCAGATGGTTGTAGAGAGTCTGGACACATCATTCAAAGGTCTTCAGATGGTTGTAGAGAGTCTGGACACATCATTCAAAGGTCTTCATGTGGTTGTAGAGAGTCTGATGGACACATCATTCAAAGGTCTTCAGATGGTTGTAGAGAGTCTGGACACATCATTCAAAGGTCTTCAGATGGTTGTAGAGAGTCTGGACACATCATTCAAAGGTCTTCAGATGGTTGTAGAGAGTCTGGACACATCATTCAAAGGTCTTCATATGGTTGTAGAGAGTCTGGACACATCATTCAAAGGTCTTCAGGTGGTTGTACAGAGCCTGGACGTAGGTGAACACACACATGGGGTCTGGCTTGTTGCCCATCACCAGCATGTCCTCCACCTCGATGAGTCGTATGCAGTCCGCCTGAACCCTGGAGGACGAGGGGGACGACAAGACAAGACCACAGTGAGCACAACAAGACCACAGTGAGCACAACAAGACCACAGTGAGCACAACAAGACCACTGTGAGCACAACAAGCTAAACAGTAAACAAGATTTTTTTTGTCACTGTATATATTTGCACATTCGTGAAATTTGTCCTCTGCATTTTACCCATCCTATAAACACAAGGAGCAGTGATGTCATTTACCAATCCTATAAACACAAGGAGCAGTGATGTCATTTACCCATCCTATAAACACAAGGAGCAGTGATGTCATTTACCCATCCTATAAACGCAAGGAGCAGTGAGCAGCCAATGTGCAGCGCTGGCCTGGAATGGTAAGCTACCTGGGTCAGGCGGGCTCAATAACCAATCAGCTATGGCCGCCCCATTAACTTATATTAGAGAGAGGCAGTTCTAGGATGTGTTATTAACTTACTCTACGGCAGCCCTCATAACCTAACCCTAACCCCGAAATAAAGTAACTAAAACCGGAAGTAAAGTAACAAAATCCGCCCCCAAAAAAATGGGATGCTGGCGACGCATGCATGCGTGCCCATCGTGCCTAGGCGCAGCCTATACTAGCGTTCTGGCTACACCACTGCTCTACAGTAGAGAGAGAGACAGTTCTAGGTTGTGTTATTAACTTACTCTACAGTAGAGAGAGACAGTTCTAGGTTGTGTTATTAACTCACTCTACAGTAGAGAGAGAGACAGTTCTAGGTTGTGTTATTAACTTACTCTACAGTAGAGAGAGACAGTTCTAGGTTGTGTTATTAACTTACTCTACAGTAAAGAGAGAGAGTTCTAGGTTGTGTTATTAACTTACTCTACAGTAGAGAGAGACAGTTCTAGGTTGTGTTAATAACTTACTCTACAGTAGAGAGAGACAGTTCTAGGTTGTGTTATTAACTTACTCTACAGTAGAGAGAGACAGTTCTAGGTTGTGTTATTAACTTACTCTACAGTAGAGAGAGACAGTTCTAGGTTGTGTTAATAACTTACTCTACAGTAGAGAGAGACAGTTCTAGGTTGTGTTATTAACTTACTCTACAGTAGAGAGAGACAGTTCTAGGTTGTGTTATTAACTTACTCTACAGTAGAGAGAGACAGTTCTAGGTTGTGTTATTAACTTACTCTACAGTAGAGAGAGACAGTTCTAGGTTGTGTTATTAACTTACTCTACTGTAGAGAGAGACAGTTCTAGGTTGTGTTATTAACTTACTCTACAGTAGAGAGACAGTTCTAGGTTGTGTTATTAACTCACTCTACAGTACAGAGACAGTTCTAGGTTGTGTTATTAACTTACTCTACAGTAGAGAGACAGTTCTAGGTTGTGTTATTAACTCACTCTACAGTAGAGAGAGAGACAGTTCTAGGTTGTGTTATTAACTTACTCTACAGTAGAGAGAGAGACAGTTCTAGGTTGTGTTATTAACTTACTCTACAGTAGAGAGACAGTTCTAGGTTGTGTTATTAACTTACTCTACAGTAGAGAGAGAGACAGTTCTAGGTTGTGTTATTAACTCACTCTACAGTAGAGAGAGAGACAGTTCTAGGTTGTGTTATTAACTCACTCTACAGTAGAGAGAGACAGTTCTAGGTTGTGTTATTAACTCACTCTACAGTAAAGAGAGACAGTTCTAGGTTGTGTTATTAACTTACTCTACAGTAGAGAGAGACAGTTCTAGGTTGTGTTATTAACTTACTCTACAGTAGAGAGAGAGACAGTTCTAGGTTGTGTTATTAACTTACTCTACAGTAGAGAGAGACAGTTCTAGGTTGTGTTATTAACTTACTCTACAGTAGAGAGAGAGACAGTTCTAGGTTGTGTTATTAACTTACTCTACAGTAGAGAGAGACAGTTCTAGGTTGTGTTATTAACTTACTCTACAGTAAAGAGAGACAGTTCTAGGTTGTGTTATTAACTTACTCTACAGTAGAGAGAGAGAGAGACAGTTCTAGGTTGTGTTATTAACTCACTCTACAGTAGAGAGAGACAGTTCTAGGTTGTGTTATTAACTCACTCTACAGTAGAGAGAGACAGTTCTAGGTTGTGTTATTAACTTACTGTACAGTAGAGAGACAGTTCTAGGTTGTGTTATTAACTTACTCTACAGTAAAGAGAGACAGTTCTAGGTTGTGTTATTAACTCACTCTACAGTAGAGACAGAGACAGTTCTAGGTTGTGTTATTAACTCACTCTACAGTAAAGAGAGAGACAGTTCTAGGTTGTGTTATTAACTCACTCTACAGTAGAGAGAGAGACAGTTCTAGGTTGTGTTATTAACTCACTCTACAGTAGAGAGCAACAGTTCTAGGTTGTGTTATTAACTTACTCTACAGTAGAGAGAGACAGTTCTAGGTTGTGTTATTAACTTACTCTACAGTAGAGAGAGAGACAGTTCTAGGTTGTGTTATTAACTTACTCTACAGTAGAGAGAGAGACAGTTCTAGGTTGTGTTATTAACTTACTCTACAGTAGAGAGAGACAGTTCTAGGTTGTGTTATTAACTCACTCTACAGTAGAGAGAGACAGTTCTAGGTTGTGTTATTAACTCACTCTACAGTAAAGAGAGAGACAGTTCTAGGTTGTGTTATTAACTTACTCTACAGTAGAGAGAGAGACAGTTCTAGGTTGTGTTATTAACTTACTCTACAGTAGAGAGACAGTTCTAGGTTGTGTTATTAACTCACTCTACAGTAGAGAGAGAGACAGTTCTAGGTTGTGTTATTAACTCACTCTACAGTAGAGAGACAGTTCTAGGTTGTGTTATTAACTTACTCTACAGTAGAGAGAGACAGTTCTAGGTTGTGTTATTAACTTACTCTACAGTAGAGAGAGACAGTTCTAGGTTGTGTTATTAACTCACTCTACAGTAGAGAGAGACAGTTCTAGGTTGTGTTATTAACTTACTCTACAGTAGAGAGAGAGACAGTTCTAGGTTGTGTTATTAACTTACTCTACAGTAGAGAGACAGTTCTAGGTTGTGTTATTAACTTACTCTACAGTAGAGAGAGACAGTTCTAGGTTGTGTTATTAACTTACTCTACAGTAGAGAGAGACAGTTCTAGGTTGTGTTATTAACTCACTCTACAGTAGAGAGAGACAGTTCTAGGTTGTGTTATTAACTTACTCTACAGTAGAGAGAGAGACAGTTCTAGGTTGTGTTATTAACTTACTCTACAGTAGAGAGAGACAGTTCTAGGTTGTGTTATTAACTTACTCTACAGTAAAGAGAGACAGTTCTAGGTTGTGTTATTAACTCACTCTACAGTAAAGAGAGACAGTTCTAGGTTGTGTTATTAACTCACTCTACAGTAAAGAGAGACAGTTCTAGGTTGTGTTATTAACTTACTCTACAGTAGAGAGACAGTTCTAGGTTGTGTTATTAACTCACTCTACAGTAAAGAGAGACAGTTCTAGGTTGTGTTATTAACTTACTCTACAGTAGAGAGACAGTTCTAGGTTGTGTTATTAACTCACTCTACAGTAAAGAGAGACAGTTCTAGGTTGTGTTATTAACTCACTCTACAGTAAAGAGAGACAGTTCTAGGTTGTGTTATTAACTTACTCTACAGTAGAGAGAGACAGTTCTAGGTTGTGTTATTAACTTACTCTACAGTAGAGAGAGAGACAGTTCTAGGTTGTGTTATTAACTTACTCTATAGTAGAAAGACAGTTCTAGGTTGTGTTATTAACTTACTCTACAGTAGAGAGAGACAGTTCTAGGTTGTGTTATTAACTTACTCTACAGTAGAGAGAGACAGTTCTAGGTTGTGTTATTAACTTACTCTACAGTAAAGAGAGACAGTTCTAGGTTGTGTTATTAACTCACTCTACAGTAAAGAGAGACAGTTCTAGGTTGTGTTATTAACTTACTCTACAGTAAAGAGAGACAGTTCTAGGTTGTGTTATTAACTCACTCTACAGTAAATTGTGTTATTAACTTACTCTACAGTAGAGAGAGACAGTTCTAGGTTGTGTTATTAACTTACTCTACAGTAGAGAGACAGTTCTAGGTTGTGTTATTAACTTACTCTACAGTAAAGGGAGACAGTTCTAGGTTGTGTTATTAACTCACTCTACAGTAGAGAGACAGTTCTAGGTTGTGTTATTAACTTACTCTACAGTAAAGAGAGACAGTTCTAGGTTGTGTTATTAACTTACTCTACAGTAAAGAGAGACAGTTCTAGGTTGTGTTATTAACTTACTCTACAGTAGAGAGACAGTTCTAGGTTGTGTTATTAACTTACTCTACAGTAAAGAGAGACAGTTCTAGGTTGTGTTATTAACTCACTCTACAGTAAAGAGAGACAGTTCTAGGTTGTGTTATTAACTCACTCTACAGTAGAGAGAGAGACAGTTCTAGGTTGTGTTATTAACTCACTCTACAGTAGAGAGAGACAGTTCTAGGTTGTGTTATTAACTTACTCTACAGTAAAGAGAGACAGTTCTAGGTTGTGTTATTAACTTACTCTACAGTAAAGAGAGACAGTTCTAGGTTGTGTTATTAACTTACTCTACAGTAGAGAGAGACAGTTCTAGGTTGTGTTATTAACTTACTCTACAGTAAAGAGAGACAGTTCTAGGTTGTGTTATTAACTCACTCTACAGTAGAGAGAGACAGTTCTAGGTTGTGTTATTAACTTACTCTACAGTAGAGAGAGAGACAGTTCTAGGTTGTGTTATTAACTCACTCTACAGTAGAGAGAGAGAGACAGTTCTAGGTTGTGTTATTAACTTACTCTACAGTAGAGAGAGAGAGACAGTTCTAGGTTGTGTTATTAACTTACTCTACAGTAGAGAGAGAGAGACAGTTCTAGGTTGTGTTATTAACTTACTCTACAGTAGAGAGAGAGACAGTTCTAGGTTGTGTTATTAACTTACTCTACAGTAAAGAGAGACAGTTCTAGGTTGTGTTATTAACTCACTCTACAGTAAAGAGAGACAGTTCTAGGTTGTGTTATTAACTCACTCTACAGTAAAGAGAGACAGTTCTAGGTTGTGTTATTAACTTACTCTACAGTAGAGAGACAGTTCTAGGTTGTGTTATTAACTCACTCTACAGTAAAGAGAGACAGTTCTAAGTTGTGTTATTAACTTACTCTACAGTAGAGAGACAGTTCTAGGTTGTGTTATTAACTCACTCTACAGTAAAGAGAGACAGTTCTAGGTTGTGTTATTAACTCACTCTACAGTAAAGAGAGACAGTTCTAGGTTGTGTTATTAACTTACTCTACAGTAGAGAGAGACAGTTCTAGGTTGTGTTATTAACTTACTCTACAGTAGAGAGAGAGACAGTTCTAGGTTGTGTTATTAACTTACTCTACAGTAGAGAGACAGTTCTAGGTTGTGTTATTAACTCACTCTACAGTAGAGAGAGACAGTTCTAGGTTGTGTTATTAACTCACTCTACAGTAAAGAGAGACAGTTTGTGTTATTAACTTACTCTACAGTAAAGAGAGACAGTTCTAGGTTGTGTTATTAACTCACTCTACAGTAAAGAGAGACAGTTCTAGGTTGTGTTATTAACTTACTCTACAGTAAAGAGAGACAGTTCTAGGTTGTGTTATTAACTCACTCTACAGTAAAGAGAGACAGTTCTAGGTTGTGTTATTAACTTACTCTACAGTAAAGAGAGACAGTTCTAGGTTGTGTTATTAACTTACTCTACAGTAGAGAGACAGTTCTAGGTTGTGTTATTAACTTACTCTACAGTAAAGAGAGACAGTTCTAGGTTGTGTTATTAACTTACTCTACAGTAGAGAGACAGTTCTAGGTTGTGTTATTAACTCACTCTACAGTAGAGAGACAGTTCTAGGTTGTGTTATTAACTTACTCTACAGTAGAGAGACAGTTCTAGGTTGTGTTATTAACTCACTCTACAGTAGAGAGACAGTTCTAGGTTGTGTTATTAACTCACTCTACAGTAAAGAGAGACAGTTCTAGGTTGTGTTATTAACTTACTCTACAGTAGAGAGAGACAGTTCTAGGTTGTGTTATTAACTTACTCTACAGTAGAGAGACAGTTCTAGGTTGTGTTATTAACTTACTCTACAGTAAAGAGAGACAGTTCTAGGTTGTGTTATTAACTCACTCTACAGTAGAGAGACAATTCTAGGTTGTGTTATTAACTTACTCTACAGTAGAGAGACAGTTCTAGGTTGTGTTATTAACTTACTCTACAGTAAAGAGAGACAGTTCTAGGTTGTGTTATTAACTCACTCTACAGTAAAGAGAGACAGTTCTAGGTTGTGTTATTAACTCACTCTACAGTAGAGAGAGAGAGAGAGACAGTTCTAGGTTGTGTTATTAACTCACTCTACAGTAGAGAGAGACAGTTCTAGGTTGTGTTATTAACTTACTCTACAGTAAAGAGAGACAGTTCTAGGTTGTGTTATGAACTTACTCTACAGTAAAGAGAGACAGTTCTAGGTTGTGTTATTAACTTACTCTACAGTAGAGAGAGACAGTTCTAGGTTGTGTTATTAACTTACTCTACAGTAAAGAGAGACAGTTCTAGGTTGTGTTATTAACTCACTCTACAGTAGAGAGAGACAGTTCTAGGTTGTGTTATTAACTTACTCTACAGTAGAGAGAGACAGTTCTAGGTTGTGTTATTAACTTACTCTACTCTTCAGTCTAGTCTAGACGTCGAGATGAGAAGTCGCATGAAGACGCGCTCTCCGCGCTCCCGTTTGGAGACGCGCTCTCACGGCAACATATTTGCCAGTTTTTCACTGGATTTACTTTTCATTTTCATCCTTTCGTGGACGACGGATTCATTCCTAGAATACCCACAAAATCTACACCTGATGGAGACAGAAAAGGGTAATCCACGGGAAATGAAAAACGAAAAACACTCGGACTTCTACCTACTCGACACTACAGAAACAAAGCATCTGGGGTTCGCGGCTGGAGCTCTCCATACCCTCCTCGCCATGGACTCGACTAGAAAGTACGCGCCCCCGACAGGACGCATGGACCGAAGATTTTTAATCATCATTCTTCTTCTCCTGTCGGGTGATATCCACGTTAATCCAGGCCCAGTTACCACCAGGCAAACTTCTGCCCGTCTGGCGAGAGAGGCAAACTTGGCCAACGAAGCTAGCGCTGCTAACGTTGCTATCGTTGCCAGCGACAACGTCGCACAACAACAACAAACCCACGCCGCTAGCTCTCGTTCCCAACAAGCCAACGCACCCTCGGACTGCATCAACACCACAGCTGTACTCGCCGCTCCACGACGCGCGACGGAGAGACGCTGCGCAACGGAAGAAACCTATCCACGGACACTTCTGGCGGTTCCAGGCGGCACAAGGACCAGGATGGACCCCCGTGGACACAGACGAAGGCCCCCCTCAACCCCCCATCCCCCCATCCCCCAAGCCCCACAGCTGGTTGCTTACCACCGAGAACCAGACGATGCCCAACCCCCCACCCCCCCCCAACCCCCACAGATGGCCGCGCACAGCGAAACAGAGGCTTTGATGGACGCTAACACCTCAACACCCCCCTCCCCCCCCGATACTGCTTCTCTCTGTGGACTATCAGTGGACAGTCATCTTTTCATTGAACAAATGAAAAAATCGTTTGGCGTTGGCTTGCACATGATACACCTCAATGTGAATTCCCTTGTAGGAGACAAGCTAACACAAATCAAGCAGATGTTTTATGATGGTAAGGTTGACATTTTAACTTTCTCTGAAACGAAACTTGATCATACGATAGATGATACTGATATTGAGATTGAAAACTACAAACTTTTCAGAAAAGATAGAAACAGAAACGGGGGCGGCGTATGCATGTATGTACATAAAGACAATGTCTGCATCCTTCGTGAAGACCTGAATGATGCAGACATTGAAGCTGTGTGGGTCGAGATCATTTTTGAAAATGCTAAACCTGTGCTAGTCGGTACCATATACAGACCTCCTAACCAGACTGATTTCTATGATAGACTTGATGAATGTTTAGCTAAAGTGGACAATGAGGAGACAGTACTTCTTGGTGACTTTAACACTGACATGCTCCGTAAGGAAGCGTCAGTGTTTAAGTCATTCAGGGGGTTTTGTAATCGGCACTCACTCCACCAGCTGATCACTCAGCCCACAAGGCTGTGTGTTTCCACTCAAACTATCATAGATCTCATTCTAACAACGGACAAGGACAAAATCCTCAATAGTGGTGTTACTACCTGTGGCATATCTGATCATAACATGATCTTCTGCACCAGAAAGAAACGTAAACCTAAGACCGGTTACCACCAAACAGTCACGATCAGAGACCTCAAAAACTACAAGAGTGAGGACTTAGATCACAGACTGGAGGAACAGGATTGGTCCGACGTACTAAACAGCACACAGGTAGACGAATGTTGGCTTGGTTTCAAAACCAAATTCATTCAAATTTTGGACAGTGTGGCTCCCATGAAAACCATCAGGGTCAAAACCCGCTCGGTTCCATGGATGAATTCGGATATCCTTACTACCATGAAAGTCAGAGACAAAAAGTGTTCTGACTATCATAAAAGTAGGATCAAACTTGCCAAAAGCTTCAACAAAGGTCTCGAATCCCACGTAGCGAAACTCAAAAAAGAGAAAAACATGCTAAGAAACAAGGTTAATGGCATGCTGCTGTTAGCAGAAAAAAGCTACCTCGATGGCAAAATTGAGGAAAATCAAAACAAACCACGTGAGCTCTGGAAGCTATTCAACAACCTACTAGGCTGCAGCAAGAAATTGAAAACCAGGTTTACAAACATAAACCTCAAGGTGAATGACACTCTCATTTCATCCAAACGGGAAGTGAGTAAAATCCTCAACATATTCTTCACGACCGTGGCCTCAGAGTTAGTTGAAAAACTACCCCCTCACTCTGGGAGTCATGGTGGAGAGTATGTTGATTCATTTTACGATAAACAGGGTGTACGCAAAGATGATTTTAAACTCTCCCCTGTGTCAACAGATGAGGTGTTTAAAAAATTGAGTGCACTCCAACAACACAGAGCCACAGGTCCCGACAACATCCCCGCTAAATTTCTAAAAGACTCAGCCGCCTCCATTGCCCCAATCATTACCCACATAATAAACCTCTCCATCATACAGGGACGGGTCCCTAACGACTTCAAAAAAGCAAGAGTGACCCCTCTGTACAAAAAAGGAAACCAATTAGACCCTGGCAACTACCGCCCTATTTCTATTCTTAGCTCCATCTCGAAAGTCATGGAAAAAATAGTCTATGAACAGGTTGATAAGTACCTTGCCGAAAAAAATCTAATTTACGAATTCCAATCTGGTTTCAGAACAAACCACTCCACTGACACATGCCTTCTCTATTTGAACGACTCTATCAAACAAGATGTCGACAAGGGCAAATATTGCGGCATGGTCATGCTGGACCTCCAGAAGGCTTTTGACACCGTTAATCACCCAATTATGATCAATAAGCTCAAAGCAATAGGCTTTGATGACACGTCGGTGAACTGGATGAGATCCTACCTGGAGGGGAGGGAGCAAGTGGTGGAAGTAAACGGCACCCAGTCCCCTCCTCTCCCAGTGACTTGTGGTGTTCCTCAAGGAAGCATACTAGGACCACTACTGTTCCTGATATACGTGAATGATATGTCCTCAGCTTGCGACTGCAAACTGTTCCTGTTCGCAGATGACTCGGCTCTGCTGGTCTCGGACAGGGACAGGCTGCAGGTTGAGAAAACTCTCAGCACTGAACTCAACAAGATCTGCATCTGGCTCTCCGACAACAAACTCTCATTACACCTGGGTAAAACTGAATCCATCCTCTTTGGGTCCAACCCTAACCTTAGAAAGGCTGAGAGTTTCACGATCAAAGTGGGTGAAAATGTTATCACAAGAAAGGAGGAAATTACCTACCTGGGTTCCATCTTAGAGGCAAACCTCTCAGGTGACAAAAACGCTGAAAAGACGATCAAAAAGGTCCACAAAATAACACGGAGGATGTGGAGGCTTGTTCGTAAAGTCAGTAAGAATACTCTGAAGATTCTTATAGGGGCCCTCATACAAGGTCATTATGATTATGCATGCACTTCATGGTATCACAACACCTCCAAGGCCCTAAAAACAAGGCTCCAAACATCCCAAAACAAACTTGTAAGGCTACTTCTTGGCCTCAATTACAAAACCCATCTAACCCCTGATCATTTTGCTAGGCTTGGATGGCTTAGGGTTGAGGACAGAGTACAGCAACTTGCTATGGGCCTGGTCTTCAAGATACACCACAACATTGGGATCCCCCTGTATTTGTCAAAATACTTCCAAAATGTTAATCAAGTCCATGATCATAACACCAGAGGCAGCTCCACAAACCATGTTCAACCCAGATTTGGCACAACAAAGGGAATGAACTCTTTCTCATGCTATTCATCTAAAATGTGGAATGCCCTACCAAAAGGAGTAAAGGAGTGCAAAACCCTACTCACTTTCAAAAATGCCCTAAAGATACACCTTCAGGAGGCTGCAATTCAAAAATGGCCCCTGTCCAAGTCCTAACCTACCCCATGTCCTAACCTAACCCCCCCCCCCTCTCTTTCTTTTTTGTACATATTTTTCACCCTTCATACCAGTAACCTGTAAACTGATTGTATGACATTCTGTATAGTAGTGTGTATATCTGTCTGTCTCTTATATGTCAACATGATTTGTGTGCATGGGGATCTCATCTTAAACAAGCTACGTGCTTAACTGAGCTATCCAGTTTAGTAGACCTTGTATTGCGAATTTGTACTTCCATGTACTGTTATGTACTGTCATGTACTGTTCTCATGTCTTACTAAATAAAGTACATCAATCAATCAATCAATCTACAGTAGAGAGAGAGACAGTTCTAGGTTGTGTTATTAACTTACTCTACAGTAGAGAGAGAGACAGTTCTAGGTTGTGTTATTAACTTACTCTACAGTAGAGAGAGAGACAGTTCTAGGTTGTGTTATTAACTTACTCTACAGTAGAGAGAGACAGTTCTAGGTTGTGTTATTAACTCACTCTACAGTAGAGAGAGACAGTTCTAGGTTGTGTTATTAACTCACTCTACAGTAAAGAGAGAGAGACAGTTCTAGGTTGTGTTATTAACTTACTCTACAGTAGAGAGAGAGACAGTTCTAGGTTGTGTTATTAACTTACTCTACAGTAGAGAGACAGTTCTAGGTTGTGTTATTAACTCACTCTACAGTAGAGAGAGAGACAGTTCTAGGTTGTGTTATTAACTTACTCTACAGTAGAGAGACAGTTCTAGGTTGTGTTATTAACTTACTCTACAGTAGAGAGAGACAGTTCTAGGTTGTGTTATTAACTTACTCTACAGTAGAGAGAGACAGTTCTAGGTTGTGTTATTAACTTACTCTACAGTAGAGAGAGAGACAGTTCTAGGTTGTGTTATTAACTTACTCTACAGTAGAGAGAGAGACAGTTCTAGGTTGTGTTATTAACTTACTCTACAGTAGAGAGAGACAGTTCTAGGTTGTGTTATTAACTTACTCTACAGTAGAGAGAGACAGTTCTAGGTTGTGTTATTAACTCACTCTACAGTAGAGAGAGACAGTTCTAGGTTGTGTTATTAACTTACTCTACAGTAGAGAGAGAGACAGTTCTAGGTTGTGTTATTAACTTACTCTACAGTAGAGAGAGACAGTTCTAGGTTGTGTTATTAACTTACTCTACAGTAAAGAGAGACAGTTCTAGGTTGTGTTATTAACTCACTCTACAGTAAAGAGAGACCGTTCTAGGTTGTGTTATTAACTCACTCTACAGTAAAGAGAGACAGTTCTAGGTTGTGTTATTAACTTACTCTACAGTAGAGAGACAGTTCTAGGTTGTGTTATTAACTCACTCTACAGTAAAGAGAGACAGTTCTAGGTTGTGTTATTAACTTACTCTACAGTAGAGAGACAGTTCTAGGTTGTGTTATTAACTCACTCTACAGTAAAGAGAGACAGTTCTAGGTTGTGTTATTAACTCACTCTACAGTAAAGAGAGAAAGTTCTAGGTTGTGTTATTAACTTACTCTACAGTAGAGAGAGACAGTTCTAGGTTGTGTTATTAACTTACTCTACAGTAGAGAGACAGTTCTAGGTTGTGTTATTAACTTACTCTACAGTAAAGAGAGACAGTTCTAGGTTGTGTTATTAACTCACTCTACAGTAGAGAGACAGTTCTAGGTTGTGTTATTAACTTACTCTACAGTAGAGAGACAGTTCTATGTTGTGTTATTAACTTACTCTACAGTAAAGAGAGACAGTTCTAGGTTGTGTTATTAACTCACTCTACAGTAAAGAGAGACAGTTCTAGGTTGTGTTATTAACTCACTCTACAGTAGAGAGAGAGACAGTTCTAGGTTGTGTTATTAACTTACTCTACAGTAGAGAGAGACAGTTCTAGGTTGTGTTATTAACTTACTCTACAGTAAAGAGAGACAGTTCTAGGTTGTGTTATTAACTCACTCTACAGTAGAGAGAGACAGTTCTAGGTTGTGTTATTAACTCACTCTACAGTAAAGAGAGAGACAGTTCTAGGTTGTGTTATTAACTTACTCTAAAGTAGAGAGAGAGACAGTTCTAGGTTGTGTTATTAACTTACTCTACAGTAGAGAGACAGTTCTAGGTTGTGTTATTAACTCACTCTACAGTAGAGAGAGAGACAGTTCTAGGTTGTGTTATTAACTCACTCTACAGTAGAGAGAGAGACAGTTCTAGGTTGTGTTATTAACTCACTCTACAGTAGAGAGACAGTTCTAGGTTGTGTTATTAACTTACTCTACAGTAGAGAGAGACAGTTCTAGGTTGTGTTATTAACTTACTCTACTGTAGAGAGACAGTTCTAGGTTGTGTTATTAACTTACTCTACAGTAGAGAGAGACAGTTCTAGGTTGTGTTATTAACTTACTCTACAGTAGAGAGAGACAGTTCTAGGTTGTGTTATTAACTCACTCTACAGTAGAGAGAGACAGTTCTAGGTTGTGTTATTAACTTACTCTACAGTAGAGAGAGAGACAGTTCTAGGTTGTGTTATTAACTTACTCTACAGTAGAGAGAGACAGTTCTAGGTTGTGTTATTAACTTACTCTACAGTAAAGAGAGACAGTTCTAGGTTGTGTTATTAACTCACTCTACAGTAAAGAGAGACCGTTCTAGGTTGTGTTATTAACTCACTCTACAGTAAAGAGAGACAGTTCTAGGTTGTGTTATTAACTTACTCTACAGTAGAGAGACAGTTCTAGGTTGTGTTATTAACTCACTCTACAGTAAAGAGAGACAGTTCTAGGTTGTGTTATTAACTTACTCTACAGTAGAGAGACAGTTCTAGGTTGTGTTATTAACTCACTCTACAGTAAAGAGAGACAGTTCTAGGTTGTGTTATTAACTTACTCTACAGTAGAGAGACAGTTCTAGGTTGTGTTATTAACTCACTCTACAGTAAAGAGAGACAGTTCTAGGTTGTGTTATTAACTCACTCTACAGTAAAGAGAGACAGTTCTAGGTTGTGTTATTAACTTACTCTACAGTAGAGAGAGACAGTTCTAGGTTGTGTTATTAACTTACTCTACAGTAGAGAGACAGTTCTAGGTTGTGTTATTAACTTACTCTACAGTAAAGAGAGACAGTTCTAGGTTGTGTTATTAACTCACTCTACAGTAGAGAGACAGTTCTAGGTTGTGTTATTAACTTACTCTACAGTAGAGAGACAGTTCTAGGTTGTGTTATTAACTTACTCTACAGTAAAGAGAGACAGTTCTAGGTTGTGTTATTAACTCACTCTACAGTAAAGAGAGACAGTTCTAGGTTGTGTTATTAACTCACTCTACAGTAGAGAGAGAGACAGTTCTAGGTTGTGTTATTAACTTACTCTACAGTAGAGAGAGACAGTTCTAGGTTGTGTTATTAACTTACTCTACAGTAAAGAGAGACAGTTCTAGGTTGTGTTATTAACTCACTCTACAGTAGAGAGAGACAGTTCTAGGTTGTGTTATTAACTCACTCTACAGTAAAGAGAGAGACAGTTCTAGGTTGTGTTATTAACTTACTCTACAGTAGAGAGAGAGACAGTTCTAGGTTGTGTTATTAACTTACTCTACAGTAGAGAGACAGTTCTAGGTTGTGTTATTAACTCACTCTACAGTAGAGAGAGAGACAGTTCTAGGTTGTGTTATTAACTCACTCTACAGTAGAGAGACAGTTCTAGGTTGTGTTATTAACTTACTCTACAGTAGAGAGAGACAGTTCTAGGTTGTGTTATTAACTTACTCTACAGTAGAGAGAGACAGTTCTAGGTTGTGTTATTAACTCACTCTACAGTAGAGAGAGACAGTTCTAGTTTGTGTTATTAACTTACTCTACAGTAGAGAGAGAGACAGTTCTAGGTTGTGTTATTAACTTACTCTACAGTAGAGAGAGACAGTTCTAGGTTGTGTTATTAACTCACTCTACAGTAGAGAGAGACAGTTCTAGGTTGTGTTATTAACTTACTCTACAGTAGAGAGAGAGACAGTTCTAGGTTGTGTTATTAACTTACTCTACAGTAGAGAGAGACAGTTCTAGGTTGTGTTATTAACTCACTCTACAGTAGAGAGAGACAGTTCTAGGTTGTGTTATTAACTCACTCTACAGTAGAGAGAGACAGTTCTAGGTTGTGTTATTAACTTACTCTACAGTAGAGAGAGAGACAGTTCTAGGTTGTGTTATTAACTTACTCTACAGTAGAGAGAGACAGTTCTAGGTTGTGTTATTAACTTACTCTACAGTAAAGAGAGACAGTTCTAGGTTGTGTTATTAACTTACTCTACAGTAAAGAGAGACAGTTCTAGGTTGTGTTATTAACTCACTCTACAGTAGAGAGAGACAGTTCTAGGTTGTGTTATTAACTTACTCTACAGTAAAGAGAGACAGTTCTAGGTTGTGTTATTAACTTACTCTATTACTTACTCTACTTACTCTACTTACTCTAACTTACTCTACTTACTCTATCTATATGAGTATTAACTTACTCAGTTCTAGGTTGTGTTATCAACTTACTCTACAGTAGAGAGACAGTTCTAGGTTGTGTTATTAACTCACTCTACAGTAAAGAGAGACAGTTCTAGGTTGTGTTATTAACTCACTCTACAGTAAAGAGAGACAGTTCTAGGTTGTGTTATTAACTTACTCTACAGTAGAGAGAGACAGTTCTAGGTTGTGTTATTAACTTACTCTACAGTAAAGAGAGACAGTTCTAGGTTGTGTTATTAACTCACTCTACAGTAGAGAGACAGTTCTAGGTTGTGTTATTAATTTACTCTACAGTAGAGAGACAGTTCTAGGTTGTGTTATTAACTTACTCTACAGTAAAGAGAGACAGTTCTAGGTTGTGTTATTAACTCACTCTACAGTAAAGAGAGACAGTTCTAGGTTGTGTTATTAACTCACTCTACAGTAGAGAGAGAGACAGTTCTAGGTTGTGTTATTAACTCACTCTACAGTAGAGAGAGAGACAGTTCTAGGTTGTGTTATTAACTCACTCTACAGTAGAGAGAGACAGTTCTAGGTTGTGTTATTAACTTACTCTACAGTAGAGAGAGACAGTTCTAGGTTGTGTTATTAACTTACTCTACAGTAGAGAGAGACAGTTCTAGGTTGTGTTATTAACTTACTCTACAGTAGAGAGAGACAGTTCTAGGTTGTGTTATTAACTCACTCTACAGTAGAGAGAGACAGTTCTAGGTTGTGTTATTAACTTACTCTACAGTAGAGAGAGAGACAGTTCTAGGTTGTGTTATTAACTTACTCTACAGTAGAGAGAGACAGTTCTAGGTTGTGTTATTAACTTACTCTACAGTAAAGAGAGACAGTTCTAGGTTGTGTTATTAACTCACTCTACAGTAAAGAGAGACCGTTCTAGGTTGTGTTATTAACTCACTCTACAGTAAAGAGAGACAGTTCTAGGTTGTGTTATTAACTTACTCTACAGTAGAGAGACAGTTCTAGGTTGTGTTATTAACTCACTCTACAGTAAAGAGAGACAGTTCTAGGTTGTGTTATTAACTTACTCTACAGTAGAGAGACAGTTCTAGGTTGTGTTATTAACTCACTCTACAGTAAAGAGAGACAGTTCTAGGTTGTGTTATTAACTTACTCTACAGTAGAGAGACAGTTCTAGGTTGTGTTATTAACTCACTCTACAGTAAAGAGAGACAGTTCTAGGTTGTGTTATTAACTCACTCTACAGTAAAGAGAGACAGTTCTAGGTTGTGTTATTAACTTACTCTACAGTAGAGAGAGACAGTTCTAGGTTGTGTTATTAACTTACTCTACAGTAGAGAGACAGTTCTAGGTTGTGTTATTAACTTACTCTACAGTAAAGAGAGACAGTTCTAGGTTGTGTTATTAACTCACTCTACAGTAGAGAGACAGTTCTAGGTTGTGTTATTAACTTACTCTACAGTAGAGAGACAGTTCTAGGTTGTGTTATTAACTTACTCTACAGTAAAGAGAGACAGTTCTAGGTTGTGTTATTAACTCACTCTACAGTAAAGAGAGACAGTTCTAGGTTGTGTTATTAACTCACTCTACAGTAGAGAGAGAGACAGTTCTAGGTTGTGTTATTAACTTACTCTACAGTAGAGAGAGACAGTTCTAGGTTGTGTTATTAACTTACTCTACAGTAAAGAGAGACAGTTCTAGGTTGTGTTATTAACTCACTCTACAGTAGAGAGAGACAGTTCTAGGTTGTGTTATTAACTCACTCTACAGTAAAGAGAGAGACAGTTCTAGGTTGTGTTATTAACTTACTCTACAGTAGAGAGAGAGACAGTTCTAGGTTGTGTTATTAACTTACTCTACAGTAGAGAGACAGTTCTAGGTTGTGTTATTAACTCACTCTACAGTAGAGAGAGAGACAGTTCTAGGTTGTGTTATTAACTCACTCTACAGTAGAGAGACAGTTCTAGGTTGTGTTATTAACTTACTCTACAGTAGAGAGAGACAGTTCTAGGTTGTGTTATTAACTTACTCTACAGTAGAGAGAGACAGTTCTAGGTTGTGTTATTAACTCACTCTACAGTAGAGAGAGACAGTTCTAGTTTGTGTTATTAACTTACTCTACAGTAGAGAGAGAGACAGTTCTAGGTTGTGTTATTAACTTACTCTACAGTAGAGAGAGACAGTTCTAGGTTGTGTTATTAACTCACTCTACAGTAGAGAGAGACAGTTCTAGGTTGTGTTATTAACTTACTCTACAGTAGAGAGAGAGACAGTTCTAGGTTGTGTTATTAACTTACTCTACAGTAGAGAGAGACAGTTCTAGGTTGTGTTATTAACTCACTCTACAGTAGAGAGAGACAGTTCTAGGTTGTGTTATTAACTCACTCTACAGTAGAGAGAGACAGTTCTAGGTTGTGTTATTAACTTACTCTACAGTAGAGAGAGAGACAGTTCTAGGTTGTGTTATTAACTTACTCTACAGTAGAGAGAGACAGTTCTAGGTTGTGTTATTAACTTACTCTACAGTAAAGAGAGACAGTTCTAGGTTGTGTTATTAACTTACTCTACAGTAAAGAGAGACAGTTCTAGGTTGTGTTATTAACTCACTCTACAGTAGAGAGAGACAGTTCTAGGTTGTGTTATTAACTTACTCTACAGTAAAGAGAGACAGTTCTAGGTTGTGTTATTAACTTACTCTATTACTTACTCTACTTACTCTACTTACTCTAACTTACTCTACTTACTCTATCTATATGAGTATTAACTTACTCAGTTCTAGGTTGTGTTATCAACTTACTCTACAGTAGAGAGACAGTTCTAGGTTGTGTTATTAACTCACTCTACAGTAAAGAGAGACAGTTCTAGGTTGTGTTATTAACTCACTCTACAGTAAAGAGAGACAGTTCTAGGTTGTGTTATTAACTTACTCTACAGTAGAGAGAGACAGTTCTAGGTTGTGTTATTAACTTACTCTACAGTAAAGAGAGACAGTTCTAGGTTGTGTTATTAACTCACTCTACAGTAGAGAGACAGTTCTAGGTTGTGTTATTAATTTACTCTACAGTAGAGAGACAGTTCTAGGTTGTGTTATTAACTTACTCTACAGTAAAGAGAGACAGTTCTAGGTTGTGTTATTAACTCACTCTACAGTAAAGAGAGACAGTTCTAGGTTGTGTTATTAACTCACTCTACAGTAGAGAGAGAGACAGTTCTAGGTTGTGTTATTAACTCACTCTACAGTAGAGAGAGAGACAGTTCTAGGTTGTGTTATTAACTCACTCTACAGTAGAGAGAGACAGTTCTAGGTTGTGTTATTAACTTACTCTACAGTAGAGAGAGACAGTTCTAGGTTGTGTTATTAACTTACTCTACAGTAGAGAGAGACAGTTCTAGGTTGTGTTATTAACTCACTCTACAGTAAAGAGAGACAGTTCTAGGTTGTGTTATTAACTTACTCTACAGTAAAGAGAGACAGTTCTAGGTTGTGTTATTAACTCACTCTACAGTAAAGAGAGACAGTTCTAGGTTGTGTTATTAACTTACTCTACAGTAAAGAGAGACAGTTCTAGGTTGTGTTATTAACTCACTCTACAGTAAAGAGAGACAGTTCTAGGTTGTGTTATTAACTTACTCTACAGTAGAGAGAGACAGTTCTAGGTTGTGTTATTAACTTACTCTACAGTAGAGAGACAGTTCTAGGTTGTGTTATTAACTTACTCTACAGTAAAGAGAGACAGTTCTAGTTTGTGTTATTAACTTACTCTACAGTAAAGAGAGACAGTTCTAGGTTGTGTTATTAACTTACTCTACAGTAAAGAGAGACAGTTCTAGGTTGTGTTATTAACTCACTCTACAGTAAAGAGAGACAGTTCTAGGTTGTGTTATTAACTTACTCTACAGTAGAGAGAGACAGTTCTAGGTTGTGTTATTAACTCACTCTACAGTAAAGAGAGACAGTTCTAGGTTGTGTTATTAACTTACTCTACAGTAAAGAGAGACAGTTCTAGGTTGTGTTATTAACTCACTCTACAGTAAAGAGAGACAGTTCTAGGTTGTGTTATTAACTTACTCTACAGTAAAGAGAGACAGTTCTAGGTTGTGTTATTAACTCACTCTACAGTAAAGAGAGACAGTTCTAGGTTGTGTTATTAACTTACTCTACAGTAGAGAGAGACAGTTCTAGGTTGTGTTATTAACTTACTCTACAGTAGAGAGACAGTTCTAGGTTGTGTTATTAACTTACTCTACAGTAAAGAGAGACAGTTCTAGGTTGTGTTATTAACTTACTCTACAGTAAAGAGAGACAGTTCTAGGTTGTGTTATTAACTCACTCTACAGTAGAGAGACAATTCTAGGTTGTGTTATTAACTTACTCTACAGTAGAGAGACAGTTCTAGGTTGTGTTATTAACTTACTCTACAGTAAAGAGAGACAGTTCTAGGTTGTGTTATTAACTCACTCTACAGTAAAGAGAGATAGTTCTAGGTTGTGTTATTAACTCACTCTACAGTAGAGAGAGAGACAGTTCTAGGTTGTGTTATTAACTCACTCTACAGTAGAGAGAGACAGTTCTAGGTTGTGTTATTAACTTACTCTACAGTAGAGAGAGAGACAGTTCTAGGTTGTGTTATTAACTTACTCTACAGTAAAGAGAGACAGTTCTAGGTTGTGTTATTAACTTACTCTACAGTAGAGAGAGACAGTTCTAGGTTGTGTTATTAACTTACTCTACAGTAGAGAGAGAGACAGTTCTAGGCTGTGTTATTAACTTACTCTACAGTAGAGAGAGAGAGTTCTAGGTTGTGTTATTAACTCACTCTACAGTAGAGAGACAGTTCTAGGTTGTGTTAATAACTCACTCTACAGTAAAGAGAGAGACAGTTCTAGGTTGTGTTATTAACTCACTCTACAGTAGAGAGAGACAGTTCTAGGTTGTGTTATGAACTTACTCTACAGTAGAGAGAGACAGTTCTAGGTTGTGTTATGAACTCACTCTGCCGTGGAGAAGGCCAGCTCCAGGTTGTGTTTGCGGTTGACAGGGTTCAGATCGTTGTATTCAAACTCCAGAGGGAAGAAGGAATGGACCAGAGCAGAGAACGCCATGCCGTCGGCCCAGCTGCCAGAGAAGTTCTGGATGTCGATGTTCTGGTGGTGGAAGAGAAAAGAAAAACGCAGCGATTGACCCGACTGACAGAATATTCAGGAATATTTGATGCAATATACACTTACATTTGAAGCACTAGACACGTGGGTGAGTGACTTGCATTGTTGCATTGCATTGACACAAATGTAACTAGCACAGGTCTGCGCCAGGTCAGGTAGGTTGTGGGCCAGCAATGTTCTGTATTTGGTGAGTCTATATGAGTAATATATATATATTTTTGTTGCAAAAATCAGACTCCTGGTGGCGCCATAACGGGCCGATCTGAAATATTTGGTGCAGGGGTTCTGCTCTGGCATCCAGGGAGTGTGTGTGCACAGTTTCACGTTGATCGGGCCGACTGTGCCGGAGATTAGCCGTTCACAGACGGATGGACGGACAGGGGGCAAAACATAGTCTGGGCCACGTCTTCTTCGGACCATAAATGCCACCCCACCGGTCAGTGACCTGATATAACCTACAATGTACCGTCATCTACGCACTTAAGATAAGATGCTCATATCCAGAGAGATTTACACGTGGGAGACCAGAGTAAGCAAAGTAAACATGATCCCTAAGCCGGCATAGGACAGGGTTAATAGTCACATGAGACAGAGTGCAAAAACAACAACACAGTGTTTCACAGTAACTAGGATACCAGATAAACACCAAAGCTACCATCTGTCTGAACAACATGCTATCTACATAACATTCTGTGCATGTGAAACTATAGGATACCAGGCAAACAATGAACCTAGCATCTATCTAAACCAGGGGTCTTCAACAGGGGGTCCGGGACCCCTAGGGGGTCCTCAGAGTTACTACAGGGCGGCCACCAAATCTTTGTGTGATATGATTTTTTTTTTTACATTAATCACTTGAACCCTAGCATCCTATTCTGAGAACCTTAGCCAAAAATAGCAGATCTACAAGCTCACAACGCCTCGCGCTGCGAGGCGTTGTGAGCTTGTAGATCGGCTATTTTTGTCAAAGAGGTATAGGTGTAGAGGGAAAAAGAGCAAACCTAGTAAAAATTAAGTTTAATCTGAAACACAATTTTATACAATATAGAGGGGGTCCCTGCTTCATCTCTCTCTCAGCTAGGGGGTCCTTGTCCTGAAAACGTTGAAGAGCCCTGACCTAAACAACATTCTGTACATGCTAAAATCTAAAAACATACATGTGCAACTGGCGGCCCGGGTCGGGGGCCACATGTGGCCCCCACCTTCACTTAATACGGCCCGCAGGTTAATATCCGAATGATTTCAGCTGTTATGATTCCAAACATGACCCACTTTAATTACTTCAGTCTATTTAGTAGCTTAAATGACAAGTAAAAGTTAATATAAGTATAACTAAAGTATAACTAGCATTTGAAATTAAATAAAAATGTTACTTTTCAGGATTCCAATTCAAAAATAGCAAAAACAAATTCAGGATTCCGAAACAAAAAGGGCAAAAATAGCAGATCTACAAGCTCAAAATGCGCCGCAGCTTGTAGATCGGCTATTTTTGCTTCTTTTGTGTGACATAGAATGGTGAAGTACGCCATTAATCAGTTTAAATAATAAACTTGATAACCAATGGTTCTGGAGCGGCACCATTCAGACATGATGTTACCTACCTGATAGCCGATGGTCTTGGAGCGGCACCATTCCAACAGCATCTGTTTGATCCCGCTGGCGCTCGACGCCCCGAAACTCTGCGATCTCTTCAGTTTGGGCTTAGAGCCCGGCTGGGATTTGGGCCTGTTGTTGAAAACAAACACAATCTGCTGCAGTAACCTGGAAATGTACTTTTCATGTATCGAGGACACACACGTTCACAATCACAGGTGGTACAGTGGTGGTCCCAGACAAACCACTGGTCCCAGACAAAAACAATTGTGTCAAGGACCCCCAAATCAATATGTATTTGGCCACGGACCCCCATCTGAAAATGTTTTGCCAGGGAAATAAAAGATTTGTGTTGCATATATTTTCTTCAACAAATAAAATAATTGGCTCACAACAAGTTGCATCGTGATGGATTGTGAGCTTATAGACCAGCTATTTTATAATGGCCGATGCACACATAGGGTTAAAGTGGTCAAACTGATGTTTATGCTCTATTAACACATTTAGCTGGGGACAAATATGTTGACCAATATATTTGTCATATTGAAAATATCTGATCTACAAGCCCCCAACAATAAAATATAAAATGTGATTTAAAAAGTCAAGGTTGATATGTTGTTAGCCAGACTAATTCTGTGTCACCTTGAACTTATATCTCAGGCGGGTGCCCCCATGTCCCATTACTGATCAATACTGTATCATAAAATAACATTGAAATTCATATTGTACTTACAGTCCAGCGTCTGTGTTGGCTCTCTCAAACAGAGCCCGTCTGGCCTGGGTTCCGTTGGCGCGGGGCAGAGTCTGAGACTTCCCCACATCCAGGCCCTCAGCCTTCATCACCTTTCTGTTGACGGTTGGCACAATAAAGTTAATGCCAACAACAGCTTTGATTAGGCATGTAACCATTTATCGTAAAATAGATTCAAACGGGTGACAATTTATAGCGATTTAATAATAAATGAATCGCGATGCCAAAAAATTGGGAAAACTTACTTTACCCGGGCTACATCTTCTGATATTTGTACTTGAATGTTAACATGAAATAATAACCCTGTTTAGTGTTTCATTAGCGCGAGCGAGAAAACAATATCTAAATACAGCTTGTAGAGACGCAGCTGGTAAACGAACACGTTGAAAGGCTACGCTAAAGATACCAAGGATTCGACGTTGATGTCACTGTTATGCGACGCGGAAGTAGCACGGACGTACTCCATTATGTTCGAAGCTCGTTATAAAGATACCAAGGATTCGTCAGTGATGTCACTCACTGACATTTGAAAAGACATGTGCAAAAGACAATACAGCATCTTTGTAAGAGAATTGATGAAGAGTTTTCAGTCATTTGGTAGAAGTGCAACTGTATTGAAAACACATTATAAAAAAAAATCACACCCTGTGTGAAGGTAGCGGCGCCTTTGATACATGTTGTCATCGATATGTGTTTATAATGTGTTTATAGCCATGTGTCACGTGAAGCTTGACCAATCACTTTGTTGACGGGTCTGACCAATCAGAGCGTTGACGGGTCTGGCCAATCAGAGCGTTGACGGGTCTAACCAATCAGAGCGTTGACGGGTCTGACCAATCAGAGCGTTGACGGGTCTGACCAATCAGAACGTTGACGGTGAACACGGACAAAGTCAGGTATAGAGCAGGATCCGCTCTATACCTAAAGGTATAGAGCGGCTAGCGCCGCTAAAAATATTATAATAAAAAGAGAAGAAAATACTGGATTTGTGTAAGATAAATACTTTAAAAAAAGATCTTTCGGTCATTGATCTGGAAAATAATTATGTGTTTAAAAAATGGTGAAAAATCGTAACGTGAGCCTAATATCGTGATTCGAATCATATTGTGAATTGTTACAAGCCTTTGACTGATTAACTGATTGATTGATTGATTACTTTATTAGCAGTTTTCAACAACAACAAAAAAGCACAGGAAAGTACAGTTCAGTACAAGGTCTGCTAAGAGGATTTAAAACCCAAGAAAGCCTAGATGGCTTGTTTCCATTGGGGACCTTTGTACTCAATTCATGGAAACATTTCATGGCAGACAGACATACAGCTCTGCCCCATTAGTCCATGCATGTCATCACGCAGGATTCATGATGTGATCTTACTTGTCAACGCTGGGGGAGAACGTCTGCACGGGGAGTGTCTTAGAGGGCAGTAGATTCATGTGATTCATGTCTGCGGATGAAGGGAAAATACAGAGAAAGAGAAAGAGTGAATTTCAACCTCAGAGAGAGGAGAGGAAACCGTCTAGTTCAGGGCTGATGCAACTCTGATGATGCAGAGGGCCACTATATTTCCACACTCACTCCAGAGGAGACACATTGCATGTACTGTCGGGTATTTTAACTTTTTTCGTATATTAATGCCGTATACTCGCCATATTATGTCACACAAAAGTAGCAAAAATAGCCGACCTACAAGCTCAAAACGCGTCGCGCTGCGACGCGTTTTGAGCTTGTAGATCGGCTATTTTTGCTAGTTTTTCATTGGAATCCTGCTTTTTTTGGGCTATTTTTGAATTGGAATCCTGAAAAGTAACACTTTTATTTAATTTCAAATGCATTTAGTTATACTTATGTTAACTTCATGAACTTAAGTATAAATACGTTGGACATAAAAAAGACAATAGAATGTTAATACTAGTCATTAAGCTACTAATATAGACTGAAGTAATTAAAGCGGGTCATGTTTGCATGTTTGGAATCATAACAGCTGAAATCAATGATATATCACTATTCTGATATTAACCTGCGGGCCGCATTAAAGGAGACATCCGTTCATTTTCAGTGTTATCTTTAATGTGTTGCTTAGCACTCACCAACATTGAAAGGGTCGTTGCGTTAATCTCATTGAGTCCGTTTCGTCCCGTCTAACGACCCCCTCCGTCGGCATAACGTACTTAAAGTACTTAAAGAAAAGTACTTAAAATGTTTACTTAAGTAAAAGCATCAATAATGCAATATAGAAATATACTAGTGTTACAAGTAAAAGTCCGGAATTCAAAATCTACTTGAGTAAAAGTACAAAGGTATTGGCATCAAAATGTCCTTATAGTACCAAAAGTAAGAGTAGTCATTATGCAGAATGTCCCATTTCAAGTTTTCAAATGTATAAAATGTATAAAAATCTTTTGAATATAGCAGATCTACAAGCTTGCAATGCATTGTGAGCTTTTAGATTGCCTATTTTCAAATGGACAAAATGTAACTAGTAACTAGTAGTAAAGTTTTCAAATCATTGTAGTGGAGTAAAAGTACAATATCTGCCTTTGAGATGTAGTGGAGTAGAAGTAAAAGTACTGAAAATTGGAAGTACTCCAGTAAAGTAAGAAATACCTCAAAACTGTACTTAAGTACAGTACTTGAGTACATGGACTTAGTTACTTTCCACTTCTGTGCGTTAGTTAGTTCGTTTTTTACCTGACTGTGGGAAGCTGATGCTTCTCTTCAGGCGAGGACTGGGTGACGATGCTACAGTGACGACAAAAACATAGATGTTCATTGACACTATAGCTCAGTTGTTCATAACCTATGGGTCGGGACCCCCAGGGGGTTCCCCACATGATTTTTGGGGGGTCCCTAGATGATTAGCTTAATGTGCAGCATTGTTTTCTCACTCCGCAGTAAACAAACCAACATACAGTATAAGTGTATACAGGGTATGTGCACATTTATAAAGTTATTTAATGACTTTTTAATAAATACATACAAATAAGTCCATTACTGCATCAAAAGTCCACAAACTCTACAACACAAACTGGTCATACATTGGCCAAATTGTGAGCTTGTAGATTGACTATTTTCAAATGTAATGCCTCAACTCCTACAATTCCAAGTGCAATTGTCAGCATTGGGGGGTCCCCAGTTAAAATATGAATATGTTGAGGGGTCCCCTGTTAAAATATGATTATGTTGAGGGGCCCCCAGTTAAAATATGATTATGTTGAGGGGTCCCCAGTTAAAATATGATTATGTTCAGGGGTCCCCAGTTAAAATATGATTACGTTGAGGGGTCCCCTTTTAAAATATGATTATGTTGAGGGGTCCCCCGTTAGAATATAGGAAAGTAAGAAAGGTTGAGCTGTGACCTGATTTAAAGGGGTATATTCCCTAGGTTTGAGCTGACCTGATTTAAAGGGGTATTCCCCAGGTTTGACAGGAGGGGCTTGCTGTGACGTCAGATGACCACCGGGGGCCTTGGGAGCCAGGGAGGGAGACAGAGCGGGCATGATGGGGGTGCCGCCACCAGGGGGCGCTGCCACGGTGCAGGGTCTGGTCATTGCAGTGAGAGGCAGATAGGGCTTAGCTTCACTCTGATCTGAAAGGACACAAACGCAACGAGATGATACAAGAGCCATGGTGGAAGAAATACTACTTTTTTATTTTTGTAAAATGATGTATAAGATAATTCTCTCTTAACCCATTAAGACCTGGAACGCATCTGTGAGCTAAAAAGCATTATTTTACACTTTGGGCTATTCAAAAATAGCAGATCTACAAGCTCATAGCGCGGCACCGAGTGCCGCGCTATGAGCTTGTTGATCTGCTATTTATGAAAAATCGTGAACATGTGAGCACATCTTTGAATATATATAGTCAAATACATATATGTGGGGGTCCTTCCTTGACATGAAAAAGTTTGAAAACCACTGATATAGAAACATACGTTTTTTCAGAATACTGTTGGGATTTAGAAGACATTCGTAGAATCAGCCTCATGTCTTAATGGGTTAAAGTAAAAAGCTCTGTATTTTGTATTTTGGCATCAACATAAACGTACGGTACCAAAGTAATGGAAAAAAAGACCCTGGGACATATTTTTGCCAGCGTCTTACCCATTAACCGTAAACGTCATTACATTTTTTTAATTACCCAAATGTATAAGAAATCTTTTCAAAATAGCAGATCTACAAGCTCATAATGCATTGCGATGCGCGACGCATTGTGAGCTTGTAGATCTGCTATTTTCAAATGGCCGAAATGTAAATAGGGCTGTAGTGGTTAATATAGGTTTTGTAATAATAATCTAAATCTATAAAAGTAACTAGTAAATGAAGTTTTCAAATAAGTGACGTTGAGTAAAAAGTACAATATTGGCCTCTGAGATATTAGTGGAGTGGAAGTAAAAGTATCACAAATCGGAAATACTGAAGTAAAGTAAAAAACGTACCTCACAATCGTACTTATAAGTAAAGAACTTGAGTACATGTACTTAGTTACTTTACCCCACTGTCATGATGGGAAGTGATTTATAGCGATGCATGTGTGCCGTTGTCGCTGAATGGTCTTAAGAGCTTGGCGGCTGTGTTTATCACCGAGCTCTTGTGTTTATGAGCAGACAACTTCATAGCTCTCAGCACCACATTCTGCACCAAACAACTCTCTGTCTGTCTGACAGACACTGACTCAATGTCAGTGGTGGAAAGTAACTAAGTACAGGTACTCAAGTACTGTACTTAAGTACAATTTTGAGGTATCTTTTACTTTTTTACCTCCGATTTTCTTTTACTGTTCTACTCCACTACATCTCAGAGGCAAATATTGTGCTTTTACTCCACTACAATTATGCGAAAACTTTAGTTACTAGTTACTTTGTAGATTTTGATTATTATATTACAAAACATACATTACCCAGCCCTTCAGCCCTAAATACACGTACATTTCGGCCATTTGAAAATACCCGATCTATTGTGAGCTTGTAGATCGGGTATTTTCAAATGGCCGAGAAAAAACAAAAAAGGAAAAAAACAGCGCCCTCTGCAGTGTTTTTTCATTTGAATTTGACTCTGGGGGGGACAGCCCAATAGAATGTGGATGACAGGATGTTGGCCGCTATAGGTCCCGCCCTCAGCCCTCCACTTCCTGTCCACGTGTCTTTGTTTACAATTCCTAACATTCCTAACTATACACGTTGTAACAGGATCTCCCGACAGATTCAGCTGCGGAGCAATGGATCTGTCTTGAGACATGACTGGTTACCTCTCAGGGCTCAGGCTGGAGCCCTGTGGAACTCCATATATGAGCACATCCGACGTCATGTGTGATGACATGAGATTTGACTCAGCTGGACTTAAAAGCTGATTATTAGCTTATTATTGTGCTGTTGTAAAGTAACCAAGTGCTAAGCAAGTGTATACATTATATCTGCAGTGTTTCACACTTTTACTTGTATTCAGCGTGTAGAAATGGCGTCTGCCAGCAGGCTCCTGTCTGAAGATCACTTCCTGTGTTCTATCTGTATGGATGTGTTCACTGATCCAGTCTTCACTCCATGTGGACACAACTACTGCAAAGCCTGTATCACACATTACTGGGACACTAATGATGTGTGTAAGTGTCCACTGTGTCAAGAAACCTTTTATAACAGACCAAAAGTATCCGTTTGTACTTTGTTTTCTGAGATGGTTCATCAGATCAGGAACGTTGAAAGAAGAATAGAATATCTGGTTGAATGTCTGGTGTTCAACCGCCCCAAGTTCTCTCACACAACTATCCTTCTCCGTTCCCTGCACTGGCTCCCCGTAGCGGCTCGCATTCAGTTTAAAACCCTGGTGCTAGCCTATAGGGCAGTGAAAGGAACAGCTCCCTCTTACCTCCGGGTATTGGTCAATGCCCACAACCCTTCCCGACCACTCCGGTCGGCCACCAAGGGGCGACTGACTCCCCCGCCACTCAACGGTCCTTCTGGTCGATCGACACGGTCACGACTTTTTTCTGTTCTGGCCCCACAGTGGTGGAATGAACTTCCCACTGATGTCAGGACAGCAGAGTCACTGCCCATCTTTCGCCGCAGGCTGAAAACCCACCTCTTCAGGAAACACTACCCTTCCTCTTTGCCTGGCCTACTTGTTGTTAACTAGTTTAGGAACTATCGTTGTATTGGATTGATTAGCTCGTGCTCATTTGATTTGGCTATTTTATCTCATGTGCTTGAAAGTAGATAGCTGATATATTGCACTTTTACCTTAGCGCTAGGTATACTCTTGGTTGCTTGTTTTTACAGGAAATACACTTAAGACCTCTGGTGATTAGTAGTTTCGTTCCCTACCTATGTTGAATACACTTATTGTAAGTCGCTTTGGATAAAAGCGTCTGCTAAATGACTGTAATGTAATGTAATGTAATATAATTCACTGCTCTGATCAGCTGTATTGAGAGAAGCCAGGCTGAGCTCATTGATGTGATTGAAGAGAAGCAGAAAACAAAAGAGAAACAGGCTGAAGGCTTCATTAATGAGCTGCAACAGGACGTCACTCAATTAGAGAAGAGAAGCTCTGAGCTGAAACAGCTCTCACACACTGAAGACCACCATGACCTCCAACACAACTTAAAATCCATTAACTCTGGGTGGAGACCCACCAAGGACTGGTGGGTCGTCACATGTGGGGACAGTGAGGACAGCTGTGGCTCAGCTGGAGAAGACACTCAGTCAAGAGATGAAGAAACTCTGTGATGCTGAGCTGAGGAGGATCCAGCAATATGAGGTGGATGTGACTCTGGACCCTGATACAGCAAATCCCTTGCTCATCCTGTCTGAGGATGGAAAACAAGTGAGTCATGGAACCGTAAGGAAGAATCTCCCCGACAACACAGAGAGTTTCTCTTATTATGCCCAGGTCTTAGGAAAACAAAGCTTCTCCTCAGGAAGGTTTTACTATGAGGTTCAGGTTACAGGGAAGACTGCCTGGGGTTTAGGCGTGGCCAGAGAGTCCATCAACAGGAAAGGTGTAACCATACTGAGACCCAACACTGGTTACTGGACTATAGGGTTGTGGAATAGAAATGAGTACTGGGCTTATGCGGCCCTGATGTCCTCCTCCCTGTACGAGAGGAGGTCCAGAAAGTGGGAGTGTTTGTGGATTATGAGGAGGGTCTGGTCTCCTTTTATGATGTGGAGACCAGAGCTCATCTCTACTCTTTCACTGGCTGCACCTTCACTGAGAAACTCTTTCCATTCTTCAGTCCATGTCTTAATGATGGTGGTAGAAACTCTTCTCCTCTGATCATCTCTCCTGTCAACATGGACACTGATCTCAGAGGGAACATGTCTCCTCCGTCTTCAATGTAAGAAAAACATGAATTTGACTCCTTTAATAAATTATCAAGAACAAAAAAAAAATCACACCTAGTGTGAAGTGGGCGGTGTGGTCACGGTGGTCATCACAGTGATGGAAGTGATTCACTTGAAAAAAAAACATAAAAGTTTTTTTTTTTAAGTGCATAGTCCTATTTATAGGGCTATGCACATGTGTCATGTGTTTCTAGCCAATCACAGTCCTGAAAAGAGTCATGGTGGCCAATCACGGTGCAGGGTTAGGGGGGTACAATGGTGGCCAATCACAGCGCAGGGTTGGGGGGGTGCAATTGGGTCGATGTCCAAACCTCACATATAGGGGCGGTTGCACTGCCCAAAAATATATAGGGCATGATATAGAGCCTATAACAGCTTTACCCAAGAAATGGGTCATGAGTAATATCCAATTTCCTATCATCATTTCAAACAAGTTTCTAAAATTTCCACCCAAAAAAAAGTCAAACGTGTTCAAGAGAACTTTTTTTTAAATCCATAAATCAATAACAAATCTAAATAATTGGTAAAAATATATTATTATGTCACAATGCAATAATTATGTCAACGATTTTCTAAAAATGCCACACAAAAAAAGTCACACAAGTTTCAAAAGAACTTTCAGGTGAGCTTTTAGATCGGCTAGTTCTCAAAGAAAGTGGAAAATCTTTATTTTGCCCTGAAATCTTTGCTTCTGGGGGTCCCTGGAACTAAATATTTTGAGATGGGGTCTGCGGCCAATTACATAACACATTTGTGGGGGTCCATGACATGAGAGAGTTTGAGAACCATTGGGCTAAAGGGTTATAGAACCATAGAACCATAGAAAAGTGATCTATGCTCAGCACGTCTAAAGGGATATAGGGCCATAATCTTGCCTTAGCCCTTATCCCTAAAACACTTTAAAATAGTTCAAATAGCCGATCTACAAGCTCACAACGTGTCGATGTAGATCAGCTAGTTGAACTATTTTAAAATGTCTTTCAAAATAATAAAACATGTCTAATAAGTTTCAGGGATAAGGCAAGACGCAATGTAGGGCCCATAGAACCATGAACCATAGAACCATAGAACCATATAACGTAGAACCATAGAACATAGAACGTAGAGCCATAGAACCGTAGAACAGTACAGTAGAACCGTAGAACCGTAGAACACAGAACCGTAGTACTGTAGAACCATAAAACCGTAGAACCATAGAAAATAGAACCGTAGGACAGTGACGTTATGGCTCACCGTGTGCAAATGGATATCGTCCCGGTTTGAGTCCCTCCTCTGTTGGTTGAGCGGGTGTCTTGGGCCCTGGAGCAGCGTCCTGGGGGGCGGGTGGTTTGGTGACCGCTGTGAGGGGGAGGTGGGGCCCGGCCTCTGGGACGGAGATCACTGGAGACCCCGATGCCTCTGCTGAAATGATTGATTGATTGATTGATTAATTGATTATTTGATTGATTGATTGACTCAATCCATTCATGCATTCATTCATGATGTTAACCCATTGTGGGCAGGAACCCCTTTGTGTTGTTATGTACAGTAAAGTATATAGCAACGTACATATTTTGTAATCTTTTAAAACATATTTGAAGTTTTTCAGAAAATCGGCCTCAGGTCTAAATGGGATAATAGAATAGAATGTTTCTCTCTTCTCTAAAACATCCTGGACAACACTCCACACGTCCTAGACTCTTCTCTCTTCTCTAAAACATCCTGGACAACACTCCACACGTCCTAGACTCTTCTCTCTTCTCTAAAACACTCTGGACAACGCTCCACGCGTCCTACACTATTCTCTCTTCACTAAAACACCCTGGACAACGCTCCACACGTCCTAGACTCTTCTTTCTTCTCTAAAACACCCTGGACAACACTCCACACGTCCTAGACTCTTCTCTAAAACACTCTGGACAACGCTCCACACATCATAGACTCTTCTCTCTTCTCTAAAACACCCTGGACAACACTCCACACGTCCTAGACTCTTCTCTCTTCTCTAAAACACTCTGGACAACGCTCCACGCGTCCTACACTATTCTCTCTTCACTAAAACACCCTGGACAACGCTCCACACGTCCTAGACTCTTCTTTCTTCTCTAAAACACCCTGGACAACGCTCCATATGTCCTAGACTCTTTTCTCTTCTCTAAAACACCCTGGACAACGCTCCACACGTCCCAGACTTTCTCTCTTCTCTAAAACACTCTGGACAACGCTCCACACGTCCTAGACTCTTCTCTCTTCTCTAAAACACTCTGGACAACGCTCCACACGTCCTAGACTCTTCTCTCTTCTCTAAAACACTCTGGACAACGCTCCACACGTCCTAGACTCTTCTCTCTTCTCTAAAACACCCTGGACAACGCTCCACACGTCCTAGACTCTTCTTTCTTCTCTAAAACACCCTGGACAACGCTCCATATGTCCTAGACTCTTTTCTCTTCTCTAAAACACCCTGGACAACGCTCCACACGTCCCAGACTTTCTCTCTTCTCTAAAACACTCTGGACAACGCTCCACACGTCCTAGACTCTTCTCTCTTCTCTAAAACACTCTGGACAACGCTCCACACGTCCTAGACTCTTCTCTCTTCTCTAAAACACTCTGGACAACGCTCCACACGTCCTAGACTCTTCTCTCTTCTCTAAAACACCCTGGACAACGCTCCACACGTCCTAGACTCTTCCCCTCTAAAACACCCTGGACAACGCTCCACACGTCCTAGACTCTTCTCTCTTCTCTAAAACACTCTGGACAACGCTCCACACGTCCTAGACTCTTCTCTCTTCACTAAAACACCCTGGACAACGCTCCACACGTCCTAGACTCTTCTCTCTTCTCTAAAACACCCTGGACAACGCTCCACGCGTCCTACACTATTCTCTCTTCACTAAAACACCCTGGACAACGCTCCACACGTCCTAGACTCTTCTTTCTTCTCTAAAACACCCTGGACAACGCTCCACATGTCCTAGACTCTTTTCTCTTCTCTAAAACACCCTGGACAACGCTCCACACGTACCAGACTTTCTATCTTCTCTAAAACACTCTGGACAACGCTCCACACGTCCTAGACTCTTCTCTCTTCTCTAAAACACTCTGGGCAACCCTCCACACGTCCTAGACTCTTCTCTCTTCTCTAAAACACCCTGGACAACGCTCCACACGTCCTAGACTCTTCTCTCTTCTCTAAAACACCCTGGACAACGCTCCACACGTCCTAGACTCTTCTCTCTTCTCTAAAACACCCTGGACAACCCTCCACACGTCCTAGACTCTTCTCTCTTCTCTAAAACACCCTGGACAACGCTCCACAAGTCCTAGACTCTTCTCTCTTCTCTAAAACACCCTGGACAACGCTCCACACGTCCTAGACTCTTCTCTCTTCTCTAAAACACCCTGGACAACGCTCCACACGTCCTAGACTCTTCTCTCTTCTCTAAAACACCCTGGACAACGCTCCACACGTCCTAGACTCTTCTCTCTTCTCTAAAACACCCTGGACAACGCTCCACACGTCCTAGACTCTTCTCTCTTCTCTAAAACACCCTGGACAACGCTCCACACGTCCTAGACTCTTCTATGTTCACTAAAATAAAAAAGGTACAATATCTAATAAATATCTAATAAATCTAATATGATACAGTGATGTTGTTAGGTTTTCAATAAAGTGAGTCCCGGGACTCACTGGTGGTCATTTGAATGAGTCCTACAAATCTTACATTAGATGGTGAACTATTTGACAGAGCATAACGAGCGTCAATGAGCGTCAGCTGGACACAGACACACCTGCCCTCTGCAGCGCTCTAATTTGAAAGTGACTGGAGTTTGTCTCATTTCCCTGCAAAAGCTTTGAATATGATTAAGGATTACTTTGAGTAAGGTAAGCTCACATTTCATATCACACACACCATACAGGAAGAACTCTCTCGACATGGAGTGTAACTTACTCATTTTGTATTTATAAAAAAAAAACGCTATTTTCCAATATTACATTTTTATGCTAATATCGGCCGATAATATCGGACTCGGGAGGCCGTTAATATCGGACATCCCTACAAAATTAATATATTTTTGTCATCTAATGATAAATATGTCCTCATTATGACTGGTATGCTCTACTACATAATGTGTGAAAAACATATTTTTCATGTCACCACGTCTTTAACACTGGGCTTCACTGTGTATGGCAGGGGTCTTCAACGTTTTCAGGCCAAGGACCCCCTAGAGTAGAGAGAGATGAACCAAGGACCCCCCCTCTATATTGTATATTTAAAAAAAATAAGAAGTTTAATCTGAAACGTAATGTTTCAGATTAAACTTCTTTTTTTTTTACTTGTTCTGCTCTTTTTTCCCCTCTACTCCTATACCTCTTTGCCAAAAATAGAAGATCTACAAGCTCAGATCTACAAGCTCACAAGCTCAGGGGTTGTGAGGCGTTGTGAGCTTGTGAGCTTGTAGATCTGCTGTTTTTGGCTATAAAGTTCTCCTCAGAAGAGGGATGTGGTTAAGGTAAAAAAAAATAACAATCCTATCACACAAAGATTTGGCGGACCCCCTGTAGTAACTCTGAGGACCCCCTAGGGGTCCCGGACGCCCTGCTGAAGACCCCTGGTGTGTGGAAAGTGTAAAAAAAACAAAAAAACGATATATTGGCACGCACGCTCGCCTTCCAGCATTCACACAACCAATCAGCAGCAGGCGCACAATGTGGGAAACAAAAGGGCAACGAGCGAGCGAAGCGACTGACCGTCATGCGTCTTGCAGGGTGTTGACACTGCTGCCACGGTGACGCTGGCGCTCAAGGCCTCGGTGACGCTGGCGTTGAGAGGAGAACGCAGGGTGCCAACAGCCTCAGCTGTTCTTTGATCTTCAGTTACATCAGCGTCTACCTGGAGAGAAACCTCCTGCTGTGCATCGGAGGAACCTCCTGCACACGCACGCACGCACGCACGCACACGCACACACACACACACACACACACACACACACACACACACACACACACACACACACACACACCTGGGTGTTAGTTAGGGTCCCAGGGAAATGAAAATGTACACACCATATAGTTGGTTCTCAAAGTGGGGTCCTCGGGGGGTCCCTGAATGTGTTGCTATAGCGTCACAATAATTTCAACCACTTGAACCTTTTTATACTTTGGCTTCTCAAAAATAGCAGATCTACAAGCTCATAAAGGTGTAGTGAAATGAAAAATATGTTTTTCACACTTTTAGTTGGTTGAGAGTCAGTTGAGACGACGTTTCAGACTGAATCTTTCAAAATAAAATGACCGAAAATGTCAGTACACTGCATCTTTAAATCGTATTATTTTAAAAGGCGAACATATTGAACTCAAATCTTTGCTTCTGGGGGCGCCTGGCAGAGCATATTTTAAGGTGGGGTCTGCGGCCACATACATATCATTTTGGGGGTCCTTGGCACGAAAAAGATTGTGAACCACTGATTTAGGGTCCCAGGTAAATGGGGGCAATTTCCACACCCTATAGCAAGGGTTCCCAAACTCTTCAGGCTGCGACCCCCCAAAATAATGATATTTTGAGGGGTGACAAACTGACAAGCACTTGGAATGCGTTGAGGCGTTTAATTTGATTTGATACCTGAGTTCCACAGATGAGCGGCTAGGGTCTCCTAACGGAGACATTAGCATATTTCCGCCGGTCATCAAATTACCGGCTTAGGAATGCGACAAAAACAAACATCTAAACAATCTCTAACCCTAACCTGGCGTCATGGGGTGTGTAATTGATAATAAAAAAATAAAAAAATCACATTGATGCACCTGGGACGTGTCATCAGTGTTGTAGCCTGGGGTCATCGGGTGTTTCGGGTCTCGCAACAACATACACCCTCACCCAGGTGACCCAGCCGGGGTTGATCAAGCCCCGACTTACGTCCCAGTAGCTACTGTACCCACGGTCAGTCCTATAGGGAAAGACAGGGCCACTCAGTTCGCTTCTCCGGAACTACTCTGCCTGGACCGGTGGAGGTTCTGGCACGTGGAGGGACTAGGCTCTGTGGATGGATGGATATATATATATATATATATAATTACGCCGGAGGGCGCTCTTCCCTAACGTATGAATGATCCCTTGACTCTGAGAGAATCATAGAAGCAGAAATAACGTCATCCCAAAAACACTCAGTCCATCCACTGCCATGTTATGAGATGTAGAAAAACACGTCTACCTCGGATTTCTTCCTTTTTTGATGACAATGAGCCGTATAACTGCCGATCGCGGATGACGATACAAAGCCTACATGTATGATGGAAGTTGTGGCGAACTTTGTTGTAAGGTAATGGTTGCAGTGGATGTACTGTATTTACCTTGCTCTCTGCCAGTCCCGTTCTCTTGTATGGTTCTGGACGGCGTAGCGTCGGCTGTTCTCGCCTCCTTTGCTTCGACACCCTGTTCAGTCAAACACAAAACGGTAACAGTTTGATTCTGACATTAACTCAAGTAAAAGTTATACCGAAAACGGACCAAAACTCCCAATTAGAAATGAAGCGCCTCTACTGTATATCACTATTGCCTCAGACACACCCTCAACTCATTCACTGCCACTGACGTAATAAACGTAATTATTCCCGTTTACCAAACCTGCCACAGACGTAAAAAACGTAATTATTAAGTAATTATTTATTATTTTTTTGACCCAAAGACCAAGGAGATATGATTTTTGGAAGGAAAAGACTCCCATCCACTTCCTTGTTAACTTAAAGCTTAAAAATTCTGTATCTCAGCTCCTTTTTTTTCAATGAAAAATCTCTGGCAGTGGGCAAACGCGGCCAGCAATAAGTCTTTAAGGCCTTTGCAGGCAGGGTGCGATTTTTCGCACGGAAAAAAAAGGGCAATATCATTTTTTAAATGGACACACGGTTCTCTGTGACCTCATGAATGAACACATGGTTGTCTATGACCTCATGAATGAACACATGGTTGTCTATGACCTCATGAATGAACACATGGTTGTCTATGACCTCATGAATGAACACATGGTTGTCTATGACCTCATGAATGAACACATGGTTCTCTACTATGACCTCATGAATGAACACATGGTTCTCTATGACCTCATGCACACCGGCTCCCAATTTGCCGTGAGGCAAGTGGCTGCGGTGATGCGTTTCTTTTTTTTCCCCCATCGAACCCAGTTCGATTCGTGCGTCTTTTCGCATGCGGTAAAAAACTGATTGAACAATCGCACCCTGTGTCTGCCAAGGCCTTTAATCATGTTTGAAAGTGAACATATGCCTTTACATTGTGTCTATGACCAAGGGTGAGATGCAAAACTGGGAAATGGGCTCAGTTCTCAGAACAAAAACAAATTTCCCAGAGCTCTATACTAGGACCCCCCCCCTTTGCTGTTTTCGCTATACACTTATATATCTCCGCTGGAAATAGCTGATCTACAAGCTATAATTCCTTTTAATAGGTCGTTCATGAAAGTCCTTGCGGTCTTGTTTCCAATGAGAACCTGTGAGCAATCAGGGGTTAAGAGTCTTGCTCAGGGACAAATTTTATTTCATCGACACATACAGTATGCTGGACCTGGCCTGGAATCGAACCTGGGGTAACCAGGGCCTCTGGCTCCCTAGGCGGGCTCACTAACCAACGACATATTGTGACACAAACGTCTTGTGAGCTTTGTAGATCTGCTATTGTTGCTGAACGTTGAGAACCAGAATATGGAGACTAGAGATCAAGTGCATAAAGTTGTCGTTACAGTTTACAACACATACTGTATTGTGCATTCCAGTGGTGTAAAAATTGTCACATTTTATACTTAAGTAAAGTATCAATACTGCAATGTAGTTCAGAATTCAAAATGTGCTTGAGTAAAAGTACAAAAGTATTATCATAAAAATGTACTTAAAGTACCAAAATTAAAAGTACTCATTATGCAGAATGTCCCATTTCACAAGTTTTCAAATGTATAAAATAGCAGATCTACAAGCCCACAATGTGTCGCGATGCAACGCAATGTGAGCTTGTAGATCGGCTATTTTCAAATGGCCGATATGTATATTGGGCTGAAGTGGTTAATGCATGTTATGTAATAATAATCAAAATCTACAAAGTAACTAGTAACTAAAGTTTTCAAATCATTGTAGTGGAGTCGAAAGTACAATATTTGCCTCTGAGATGTAGTGGAGTAGAGGTAAAAGCACTGAAAATTGGAAATACTCGAGTCCGGTAAAGTAAAACATTCCTCAAAAGTGTACTTCAGTAGAGTACTTGTAGTAAATGTACTTAGTTACTTTCCACCACTGGTGCATTGTGTGTTGGTATGTTTGCTGTGGCAACACTTTGCTCTCCAGCCGTGATGATTCCATTTAAATCTAGATGGAGGGATTCTGAGGGATTTGTCACAGCACACAAATCACAGACCAGCGCCTGTCATCAGGGTCAGGCTGGTCCTGGACTCATATGTGGATTATACCAAAGTTACTTTCTGTGAACTATACTGTATGTGGTTCTACACCTTAATCTAACGCACAACACACTGATACTCTTCTTGAACCTTAAAGGGTTAGTTCACCCCAAAATGACAGATCTACAAGCTCACAACGCATCGCATCGCGACGCGTTGTGAGCTTGCAGATCTGCTATTTTTAAACATTTTAGTACTTTTACTTTTGGTACTTTAAGTACATTTTCAATCCAATACTTTTGCACTTTTACTCAAGTAAACTTTGAATTCTGGACTTTTACTTGTAACGGAGTATGTCCATGCAGTATTGATACTTTTACTTAAAGGTAGGGTAAGTGATTTTCTTTGGTTAAAATAAGTGTTAAATAGTTCTATATTCTGATAGTACTCATTGCTATAGAGTGTTTGTTCAGTAAAAGGAGTCTCCTTGTCTCTCCAGCTCTTTATAAAACAGAAAATGCATTTTAGTTTCAGTTTCATTTCCAATTTTATCCAATCAGGACAGAGAACTCAATCAGGATATAGATTAAACAAGTGACAATATAGTGCTTTAACCTTTTAACAAAATACTTTTTGTTTTAACCCAAAAATATCACTTACCCTACCTTTAAGTAAAGAATTTGAGTAGGCCTACTTCTTCCCACCAGTGGGCCCCGGCCCCACAGGTTGAGAACCACTAGGTTGACATGATGACATCACGGTGCACTTCCCTTTAAACCACTGCGTGTGACGGACAGCTGTTTGCCCTTTAACAGACCGACAGGTGACGCTGCAAATGGGGGGGGGGGGGGGGCTATTCTGGACGTTGTGGGTCCCGCTCCTCCTCCGCTTACGTCCCAATATAGACCCCCAGTAGAGTCTAAATATACATCCACCCCCGCCCCCTCGCCCCTCCCTGCTCTAATGTCTGCACACGTCCCCATGTCTATCCATCAGCATCATAGATTACATCAGATTAATACATAGATATATTTAGACCAGACAGACAGACAGACAGACAGACAGACAGACACTATAGACCATTGGTTCTCAAAGTGGGGTCCGGGGACCCCCAGGGGTCCTTGGGGATGTCCTAGGGGGTGTCCCTGTGTCACTAAACACTCTAACCTTTTATACATTGGCTGTTCAAAAAATAGCAGATCTACAAGCTCATAGGGCTATGAGCTTGTAGATCTTATCTTTGCTTCTCGGGGTCCCTGGCACAAGATATTTTCAGATGTCCGCGGCAAAATATCAATTTGGTGGTCCTTGAAATGAAAAATGGTTGAGAACCACTGCTACAGACAGACAGACAGACAGACATGCTATCGCATACAGCCCTGGGGGACCCCAGTAAATTAAATAGGGATTAAGTGGTTATGGTCATTGCCTAGACAGCTCTCAGCACTTGGATTTGCATGCTTGTAACCTGCTATTAATATGGGTTTATAAATATAGATACAAATATGACCAAATGTAGCCAAAGTGTACAAGAGCAATCTATTCCCTTCCCTCTTCAAGTATGGTTATTATCATCATTTACATGTATTGTAAATGAGGATATTTTTATCATGTAAATGATAAAAATAGCCGATCTACAAGCCCACAACGCCTCGCGCTGCGAGGCGTTGTGGGCTTGTAGATCGGCTATTTTTGGCAAAGAGGTATAGGTGTAGAGGGAAAAAAGAGCAGACCAAGTAAACAAATAAAAGTATAATTTGCTTGAGCGCCTGCCCCTCAAAATGTCTGTGCACGCCACTGGTACATGTTGATGAGTTGAATACATAGAAGAACGTGTTGTACACAGCAGTCCTTTTTCTTGTCCTTTACTCTTTACCTGTAACTCTTTAACCTTAATCTTGTTCTGTAATCTGGACAGCAATGAGGGTGAACCTCAAGGCTCTTTTCCAGAATAAATAAAGGTTTCAATCAAAACTGCCGTGCTGCCTCTGGGCGACTGAATATCCCTGGCGGGATAATAAAGGTATCTATCTACATAGGACCACAATGGAAACAAGTCCTCAGGACTTTTTTTTGTGTTATCCTTCTAATCCTTAATGGATGATGTGTCAGGAGGACATGCCACATGTTGGTGGTAGAGTATAGTACAATGATAATTTGTTCCATGTTTGATCTAAATTAGATCAAACGTGATCATGGTGGCTCCCTCTGGTGGCTGTGGGCTGTGGGTGTCACTCAACTTTGGAGAGGTAGTTAGACAGGTATGAATGAGGGCACTGACTGACTGACTGACTGACTGACTGACTGACTGACTGACTGCTGACTGTGAGGTTCAATTCATAAAGGTCTCACAGGTAGTTTTGTGGTATTACCTGTGTAGGCCCTATAAAGAGAAGAATGCATTCGCCATCTGTTTTGAATAAGGGGTGTCATGTTTTGCAATTAATTAAGCTTACATAGACTATTTCTGTTATTAAGGCTTTGTGATTTCTATCAGACTGTGCAGGGCAGAGGCGTCTAATCTCAGGGCGTCTAATCTCAGCGTCTAATCTCAGGGCAGAGGCGTTCACAGTTCTGATGTTCACACCTCCAATTTGGAAGACAATTAGCTCCCTGTTGATGGTCCAATTGCTGATGGCTCTTGGTATCGATGTGTCTTCGTTAATATTCTCATTAACTCAACAATGAAAAGTAACTAGTAACTAAAGGTTTCAAATAATTGTAGTGGAGTAAAAGTACAATATTTGCCTCTGAGATGTAGAGTAGAAGTAAAAGTATTGGAAATTGGAAATTCTCAAGTAAAGTTACAGCACTTAAGTAAATGTACTTAGTTACTTTCCACCACTGCTTATGATCAAAATAATGTAAAAAAAAAAACTAAAAATCTAAAATTTGCCACAGACAAGGCCAAGTCTAGCCACAGACACTTTGATGACCCCTGGTCACACTACAGAGACAGTATGTAGGACTTGATGACCTGTGGTCACGCTACAGAGACATTATGTAGGACTTGATGACCCCTGGTCACACTACAGAGACATTATGTAGGACTTGATGAACCTTGGTCACGCTACAGAGACATTATGTAGGACTTGATGACCCCCGGTCACGCTACAGAGACATTATTATGTAGGAGCTGCCAGGACAGACTGTGGAGTGCAGTATGTGAGAAGGATTAACACTGTTTTCATGGCCCGTCCAGTAGCAACATGCACTTTATCTCTTCATCCACTTCACTCAGCACTTCAAAGTACAGAGGACAAATATGTGCATCGCTTTAGAGATCATTGGTTCACAGAGTGGGGTTCCGGGGACCCCCAGGGGTCCTTGGGGGGGTTCCAGGGGGACCCTAGCAAAAGTATAAAAAGTTATTTTTTTTAAATGCCAGGTACCAAAACATATTTTTTTGTTTCGGTTCCTGGCAAAAGAATCTATTCAGATGGGGGGTCCACGGCGAAATACAATTTGGGGGTCCTTGAGGGAGTTCCAGGGGTCCCCAGCTAAATGATTAGGAACCAAATGGACCAGATTAGGAACCAAATGGACCCTTATGGGTCTATAACTCAGACAGTGCATGTACAAATGGAACCAAATGGACTCCATTTTTCTGGAGTATTTGTTTAGTTTTTTATATTTAAAAGAAAATATTCTACTTTTCACTCAACTACATCTCTAGGACAAGGACCCCCGGGAACTAACTTTAAAAAGCTTATATAATGAATTAACCACCTCACATTATTGTGCTTTGTGAGCTTGAGGGTCTGCTATTTATACAATTGTTTTTTGAAAATGTTTAGATTTATTTGTTAAATAAAATAAATCATCGTTTTTTGTTTTCTTCAAAAATGTCAATAGAACAGAGCATTGATGTAAAAAAGTTTGTTCTTTTGAGTAATTTGACTTGAGCGACTTTCCCTTGCGGTTAAGTAATATATTTGACCTGGAGTATCTTAACTTGAGGGTTAAGTACTTGTGACCACCACTCTCTCACACACACACACACACACACACACACACACACACACACACACACACACACACTTATACACACGTGTGTGCACGCGCACACGCACACGCACACGCACACACACACACACACACACACACACACACACACACACACACACGTGTGCACGCACGCACGCACAGACACACGTTTGAAAATAGCAGATCTGCTATTTTCAAATAGCCTATGTATAAAATAGGCCTAAAGTGGTTAATGTATGTTTTATGATTTAATAATTTATATCTGCAAAGTAACTAGTAACTAAAGTTTTCAAATAATTGTAGTGGAGTAAAAGTACAATATTTGCCACTGGGATGTAGTGGAGAAGTAAAAGTATTAGTTACTTTCCACCACTGCTAAGCGGGGGGGTTGGCTGGGCGGTGGTAAAGCGGGGACGGTGACATCAGTAAAGAGGAATGCTGGCTCTGGCAGGGTGTGAGTTTCAAAGAGGAGGAAACAGAACAGCTGCTCTATCTCTGCTCCTCTGGGAGGAGGAAGAGGAGGAGGAGCAGGAGGAGTGGTGGAAAAGAAAAGTACTATTTTTTTTTTACTTTAAGTAAAAGTATCAATACTGCAATGTAAAAAGAATACTCCGTTACAAGTAAAAGTCCGGAATTCCAAATTCACCCGAGTAAAATTACAAGAGTATCGGTATCAAAATGTACTTAAAGTAAAACAAAGTAGAAAGTACTCGTTGTGCAGAATGTCCCATTTCACAAGTTTTCAAAATCATTTGAAAACAGCCGATCTACAAGCTCACAATGCGTCGCGATGCGACGCATTGTGAGCTTGTAGATCGGCTGTTTTCAAATGGCCGAAATGTATACAGGGCTGAAGTATGTTTTGTGATAATAATGAAAATCTACAAAGTAACTAGTAAGTAAAGTTTTATTATTAATTGTAGAAGAGTAAAAAGTATAATATTTGCCTCTGAGATGTAGTGGAGTAGAAGTAAAAGTACTGAAAATTGAAAATACTCGAGTAAAGTAAAATAAAAAAAAAACCTTCAAAAACGGACTTAAGTACAGTACTTGAGTAAATGTACTCAGTTACTTTACAGCACTGAGGAAGAGGATACATATTGACACGCAGCAGGGAAGGGACTTTTACATGGAATTGAACTTTCCATCAGCAGATCATCTGAGCGTAGCGGCGCGGCGAGGCCTTTCACATGGTGTGCCCATGCTGCAGCCCAGGGGCATGCTGGGAAATTCCCTACCAAGACCAAGAATGCATCGGTATCAAAATATCATCAACCTGTTATCTCCATATTATACATACTGTACCTGCTGCTATATATAATAATAAACGTTATTTCTATACCACACCTTTCATGACATGAAATGCAGCTCAAAGTGCTTTACAGAGCAAGAATTACAGTTACAACCAATTTAAAGGTAGGGTAAGTGATTTTCTTTGGTTAAAATAAGTGTCAAATAGCTCTATATTCTTTTAGTACTCATTGCTATAGAGTGTTTGTTCAGTAAAAGGAGTCTCCTTGTCTCTCCAGCTCTTTATTAAACAGAAAATGCATTTTTGTTTCATTTCCAATCAGGACAGAGAACTCAATCAGGATACAGATTAAACAAGTGAAATGTGAAGTGATGACACTAAGAAATGAGCAGACAAAATTGGAACTGGAACACTATACAAATGAAGCTTAAAAATGGGTACTTTCTCCTGATTGGCTGAGATTTTGACACCTACCGGAAAATGTATTTTCTGTTTATTAAAGAGCTGGAGAGACGGGGAGACTCCTGTTACTGAACAAACACTCTATAGCAATGATTACTATGATAATATAGTGCTTTAACCTTTTAACAAAATACTTTTTGTTTTAACCCAAAAATATCGCTTACCCTACCTTTAACAATAAAGCAAAAAAAAGAAAAGCAAAAGCATAAAACAACAGCAAAATAGGCAACAGTGAGGACTTAAAAATCAACAAAGAATCAGCTAAAAGCAAGAGTGAAGAGATAGGTCTTGAGCTGTGCTTTAAAGCTATCGACAGAGGCTGCCTGTCTTAGGTGTAATGGGAGTTTATTCCACGCTGTCGGTCCGTAGCAGCAGAATGCTGCTTCACCGTGTTTTTTTATATGTCATTGTAGGCACCTCGAGCAGGTCAGCACTACAAGACCTGAGGGGCCGGTTTGGAACATATCTCTCTAGACAGTTAAGATCAATCCTGAAAACAACCGGGAGCCAGTGTAGTGAAGCTAGAACTGGAGTGATATGTTCTCTCATCCTAGTTTTGGTTACAATTCTGGCTGCCGCATTTTGAACAAGTTGTAATCTGTCTGTCAGTTGTTTTCTTTGGCAGGCCAGAGTAGAGTGCGTTGCAGTAATCAAGCCGAGAGAAAACAAAAGCGTGGATCAACGTTTTTGCATCGTCCAACGACAGATAGTCTCTAATTCGCGCAATATTTCTAAGATGAAAGAAAGCAATCTTGGTAACATGATTAATGTGTGTATTAAAATTCAATTCAGAATCAATAATAACCCCCAGGTTCTTTACTGTGGTGTTACTTTCTACAGCCAGGTTACCAAGTCTACTTATTATTGATTTTATGTGGATCTACCTTATGTCTAATCTCATCTAGGCCTATTACTCAGACATCCCAACCTGGAAAATGTAATTTCAGGGAGGTTAAGAAAATATATGAACACATTATGTACATTTTATATATGCCACATACGTACATGTTTAACATATATGTGGATATATATGAGCTATATATGACACATATATTTCCTATACTCCACATATATGCACATATATGAACCTGAATATGGCATGTATGCAGCAAATATTCTGCATACAGTATATTTGCCGTATATACATGTTCACATATTTAGTAGACGGGCTCTAGACCGGATACGGCATTTGTGGGAGATTTATTACCACTTGTGGGTGTCCGGGAGCTGACGCTAATTTCCTGGAGAGTCCCGTAACTTACGGGAGAGGTGGGATGTCTGGCCTACTGTAGGCTGCATACCTGCTTCTTAGATAGATAGCTTAGATTGATTTTCCTTGAAAACAACTAACTGATGGAGCTTTGCTTGCAAACACATTTCACTCACTGGTTTACAGCTGTAAAGCTGTGATCAGTGTGATGTGACAAATACATGATTCTGATTCTGTTTCAAAAGGAAACATCTCACCCTGAGGATCTATATAGTGTGTAAATATCACGTTTAAACATTAATGGGACCATCAATTAATAAATAAGTACCATGATAATATATATATATTTTTTAAAAAGCACTTTAAACTAGCGATTGAAAACAAAGTATTATTTTAAAAAAAAAATAACACGATCTTGCGACCCCATTTTTTTCACCCAGTGCCAATTAATCCTGGGCGCTACACTCCCTCTGCCAGCCTAGGGAGAGCCCAGAGCCGAGCTCATGCCTCCTTCAATGCATGAGAGCCAACAAGCCGCTTCTTATCACCTGACAGGGGGGAGTTTCCCCGGTAGGACGTAGCGCGTGGAAGGAACACGTTATTCCAACCAGTTCCTTTCCCCTCCCCCCATCAGGCTCCACACAGAAAGACCCTTTCACCTACCCCACCTAGGGTATTGGGCAATGATGACACAGAGCAGAGGACACGCCCCAAGCGGCCACAGCGTCCCTGGCGCTTGAAAATAGCAGATCTACAAGCTCACAACGCGTCGCATCGCGACGCGTTGTGAGCTTGTAGATCTGCTATTTTCAAACATTTTAGTACTTTTACTTTTGGTCCTTTAAGTACATTTCGATACCAATACTTTTTTGTACTTGTGGATTTAGAATTCCGGACTTTCACTTGTAACAGAGTACTTCTACATTGCAGTATTGATACTTTTACTTAAGTAAAACATGTTGGTACTTTTTTCCACCACAGCCCATGCATGCATGCGATAGAAACAGCTCCTGAAAAGGGTTCATGTATTTTCTCTCTCTCTTTCTAGCCCATGCATGCGCTCCATGGGATCCAGCGCTCCTGAAAAGGGTTTGTGTGTATTTTTGGCCGGACGGTTTGGGAGGTTTGAGACCAGAGGAGTCCCTCTGATCCTCTGATGGATGTTTTAGAGACCCGGGAGGATTTAAAATAAACCTCTGCACACCCTCCCAACTGTTGGCTCCTGTGTGTGTGTGTGTGTGTGTGTGTGTAGACATCATCTAACTCACTGTAGACTACTGTACAATACCTGTGTGTGTGTGTGTGTGTGTGTGTGTGTGTGTGTGTGTGTGTGTGTGTGTGTGTGTGTGTGTGTGTGTGTGTGTGTGTGTGTGTGTGTGTGTAGACATCATCTAACTCACTGTAGACTACTGGACAATGTGTGTGTGTGTGTGTGTGTGTGTGTGTGTGTGTGTGTGTGTGTGTGTGTGTGTGTGTGTGTGTGTGTGTGTGTGTGTGTGTGTGTGTGTGTGTGTGTGTGTGTGTGTAGACATCATCTAACTCACTGTAGACTACTGGACAATGTGTGTGTGTGTGTGTGTGTGTGTGTGTGTGTGTGTGTGTGTGTGTGTGTGTAGACATCATCTAACTCACTGTAGACTACTGGACAATGTGTGTGTGTGTGTGTGTGTGTGTGTGTGTGTGTGTGTGTGTGTGTGTGTGTGTGTGTGTGTGTGTGTGTGTGTGTGTGTGTGTGTGTGTGTGTGTGTGTGTGTGTGTGTGTGTGTGTGTGTAGACATCATCTAACTCACTGTAGACTACTGGACAATGTGTGTGTGTGTGTGTGTGTGTGTGTGTGTGTGTGTGTGTGTGTGTGTGTAGACATCATCTAACTCACTGTAGACTACTGGACAATGTGTGTGTGTGTGTGTGTGTGTGTGTGTGTGTGTGTGTGTGTGTGTGTGTAGACATCATCTAACTCACTGTAGACTACTGGACAATGTGTGTGTGTGTGTGTGTGTGTGTGTGTGTGTGTGTGTGTGTGTGTGTGTAGACATCATCTAACTCACTGTAGACTACTGGACAATACCTGTTTGTGAATGAATGATCTGAACCTCAACCTATTGATGGGGAATTCTGATGCAGTAGCAAGTTGATATAGCTGTGCGCGCGCACAGCTATATCAACTTGCTCAACTTGTGTGTGTGTGTGTGTGTGTGTGTGTGTGTGTGTGTGTGTGTGTGTGTGTGTGTGTGTGTGTGTGTGTGTGTGTGTGTGTGTGTGTGTGTGTGTGTGTGTGTGTGTGTGTAAAAAAGCATCAAAAGTAGCAGAGCCACAAGCTCGTGCTTGTGGCTCTGCTACTTTTGATGCTTTCGCGTGACGGCTGTAGTGTGTGATCAAGTAGGGCCTTAATTCTCAAAAAAACACAAAACGTTAAAATGTGGAGATAAGAGGTTTCTGCCCGACAACAACGATATAATAATCAGACGTGGCAACACTGGTGCACAAGTGTGTCTGTGAGCGAGAGAGAGAGAGCATTAAGTGTTTACTTAGCATGTTCCTGTGTTTAGCGCATGCTGTGATGTTTTTGAAGCAGCACTCGTGGGACGCACGAGGAATGCCAAACGCTTACTCTTTCCATCCCTGCAGTGACGCCCGGTCCATCCGTCACTGAAGGCACTGATATCACTGCAGCTAAGAATAGAGTCACTACATGAATACTGTCTGGATGGAAATAAAGCCAGCCATGGATGGACGGACTGGACTGAGTGACTGACTGACTGAGTGACGGTGGTGTTGGTGTTGGCAGGTCGGTGGCACAAGCGTGTATATACAGTAGTGTGTAAATATCACATCCCCACACCCGGCTTTCCTCCCCTGAACATATGGCCTTGTAGCCCACACGTTTTCCCCTGAACATGGCCTTATAGCCCACACGTTTTCCCCTGAACATATGGCCTTGTAGCCCACATGTTTTCCCCTGAACATGGCCTTATAGCCCACACGTTTTCCCCTGAACATATGGCCTTGTAGCCCACACGTTTTCCCCTGAACATATGGCCTTGTAGCCCACACGTTTTCCCCTGAACATATGGCCTTGTAGCCCACACATTTTCCCCTGAACATGGCCTTGTAGCCCACACGTTTTCCCCTGAACATGGCCTTATAGCCCACACGTTTTCCCTGAACATGGCCTTATAGCCCACACATTTTGTTTTAAGCCAATAACAGGCAGAGTTTAGGGAGTATCAAAGCCCCGTTTGACGCTCAATGTCACCTGAGTCATAAATGGTAAATGGTGCATTTATATAGCGCTTTTATCCAAAGCGATTTGCATAGGTTGTGCATTACATTCACACATTCACACACCGATGGAGGAGGAAACCATGCAAGGCACCAACCTGCTCATCAGGAGCAATTAGGGGTTCAGTGTCTTGCTCAAGGACACTAACTCTGGGGGAGCCTGGGATCGATCCAGCCACTCTACCGGCCACTCTACCCCTGAGCCACTGCCGCCCCGAGTTCAAGTTCCTCAGAGTACACATGGAGGAGGAGTTTACCACACACACCACACACGTGAGGAAAAAATCTCAATAGCGTCTGTACTGGCTCCGCCGCCTGAAGAAGTTCGGAGTAAGCCATCGCATCCTCAGGCTGTAACTACAACAGCTCAGTTGAAGGAGTTCTATCAGGCTGTGTTACGGCCTGGTATGGAAACTGTATGGCCCGAGAAAAGATCCTAAAAGATAAAAGATCCTAAAAGAAGCCTACAGCATGTAGCGCGATCGTCAGAGCGCATAACGGGAGGCGAGCCTCCCCACGCTCCAGGAACTGTACAAAAAGCGTTGTGTAGTCAAAGCCCAGCACATCATCAATGACAAGAACCACCCAGGTCACAAACTGATGATTTGATTTATCTCCTTTCCCCTAAGCCCCCCCCCCATCCCCTTCTTCTTCCCTTTCTTTTTTTCTATGGAAATAGCAATATGATGGGAACTAAATCTGTGATGTGACAATAAAGCTGATTCTGAGAACACAAATAGGCTATTTCCGGCGAAAGCTTTTCCCCACAATAATAGAAAAAACAGAAAATACAATAGTATTGAGACCGGAGGGACTCCAGTTACCCATATGGGGTTTAAGTGGTTAAAGGGATAGTTCACTCGTAAAATTACTTTTTATTCTATATATCAGTCACCCCATGGAGACTTGAATTCATGGATATATATTTTTTTTTTGTCGCATTCCTAAACCAATAATTTGATGACTGATAGGAGGCGGTTCCGGTTGGAGACTCCTTTGTGTCTCCTACCGGAACCACTGCCTGCAAAAACAAAGAAGAATCTCCATGAATTCAAGTCTCCATGGGGTGACTCATCCTTAGAAAAAAAGTACTTTTCGGGGTGAACTATCCCAGGGTTTCTCTAAAACAGTTTGCAGCCTCTGCCAGCATTGTAACGATTTGTTACCTTTTCAAGTAGTCACAGAATATTTTTATGATGAGGTCATTGTGACTTCGTTGACATGTGTTGTTTGATGTTTGAAAATGCATGTTTTACTCTGGTAAAACAAAGTGAATTTTTTCTCTGTTTTTTTTTTGTCTCTGTTTTTTTAAAACATATTTGACAGGCAACGTGTTAAGTGACTAGGAGAAAGAAAAAACTAAACGGGGGAATTACTCACGTTGACCTGGGTGTATCGCTTTGACCTCCAGGGTGGGGGGGCTCTGGCGCCCGGCGTGGGGACGTCGGTACCACTATGGACACTGGGACCAGTGAGGACACTGGGACCAGTAAGGACACTGGGGACAGTAGGATCAGTATGGACACTGGGACCAGTAAGAACAGTAGGATCATCATTATGGACAGTAGGAGGACCGGTAAGGACAGTGGCCCCACCAGATTGTAGACTGGACTCTGACAGCCCCACGGATGCTGTACTGAAGGTGGACTGGGTCACCTGGCTGCTCGCCGAAACCTCTGTGAGAACCGGCAGGGGGCCGCCACTCCATTGGGTGATACGCTCCGCGGGTGACGCCGCATGTCCGTTTTCCACGGTGCCTTCCTCCTTCACCTCCTCCTTCTTCTCCCCCTCAGAGGAGGACTCTATACTCTTCTTCTGGCTCTGCGTCCCCGTCGTCATCGTCCCGATCCCCCCCGCCGACACCAGACCCTCCACCAGCAGCGCCAGAGCCTCCACCTGCGCCCTGAGCCGCCGGTTCTCCTCCTGCAGCCCGGCCACCGCCGCGCCCAGGGGCTCGAACGCGGCGCCGCACGCCTCGGCGATCCGCCGCTCCGTGCGCTGCTTGAAGGCGCTCACGTCCACGTGCACCTCGTGCACGGCGGCGTGCAGCGTGGCCTCCAGGCGACACACCGCCGACGTCTCGTCTTCGCCGAGAAGAGCGTTGCCGCCGGCGAACCTGGCCGGATCCATGACGATGATGATGATGATGATGATGATGATGACGGGTTAGATTCCGATTCGGGGCGTTGTCTTTTTGGGGGGGCGTCGTCGCTCACATGCAGGTACTGGTCATCAGGTACGGACCGGACATGTGGAAAACCTTAACAAGTTGGGGAAGCTCCGCTAGAATAAAAACAACATGAAAAAGAACAGCTTAGGCCTGAGGTTCCGATTCTGCAAAATGTCTTCTAAATCCTAAACGGTTTTCTGAAAAATGTACATGTTTCTATAGCAGTGGTTTTCAAACCTTTTCATGTCAAGGACCCCCAAAATTATATTGTATTTTGCCACGAACCCCCATCTCAAAATATGTTGTTCCAGGGACCCCGAGAAGCAAGGATTTGAGTTAAAAATGTTCGCTTTAAAACAATATAAATATATTAATTTGCACACTTTTTCTCGATTTTTCAAAAATAGCAGATCTACAAGCGGAAACCGCTCGTAGCGCTATGAATAGCCAAAGTGTAAAATAATGCTTTTTTAGCTCAAATCAAAAAGTGACACAGATGCGTCCTAGGTCTTAATGGGTTAAAGAACCAAGATTGTAATAATAATAATACTAATAATAATCTTGATTTGTATAGCACCTTACATTCACATTACGGTCATTTAGGAGACGCTTTTATCCAAAGAGACTTACAATAAGTGCATTCAACATAGGTAGGGAAAAAACTACTAATCAGCAGAAGTCTTTAAGTGCATTCTCTTCTAAAATAAGCAACTAAGAGCATACCTAGTGCTAAGGTAAAAAGTGCAATATATCAGCTACTATACCTACTTTCTTAAACAGATGAGACAAACAGGAAAATCAAATGAGCAAGAGCTAAACCAAATAAGTGTATCGAATAAACAAGATCCAATAAAAACAAGAGCTCGTACAGCTAATTGACAACAGGTAGGCAAGGCTAAGAGGAAGGGTCAGGGTAGTGTTTCCTGAAGAGGTGGGTTTTCATGACATGAAATGCAGCTCAACATGCTTTACAGAGCAGTAACAAAGTGCTTTACAAACTAATAACTATTTAACGATAAAGCAAAAAGGTTAAAGCAAAAGCATAAAACATTGAATATATATATATATATATATATATATATATATATACACACACACACGCACGCACGCACGCACACACACACACACACACACACACACACACACACACACACACACACACACACACACACACACACACACACACACACACACACACACACACACACACACACACACACACACACACACACACACACATATATATTATAGTCACTCTCAGGGATTCACACAGCATTTCCTCAGGTAGTCACAAAGATCTCACCTGCACATTACAGTGACTCACAGAGAATTCCCTCCCTAACAGAAGACATAACCCAGTAGACACGACTCTTCTTGTATGTAAATCCCCATGCAAGAGGAGTTTAGGAGTAGTCTCCGGTAGGGTTAGGGTTAAGCAGAGTCTCCGGTAGGGTTTGGGTTAAGCAGAGGCTCCGGTAGGGTAGGGTAACCCTATCTATAGACCCCCAGCAGCCATGAAGAGAAGCTGTTTCTCAGCTCGCTGCCGGCTGAGGACTGAAGGATGAGCTCAGTTTACCCTCAGCAGCAGCACCTCAGTCTGAACAGAATGCACTGATGTGGCAGATCACTGACATCTCATAAATCTATGACCGGCCCTCTGGTTCGGGGGTGTGGGGGGGTGTGTGTGTGTGTGTGTGTGTGTGTGTGTGTGTGTGTGTGTGTGTGTGTGTGTGTGTGTGTGTGTGTGTGTGTGTGTGTGTGTGTGTGTGTGCGTGCGCACACACACACACACACACACACACACACACACACATATATATGTAGAGCGATGCAACGCGTTGTGAGCTTGTAGATCGGCTATTTTCAAATATCCTATGTATAAAACAGGTCTAGAGTGGTAAATGTATGTTTTATAATATGTTTTATATTTGTAATGTAACTAACTAAAGTTTTCAAATAATTGTAGTGGACTAAAAGTATAATATTTGCCTCTGAGATGTAATGAGTAAAAGTACTGACAAATTACTCCAGTAAAGTAAAAAAAAAAAAGAACTAAAAAATGTACTGAAGTACAGTACTTGAGTAAATGTACTTAGTTACTTTGCACCACTGATAGTATGTAACTTTGCTCAGTGTTTACATATACCAATCATGTCCCTCTATAACAGCAGTCTGGTGGTGTTTACCTGCTGAAACACACTACAGTGTCGCAATGCTGATTTGGTATGTGGTTGCACTGTATTTGAATGACGTGGCGCGCACGTCTATTAACACCTACAACAGGTCACACATTGGACAATTGATATGCATCTAGGCTCATTCCTATGTTAATTTACCTGCCGTGAGTCGGGAGCCTTTGTAAACCTTGCTGAGGTGTGAATTTAAAGCAGTTTTAAATCTATGCGTGTGCCTTGGTGCTGTGCTCCTGGTCAAATAGGGTCCTGCACGGCGTGCAAGGCCGTCCCATGTGCATTGTACCCCTGAATTGCACGGATGTCATTTCGCGCATTTCTAGGCACCTAGAAAACCCGAAAACCTGTGCATATGAGCCGCCAATCCCACGGTGGGCGTAACCGGATTGCAACCCGGAAGCAGAGCAGTCTCCACAACATGATTTACCATTCTGTGCCTATCCGTATATTATATAACTCAAGCATCGTATATGCTCAAGAGGGAATGTCGCAACGTTCGGGACGGCAACTCGTTGGCTTTAGCTCGCTCGGCGGTCCCTCACGTGGCTCCAGTCCAGTTCGCTTTTGACTGCTCGCCTCTGAAATGGTTTCGTCAATGGAGGAGATGTGAGGTAACCTGACTCTGCCTGATGGAAGAAGCTTCCTTCACACACGTATTTGTCTTGGGAGCCTGGTTACTCAGTAGAGGCTATGCGCGTGACATCATCGTACCCGGAAGTTATGCGGGAACGCCTACTGAGTGGCAAAAAACTACTTTCTGGCCTTGAAAGCCCATACATCCAAACAGAAAAGTCCGATCTGATTGTATTAAACAACGTTCGATTCACCAACATGGCAGCTGGAAGCTGTACGGAAAGCTTGAATTATCCGCTTTCTATCTGCAACGTTTTTGTTTCATAAAAATCCACCGTAGAGACATGTTATGAGATACTTTCTGTCAATACATTCTGTGCAGGTGATTATTTTTTTGTGTCAGAGTGTGTCGGAGTTTGGAAGCGCTCGTTTTCAATAACACAACCTCCTGCTGCATCCTGCATTTTGGAAAAAAAAACGTTGAACACCCTGTACTGTAGACTATACATACCTGACCAGGACGGTTGCTTTCCAGTAAAGCCCAGGATGGATGGTGTAAGCAGAGCTTTAAAGGGCCGTTGGTTGGTTGGGACGGCAGACAGACAGACAGACAGGTTGGCTGGGACGGCAGACAGACAGGTTGGTTGGTTGGTACAGACAGACAGATTCCTGGCCACCAGTCATCTCATTAAAATCCCATTGGTCTGGGTGGAGGTGTGGGTGGAGGTCTGGGTGGAGGTCTGGGTGGAAGGCTCTTTCAGCGGCGCTCTCCCTCACATTTCTTCTCATCCAGGCGGGACCAGGAGGCACGTGGCTGACTGTGTTTATTTATAAGTTCATGTTGTTCCATCACAGACCGAACAGACAGACAGGCAAGCAGGCAGGCAGACAGGCAGGCAGGCAGGCAGACAGGCAGACAGACAGACAGACAGACAGACAGACAGACAGACAGACAGACAGGCAGGCAGGCAGGCAGGCAGACAGACATAAAGACAGACACAGATAGAAGTGTGTGTGTGTGTGTGTGTGTGTGTGTGTGTGTGTGTGTGTGTGTGTGTGTGTGTGTGTGTGTGTGTGTGTGTGTGTGTGTGTGTGTGTGTGTGTGTGTGTATGAATGAATGAATGATCTTTTTTATTATTATGTTATTTATTTTCGGCGTGTCTTGTCATAAGACTCATCCCTTACGGGATTATAAGACACCAACAACATCAGTAAACAATATCACATTCACTTCTTGGAAAAGGATGAGTGAATGTGTGTTCTGTGTGTATGTGTGTGTGCGCCTGTGAGCGTGTGTGTGCGTGCGTGTGCGTGCATGCGTGAGTAAGTGCATGCGTATGTGTGTGTGTGGCTGTGCATGTGTGTGTGTGCGTGCGTGCCTCTCTGTGTGTGTTGCCGGTTCTCCTCCTGATGCTATTTTGGGTCTTTTATTTGTACCCAACCAAATCGTCCACCAACAGTTAAAGCGCAGCAAATAAGGGAAGGCCCTAAATAACAAAAATCAAAAATAAGACTTTACAAAAATAATAGAAAACGAACATACTTGACAGCAAACTAAACTAAAGAAAACAACCTACGGTAGGAACTTAAGAAACGTAAACAGGCGACACCCTTAAACAAGGGCCCTAGTAGCTCTCCCCTTAGTGCTTACAGCTGGTTGCTCCAAGTCTAACTGAACTCCCCATACCTGTAGCATGCCTGCTTTTTAAGCAGGTAGGACAAACCAAGCACCATGAAAGTAATTAGTATCCATTATCTCAAACCAGGCAAACCAAGGCCCATGAGTTAATCTACAATTACATCAATGCTTCTTAAACATATTGTCAATGAATACCCTTCAATACCTATTTCAGGCACCAAACACATACAAGCAAACTGCCACATAACATTAAAAAACACCCCTCCTCATCTACAGTACTTGGCACGTTCCACCCCTTCTTAAACCAAATGGACTAGCCCTGGTCTGTTGCGGCAGCTACAAGTCAGATTCAGAGGGGTGCCAGTACTGCAGAGGAAAGACCAGGTGACAAACAAACATTTCAGATCAGTTCTAATAAACATTGTTTAAATAAACATACAGTTTGAACCCCTGAAGTCTGTGTTATTTCTAAGTTTGAATGAATTACAGGTGCAAATCACATCATGCCACAGACTGTCCCTTCCCAACCTACTGATGTAGGTTTGAATGGCTGGAAGGGAACAGGGATAATGCCCCCTGGTGGACAGAGGACTCAACCCTAGTAACTTGAGTAAAAGTATAGATACTCCTGGTCAAATATTACTCCTGTCTGTGTAAGTGAAAGTTGTTCTGTCAAGTTTGTACTTCAGTTAAAGTACTGGAGGAAATAAATACTTAGATATTCCATAGTACATGCTTTTAAAAAAGTACTCTAAGTATTCCAAAATACTAATTATACATTTACTCTAAATTTAAAAAGGTTACTAATTAAATAAAATTCAGGTGCTCGTCGTGGAGTCTAGAGCTCTAAACAGCGCAGCGTTACAAACGATGAGATCTCTGGCACTCAACAACACGTTTTTAATAAAACTCTGGCACCGAATGTGTTTTAACTCATTCACTGCCAACGACGTAATAAACATGATTTTATTTTATCATTATTTCTTATTTTCTGTATATTGTAAACCAACACATTATGTATGCATGCATTGTTTTGTATACTAATAATAAATATATGATTTAAACTTCAATATCTTAACTGTAAATGTTTTAACTCAGTCCCATACGTTATTTATGTTGTTCATGGTTTAATATTGTGTAGGCCTACATCTAAAGTCTTATTTAATTCAATTAAGAAAGGGAAAAACACTGAATTACAAAAGCCTGCAATAAACTATGATTTAATTCAAATGCAACACCAGACAAACTGATTTTTATTTGTATTTTTATTAGGTTATTTAAAAACAATGATTAAAAAAAAGGTCAACTTATCATTGTTAAAGAAATGTATATTGTTGCTGTCGGGTGGAAACTTTGTACGTCCAAAACCCTTTTTATTATTATTTTAAAACATTTTAGAATAGTTAAAATAGCAGATTTACAAGTTCACAACGTGTCGTGATGTGAAGCGTTCCTATTTTCCCTCCTTTTGTGTGAAACTCTTTTACGACGAATAAGGGCATTAATTTGCGAAAAAGTAGAAATATGGAGATACAAGGTTTCTGCCCGACAACAAGCATATAGAAGAATAACTATAGTGGTTAATGAAAGAGGATAATATAACACACCAAAACTCTACATAAAATAGATCATAAAGTAAAACTAAACAGTAAACTAACTTTAACATCATATAAAAGTCATAGTAAAACTAAACAGTAAACTAACTTTAACATCATATAAAAGTCATAGTAAAACTAAACAGTAAACTAACTTTAACATCATATAAAAGTCATAGTAAAACTAAACAGTAAACTAACTTTATCATCATATAAAAGTCATAGTAAAACTAAACAGTAAACTAACTTTAACATTATATAAAAGTCATAGTAAAACTAAAAAGTAAACTAACTTTAACATCATATAAAAGTCATAGTAAAACTAAAAAGTAAACTAACTTTAACATCATATAAAAGTCATAGTAAAACTAAACAGTAAACTAACTTTAACATCATATAAAAGTCATAGTAAAACTAAAAAGTAAACTAACTTTAACATCATATAAAAGTCATAGTAAAACTAAACAGTAAACTAACTTTAACATCATATAAAAGTCATAGTAAAACTAAACAGTAAACTAACTTTAACATCATATAAAAGTCATAAAGTAAAACTAAACAGTAAACTAACTTTAACATCATATAAAAGTCATACAGTAAAACTAAACAGTAAACTAACTTTAACATCATATAAAATCATAGCCAGTGACAGCCAACTATATTTGCTGTGTAAAAATGTCATGATACATCAAAATCACACAATGAAATGTGTTTTCTTCAATGAATAATAACAATGAATTATAAATCAACACTAATTTACTGCTATTCTTTTGTACATAATCCTACGCCTGGTCCCGGACTTCATGTTTGTTAGCTGGGCCTCTGGGGCTTGGCTAAGGCGTGGGTGGGAAGTGAGGTCGGCTTTGGGCCTTGACTCACTGGACGCACCAGGGGGCGCTCTCCCATAGCAAGACCTCGAAGCGGAGTATAGAATATAGAACTTAGATGTTTCTTTGAAATGTTTCTTTTTCAGTTTTTTCCCCCTCGCTCTGCAACCTCTTTCTTTCTTTCCTTCCAGAAAAAAACTATGAACTGAAGGAGATTACACAAACACTAATTCCACCTGCTTATTTACCCCTCTTAACACATTAACCACCAGAGTAAAACATAAGCTCCCATAAGCTCATCTAGGTATGTGTATTTTTATAGCACATTTCCACAACAAGGCAATTCAATGTGTTACAGAGCCATTAATTCAATGTGCATCCAGCTGGTCTGCAGGTCAGGGTCCAGTGGACCTAGTCTCACGTAGCCACACAACTATTCCACAATCTACAAATGTTATATAGAGCAGTGGTTCTCAAACATGTTTGGCTGGAATGGAATATGAACTGGGGGGGAACACATCAGGGACACATGAGCGCGCGCGAAGCGTACGCGTAGCGCATGTGCGCGCGCAGCGCGAGCATTTTCGGGGTTTTTTCGGGTGGTTTTGTTATTTTTTTGGGGGGTTAATTCGGTTATTTCGGTTAAAAAATTTTACTCCATGAAGTGTAGATGTCAGAGGTCATTTTGTCTTTCTATTTAAGGGAAAATCAAGGTTGCTCTAATGAAAATGAGAAGAACTCCATTTCCATGACACATGTCATTTAAACAAAAATAAGCTCTTAATTTAGGAATACTTAAGTTCCCCCACCTTGCGCTCGTGGTGGGGGGCTAAAAAAAACATATTTTTTTGGGGGGGGGGGGGGGGGGGGCTGGACTGAAAAGTGGGGGGACAGAGTGTCCTTTAATTAAACAGGCGCCGGCGCCACTGCCCTAGGGTACACCCACTTTGAGAAACCCTGATATAGAGTCTGGAACTACACCTCCCGAAATCTGAGACAGGAAGCTGGCACTTCCGTTCCAGAAAATATATTTTAAAATATCTTTACATTTTATGTTTTAATTTCCATTTGTGCTTAGCATCAAGCTATGTATACTTAGATGATTTAGATTTACTAGACCATACCCGGTCGGCGCAGCGCAGCCGTGGGGGGATATGCGCACATGATCTGGCAACCCGGGAGGCAGTTCGTCCCATAGCTGGGCAGCCCCGTAACCATGGCGACAGTGTTTGACACAAAAACGCTAATAAGAAGCTGAGATGTGATGAAATTGAAAAACGGGCTTCACAGTTGTGTTCAGATGGTAATGGTCAATGGCGGTGTGCAAAATCAGAGCAATTGGTCCAGCCAGTGAGGAGAACCGGGTAGCTTCACCTCCACTACAAACGCACAGAGGTTACTAGAATTATAGTAGGATATTAAGATACATTTGCGCGACTGTAAAGACTAAACAGAAGTGGGGAGGAGGCTTCACATCCGCTTCATATTTTAATCATGATCAGAGCGTCTGAGTCCCAGACTGTATGACCAGAAACACATTGTGGGAGGCAACAGTCCGGCCACGCCAGACTAGTGGACCTCACACTGTCGTCTCTGTGATGTCACTTCCTGTGTCCACGTCATCATACACCTCCTGTGAGTCCTCCACCTCATAGATCACACTGTCTGTATGCACACACACACACACACACACACACACACACACACACACACACACACACACACACACACACACACACACACACACACTCTATTATTATGATGTGCTTTTTTTTAAACCTTCTGTAGTTTTTAAACCTTCAGTAGTTTGTAAACTACAGCATCAGCCTATAGGGTGTCATGTCCCTTTAAGTGCTGTTTGCATCACTTCCTGTGCATGGATAGATGCTTCATTCAACATGTAAACTCTTTATGTTAGAGATATAATATGATTCATACCCAGTCTGTCAGGATCTGTGTCCACATCATCATAGACCTCCTGTGGATCCTCCACCTCATAGATCACACTATCTGTACACACACACACACACACACACACACACACACACACACACACACACACACACACACACACACACACACACACACACACACACACACACACACACACACACACACACACACACACACACACACACACACACACACACTATTATTATTATTAATAGTAGTAGTATTACATCCATTGTGTGCTTTAGGTTGTAACAGAGTTTCCAAACTTTCCTGCAGGTTGAGTATTGATGTAACGGGGCTTGTGGATGACGCTCTCTTCATCATCATCATCATCATCATCAGAGGAAGAGGAAGAGGAGGAAGATCTTCCTCCATGGTTGCGTCTCAGAGCCTCTGATCTGGATCCTGCATCCAGAACTAAAACAACACAAACACAACAAGTCAAACTACTTACAGTACAATTATCTCAACATGCTGCTGGTTCTATCATAGTCTTACGTCTGACAATGACAATATAATGTAATATAAACTATACATTGATCAGAGTTCATTTGATAATGAATGTGTATCATTAACACGTCTAATGAACATATAAATATCACTCACCAGGAAGACCCAATGCTCTCATTTCATTTGCAGTGATGCCAATATCCTCGTATTCAACGTCTTCATTCACTTCATATGTCTGTGAAGATGTGTTTACTAGATAACAACAGAGTTACAGTTAGTCAATGACTGCTAAGTATGTACAAGAAAAAGAAAGAAGAAACTTATATTTACAGGTTGTACAACATGAACATTTCACATGATAGTAAAACCTTTTTGTTCTCTTTTCACCAATAAAACTGTTGTAAGCGAGTGCTAACTTAATACTGACTACTAGTGCAACATGATACTAAAATGTCCAAACACTGCCCTCTTGTGACCAGATATCAGCATTACTGCATCTACGTTAGTATAATCAGGCTGTGTGTCTCTATTAAATATCAGTTCTTTCTTTCACATTACTGTAGTATTAAAACATGTCATTCAGACACTTTAAACAGAGCTGTCATCTTCAGGACTCACTGATATTAATCTAGACATCCTGTTAATTCACTTAAATAACACATTATTGGATGATGACCATCTGTTCACAAGGTTCAAATCAAAGAGAAAGTATTCCATGACTACAACCACTGTCACATGACCCAGTGGTTCTCAAACCTTTTCATGTAAAGGACCCCCAAATTAATCTGTTTGCCCGCGGACCCCCATTAGAAAATGTTTGTGCCAGGGACCCCCATACAGGATTTGTGTTTCAAAATATTCCACATTTATCACATTTTGTTAAGATTTCAAATGGCCAATGTATATCAGATTAAAGTGGTTAATGGTATATCAACTCATTTAGCTGGGGACCCCCTCAAGGACCCCTGGGGGGTGGGTTAGGGTTAGAACCCCCTCAAGGACCCCTGGGGGGTGGGTTAGGGTTAGAACCCCCTCAAGGACCCCTGGGGGGTGACCCCACTTTGAGAACCACTGACATAATCAACCCAATCAAGACAGAACAAACATTGGTTTTGTACATTTCTACAAACCACTGATATCAGTGGCTTTATATACTGTATGTTTCATCTGTTTCAATGGAAACAGGCCCCGTCCTCAGAAACAGTCTAATAAGTAATAATAAAGTTGTTTACTTAAATTTACTTAATTTACAAATAACAAAAATCTAAAGTCCGGCCACGCCAGACTAGTGGACCTCACACTGTCGTCTCTGTGATGTCACTTCCTGTGTCCACGTCATCATACACCTCCTGTGAGTCCTCCACCTCATAGATCACACTGTCTGTATGCACACACACACACACACACACACACACACACACACACACACACACACACACACACACACACACACACACACACACACACACACACACACACACACACACACACACTCTATTATTATGATGTGCTTTTTTTTAAACCTTCTGTAGTTTTTAAACCTTCAGTAGTTTGTAAACTACAGCATCAGCCTATAGGGTGTCATGTCCCTTTAAGTGCTGTTTGCATCACTTCCTGTGCATGGATAGATGCTTCATTCAACATGTAAACTCTTTATGTTAGAGATATAATATGATTCATACCCAGTCTGTCAGGATCTGTGTCCACATCATCATAGACCTCCTGTGGATCCTCCACCTCATAGATCACACTATCTGTACACACACACACACACACACACACACACACACACACACACACACACACACACACACACACACACACACACACACACACACACACACACACACACACACACACACACACACACACACACACACACACACTATTATTATTAATAGTAGTAGTATTACATCCATTGTGTGCTTTAGGTTGTAACAGAGGCTCTAAACTTTCCTGCAGGTTGAGTATTGATGTAACGGGGCTTGTGGATGACGCTCTCTTCATCATCATCATCATCATCATCAGAGGAAGAGGAAGAGGAGGAAGATCTTCCTCCATGGTTGCGTCTCAGAGACTCTGATCTGGATCCTGCATCCAGAACTAAAACAACACAAACACAACAAGTCAAACTACTTACAGTACAATGATCTCAACATGCTGCTGGTTCTATCATAGTCTTACGTCTGACAATGACAATATAATGTAATATAAACTATACATTGATCAGAGTTCATTTGATAATGAATGTGTATCATTAACACGTCTAATGAACATATAAATATCACTCACCAGGAAGACCCAATGCTCTCCTTTCATTTGCAGTGATGCCAATATCCTCGTATTCAACGTCTTCATTCACTTCATATGTCTGTGAAGATGTGTTTACTAGATAACAACAGAGTTACAGTTAGTCAATGACTGCTAAGTATGTACAAGAAAAAGAAAGAAGAAACTTATATTTACAGGTTGTACAACATGAACATTTCACATGATAGTAAAACCTTTTTGTTCTCTTTTCACCAGTAAAACTGTTGTAAGCGAGTGCTAACTTAATACTGAGGCTGACTACTAGTGCAACATGATACTAAAATGTCCAAACACTGCCCTCTTGTGACCAGATATCAGCATTACTGCATCTACGTTAGTATAATCAGGCTGTGTGTCTCTATTAAATATCAGTTCTTTCTTTCACATTACTGTAGTATTAAAACATGTCATTCAGACACTTTAAACAGAGCTGTCATCTTCAGGACTCACTGATATTAATCTAGACATCCTGTTAATTCACTTAAATAACACATTATTGGATGATGACCATCTGTTCACAAGGTTCAAATCAAAGAGAAAGTATTCCATGACTACAACCACTGTCACATGACCCAGTGGTTCTCAAACCTTTTCATGTAAAGGACCCCCAAATTAATCTGTTTGCCCGCGGACCCCCATTAGAAAATGTTTGTGCCAGGGACCCCCATACAGGATTTGTGTTTCAAAATATTCCACATTTATCACATTTTGTTAAGATTTCAAATGGCCAATGTATATCAGATTAAAGTGGTTAATGGTATATCAACTCATTTAGCTGGGGACCCCCTCAAGGACCCCTGGGGGGTGGGTTAGGGTTAGAACCCCCTCAAGGACCCCTGGGGGGTGGGTTAGGGTTAGAACCCCCTCAAGGACCCCTGGGGGGTGACCCCACTTTGAGAACCACTGACATAATCAACCCAATCAAGACAGAACAAACATTGGTTTTGTACATTTCTACAAACCACTGATATCAGTGGCTTTATATACTGTATGTTTCATCTGTTTCAATGGAAACAGGCCCCGTCCTCAGAAACAGTCTAATAAGTAATAATAAAGTTGTTTACTTAAATTTACTTAATTTACAAATAACAAAAATCTATGATTGAGTGAACATGGTCCACATCTAGAAATGTTCACACGTTTAACGTTAAGGTGATTAAAACATATTATAAGTCTGTTCTTTAGCTGACTGGTAACATATACAGGCCCTATAAATACCAGATGCAGGGTTTGCCTCCCAGCATGGCCGACACTAACATATGTCCATTTTATACATATTTTAGAGATTTATATAACATTTTCAGTGACGTTTTCAACAGCAACCATTCTGCATAGAATATATTCCTTCTTTATTTCTATTTTGAAAACATGTTAAAATGGTGTAAATAGACGATTATTTACAACCACTACTTTCACTACTTTTGTTCAACACTCTTGCATGATGAAGTAGAGCATTAATTTACGAAAAATATATATATTTAAAACTATGGAGATACAAGGTTTCTGCCCGACAACAACACCATTATAATATAAGGTTACTCACAGTGAACAGTGAGGAGTTTTCTCAGGAAGAAGCAGATGAGAATCATGGTCAGAACAACCACAATGACAGTGGTGATCCTAGGGAGATCCTCAGATGTGGGAAGATCTGAAATCAGGTGATTAACCACATGGAACTTAGAGTCTGTATTTTGGGCATGTCGTAATAGATGAACATTCAGCGAAAATAGCTGATCTACAAGCTCACAATGTGTTGCAACACAACACAGTGTGAGCTTCTAGATTTTGACTACTTGACCTACAATGAAGGATGTATGGTTTAAGTTGTTAACTACTTACAAATTTATACTGTTTATACTGCACTATGTCTGCTATTTTTGAAAATTATTAAAGAAATCTTTGAAAATATTCACTTATAAAAACATGTCCCAAATAGCAATGACAGGGTTAATGTAATTAATGTCTATCATGATCATCACACATAATCAGTAATAATTGGTTCACTTAGAATTGGCTTCTGTAGATAATAATATAACACTAATTAAATAGCAAGGAAGAGGTATGACTGTAGTTTATACTGTTTATATGAACGTACGTTTGGTACCTTCACAATAAATTTCAGCTGGTGTGACATTCTTACAAGACTGCAGGCTGACACAATCTCTGATGTCTGACTGATTGTTTGTGCAATCCAGGGTCGTTTCCAGATCCTACAATCAAAATCAAAACTTATTTTAGGGGTTGAGAGGTTTTTTGTAATTATATTTCCGTCAGTGTCTAAAAGACAAGTAAAGCAAACAGGAAAGTCGTTTACCTCCTCTGTGTGATTCAGGTCTGTCTTAAAGTCCTCCATGACGTCACCACATCCAAGCTGCTTGCACACGAGGTTGTTGAAATGCTTTGTTAAATTTAGAGGACACACATGATGCTCCCACTGATCTCCATGTTGGACCTTAAGTGTTCCTCTGCACTTCTCTGTGGTGTTGAACTCAATGCCACCTGTAACAGATAAATATAAGTTCCTAATAAAGAGACATAATGTATTCATATCAACAAAGTCCTTATCCACGTCAAACGTCTATGTTATACAATAATTAACAGATGTAATTTGCTAAGTAAAACAAAACGAAAATGCTAAAGTTCAGAGTCAAAACAGCTCAAAGAATCATACAGTATAAACTCAAACAGACTCTTTTCCTCTGCAGATCTTTATCAAAGCTATCAGAATAGTGACAGTAATCACACATATTCACCTGTACAGTAGACAGACACCAGTCCACCATCACACCGGCCTCTCTCCGTCTCACACTGCATAAGGTTGGACTCAAAGCCGTGGCAACGGACGAGGTAAACATCTGACCCAGTTCCTCCATGTGTCTTAAAGTGGAAGGCGTTGCCACAGCCCAGCTCTTCACAAACTATCTGTGAGTGTTTGTTGTCCCAGTGATCGCTGCACACTGTGAGACCATCCATCTTCACCTCACCAGAGCAGTTCCCTGATAGGGTCACCACAGGGGATTCTGGGAAAACATAAGTAAAATCTCAACAAATCAACCAAAAATTAATAAATAAAAAACATATTCCACAACCCTACATATCTGGTGAGTCTGAATTAAATCATATTTATTTTATGCTAATAATATAGGTAATATATTACCTGGGGTCAAATAGAAATATAACAAAAACAGCACTTAGATGAACCCTCATCGAATAATCAACTCATTAAAATGAATAAAAGAGAAAGAGGAAATGGTCCTTTTCCTCACTTCAACATCAACATCTTTATATTAAATGTTTATACAATCCTGTCCATTAAATTAGAGATAACGTGTGAACATGCCTATAAATGCAGTCCATGTTGAGTCAACCCTCTGTTTAATTTAGACTACTAACCGAATCCTAACCTTGACTATAAAACCTAATCATATAAACGTTAAAATGCTACGGCACTAAAATGTAACGTTTTTGTTAAACCTTTTATCTGGTGATTGGGTTTTAATAATTGGTATTACCGTTGCATTGGAGATAGACTCCTTGGTTCCCGGAGGGTCTCTTGTCACGCTCACAGTCCCAGATCCTCTTTGGTTCCTTCACATCAGTACAGTTGAAGCTCTTCTCCCACATATCAGCTGCTGAACCTGCTGATGCTGTATGGTTTTTATATCCACCAAGGTTGAGATCGAGACACAGTTTCTCTCCCTCTATTTCTGTCCAGCCGTGGTTAGAGACCATCCTGGAACCATTCTTACAGTAAACAAATACATCTCCTCCAGAGGCTCTTCCAGGCTCTTTTGAACGTTGTAGTCTGATCTTCTGCCAGTCTAAGAAGAGAAGGAGCAGGGACAGAGCTTAATGAAAAAGAAGAAATAGTCATAAAGAGACCATAACCTACAACAGTTGACGTTCATAAGTGAGCTGTATTTAATCAGTTGCTAAACTGTTTGTTACGGATAAGAGTGCTAGGAGTGTTAATGTAGGGATCTGTGTTATGTGTTTATGTTATAGGTGTGCGCACGCCCGTCTTGTCCTACTTGTCATACACAGTATCTCTACATTTCATATATGATTAAATAAATTGGAATACAAAGCATTTTAGACATACCAGAACACTGGAGGCCACCAAGAGAACAATGTCCTTCGTTCTGTAAAGTAATGTTACGGTCTATCAGTCCTGATATGACTTTACTTTGTGGCAAAGGTCCAAAGAATTCAAGAGTCTCTCCAGTCTCTCCACATTGCAGATCCTTACAGATGGTGTTTCGGACATCAGTGTTGATCAGGGATTCTTTACAGACAGGGTAACGTTGGCCTCGATAGAGTATCTTCACATTCCCAGAACAACGATCTCTGGAATCCTTGAAATCAGCCTTGACACCGGCTGCATGTAAACAGTATTGATTATAAATAAATGTAAAAAAAAAGAATTAAAAAAATATATTTAGATGTTTTAATGCGTGTACAGCAAAGTGATAACAATGTCAATAGTAACATTGATATTTGATTATTAGAGACAGTTCATTGAATTTCACAAAAATAAATCCATCCAAGTTATGAAGGTGTTCAGTACAAGTGGATAAAAATATCATAGCTTAAAACAATCTGACGACAAAAAAATATGTACATATTCTAAATGTTTCTTCAAGTAATCCTTTACCTGAGCAAACCACAACGGCCGGTTTGTTGGAGCAGGGAAGTCCATGAAATCGAGAGAATGCAACATTTTTCACAATGATGCTTTCAGTCAGGTTGGTGGTGTGTTTGGTCGGGTACATTGCCAGGATGGTCACTGTCCCTGAGATGTTCTGGTGGATGCCGGTGAAGGCGTGTCCACAGCCCAGGTCTTTACACAGCATTTCAGAATTGGCATCAGTCCAGGTGTGTGCACACACCCCCCCACAGCCTATATGGGTGCACACCTGCACTGTCCCCCAACACTGCTCTGTCAGGGTGGCATTTATAGTACCTGTTGAAATGAACATGTTGAAATCTAATGACAAGTAGCCAGGACATTACACAGGTGTTATCAAGCCATGTTCTGTGTCATTGTGAATGTGTTCTTCTGAAAAGAAGAAGAAGAAGAAATAGCTGTTATTTTCAGTACAAATACCCATCAGCAACATTTAAAACACATTACCTGAACATTCCACAAAAGCAAGGCTCTGATTGGATGACGTTGTGTTGTCCTTTGGACAGTCAAAGAGTGACCTCTCTGTGGAGGAACAGTTGTAGGACTCACTCCAAGTTTCATTCTCCATTCCTTCTCCAGGTTCTCCAGAAGGAACATGAGGGAACAGGTTGACGTCAGTGGCTTTCCCACAATGCATCTGTTGACACACCACATCAGCAGTGTGATTCCACGTCTCATTGGCTCCTGAGAGCCAGTAGTCCTTCCCAGCATGCTCTACTGCCACCAGGCCAGAACAGGACGTTCCATTCTTCATGAACACTACCTTGGGCTCTGAGGGGTTCAAATGATGATCATAATTTATCTCACAATTTCATCCAATTATGTCTAGGAACTAGGAAATAAGTTAATTCATTATTAAAGGTATTGTAAGTGATATTCTTTGGTTAAAATAAGAAAGTTAAAAAGTTAAAGCTCTATAATCTGGTATAGAGTATTGCTATAAAGTGTTTGTTCAGGAGTCACCCCATCTCTCATGCACTTTAACCCTTTAACCATTTGATGTCTGTAATGCTGAATACAAAATGACAATCCTTTTTTTTTGGGGGGGGGGGGGGGGTAATTAAGTTCCTAGGATGAGCCAGACGAGGCTTCTGATTGGCTGAAACAGGGGTAGGGAGCGCTCGGATGTGTTAGCTTGAACCACGCGTGAGGCGGTGTTGACGTCTCAACGGCTTCTGACATCATGGATTTCAGTTTGGTTTGTCAATGCAACATGACAACAATAACAACAGTTACATTAGAGATTTAGTATTGATATCATTTATTAGCCTATCCCAGTGGTCTATTTACCCACTGAAATGTGTGTAATATAGGAGTAACAGCTCCACTTTGCTATGAGATAACAAGAAATGTTCCTGCTTAGATGTTTAAGTGCGTGTGTGTGTTGGGGGGGACAATTGTGAGCAGCAGCAACTGAAAGGTGTGACGCTGTACTTCACTTTAGAGTCCCCGGACAATTAACAAACACATAATTAATGTGTCATCATAATCAGTGTGAGATTCTTTTTCTTATCGGTTCGAAATCAATTTTGCATTTTTATATAAAAAGTGGCAGATATTTATGTGATTATTTGCACATCTGTAGTATTAACAGGAGATTGTGACTAAATCATAACTACATTGGATCCATTGGAACACACTTTCTTTTTTCCACGTCCTAGAAAGTAAAGGTTTAGGATGTATAAAGTTCTCACCTGACATTACCTATTAATTATATACAATACTAAATGATAAATGACTCAAAACAGATCAAAGAATCATATCTACTCAAACAGACCCTTTCCTCTGCATAATGTTTATATCACTGTTCCTGATAGGATGGTTAAATGTATTAATATCACTGCTCCTGATAATTAGGATGGATACCTCATTTCACTGTGTATGCAAATATATAGTGACAAATACCACAAAGGACTGTGGACTATATTATTATATTATTATATTATAGCTACCAGAGGAGAGACTGTTATCAAAAGCATTCACCTCTACAGTAGACATATACCGCCAGGTTATCATCACACCAACCATACTCTGTCTCACAGTGTCCCAGTGTGGACTCAGAGCCGTGGCAACGGACGTGGTAATATGACCCATATGACCGTTCCTTTCTCTGAAAGTAGAGAGCATCACCACAGTCCAGCTCTTGGCAAACTATTTGTGAGTGTTTGTTGTCCCAATGATCACTGCACACCGGTCTGGTATTGATCCTCACCACACCAGAGCATCTCCATGGCCTCAGGTTAACCACACGGTTTCCTGGGAAAAGAGAAATAAAATCTCCATAAATCAACAAAAACCAACAAATAAACAAACAAACAAACAAACAAACAATTGTGTGGTGTTGTGTGGTGTTGTTTTCTTGTGATATGGATCCTCCTGGGTCTGAAATAAAGATTGAATTGAATTGAATTGAAATACAATCTCTAATCCCACAACCACACAGATCTGATGAGTCTGAAATAAACATGTTATCTGGAGTCACATAGAGATGTCATTCAAATCATCTACTTTAAATAACAGCCCTGAGGCTGATAAGGCCTAAATAACCATCATCCCTCAACTGGTTAATATGAAGGAGAAAATACTGTCCTTTTCCCCACTTCAGTCTTTATATTAAATCTGCTTTAGAGAGTAAATGTATATTAAAACTGACTGTGTAGTAATAACCCATTAAAACTGACTGTGTAGTAATAACCCATTAAAACTGACTGTGTAGTAATAACCCATTAAAACTGACTGTGTAGTAATAACACATTAAAACTGACTGTGTAGTAATAACCCATTATAACTGACTGTGTAGTAATAACCCATTAAAACTGACTGTGTAGTAATAACCCATTAAAACTGTAAAAGCATAATTTTAGGTTTTGGTTTTTCAGAAAACTCTTAGAATTTAGAACAGAGGTTTAAAACAGTGGTTCTCAACAATAGCAGATCTACAAGCTCACAGCTTGTCACTTTGTACCGCGCAGCGAGCTTGTACATCTGCTATTGTTGAACATTTTTGAAAAATATGTAAAGTGTTTGAAAATGTTGGATTTTTTTTAAACACAAATCTTCTGTTCTGGGGGTCCCTGGCAGAAGACATTTTCAGATGGGGGTCCGCGGCCATATACATATCATTTTGGAGGTTCTTGGCATGGAAAAGTTTGAAAACTACTGATTTAGAAGGTATTTGTAGAATAGGCCTCAGGTCTTAACCCATTAAGACCTGAGTTCTTTAAGACCCGATTCTTTAAAAAAAAATCTAAATCTCAACAGTTTTTTGAAAAAAATCTGGAAAATATTTGTTCAGGATTTTTCAAAAATAGCAGATGTACAAGCTCGTAGCGCGGCACTCGGTGCCGCGCTATGAGCTTGTATATCTGCTATTTTTGAATAGCCCAAATAAATCTTAAAATGAGACGCAGATGCGTCCCCGGTCTTAATGGGTTAATAGGTCAATTGGTATTACCGTTGCATTGGAGATAGACTCCTTGGTTCCCGGAGGGTCTCTTGTCACGCTCACAGTCCCAGATCCTCTTTGGTTCCTTCACATCAGTACAGTTGAAGCTCTTCTCCCACATATCAGAAGAACCTGCTGATGCTGTATGGTTTTTATATCCACCAAGGTTGAGATCACGACACAGTTTCTTTCCCTCTTTTTCTGTCCAGCCGTGGTTAGAGACCATCCTGGAACCATTCTTACTGTAAACAAACACATCTCCTCCAGAGGCTCTTCCAGGCTCTTTTGAACGTTGTAGTCTGATCTTCTGCCAGTCTAAGAAGAGAAGGAGCAGGGACAGAGCATAGTTAATGAAAAACAAGAAATATCCATGATTTTCTCTCAGTTCATGAGATCATAACCTACAACAGTCCATGTTAATAAATGAGCTGTATTTAATGAGCGGTCACACTAATGTTAAACAGTATCTTTACAATACTTTCATTAAATCAATTGGAATCAGAACAACATATTTTAGACATACCAGAACACTGGAGTCCACCAGGAGAACAATACTTTGAAGTCATGTTACAGTCTGCCAGCTTGTGACCGTTTGCAGGACAATTCAGTGACACGACTTTACTGTATGGCAAAGGTCCAAAGAATTCAAGAGTCTCTCCAGTCTCTCCACATTGCAGCTCCTTACAGATGGTGTTTCTGACATCAGTGTTGATCAGGGATTCTTTACAGACAGGGTAACGTTGGCCTCGATAGAGTATCTTCAGATTCCCAGAACAATGATCTCTGGAATCCTTAAAATCAGCCTTGACACTGTCTGCATGGAAACAGTATCAAACATCATCAGAAACTATTTTTTATGCATGTACAGGAAAGTGTTAACATTATGTTAGGCTACCATTGAAATTGAAAAATAGTAGAAAAATAATTATGGACAATTGTGTGAATGTAATAAAAAGAATTACATCCATCTTCACACGGTCAGTGTGTGAAGTAGTGGACTAAATCAACATAGCTTATAATAACATGCAAACAAACACATCTGTACATATTATAATTGTAGTGTGGGCATTTCTTATCTTTTACCTGAGCAAACCACAACGGCCGGTTTGCCATTGCAGTAAATTTCTCTGTCATTTTTCACAATGATGCTTTCAGTCAGGTTGGTGGTGTGTTTGGTCGGGTACATTGCCAGGATGGTTACATTCCCCTCGCTGTTCTGGTCGATGCCGGTGAAGCCACGCCCACAGCCCAGGTCTTTACACAGCATTTCAGAATTGGCATCAGTCCAGGTGTGTGCACACACCCCCCCACAGCCTGCATGGGTGCACACCTGCACTGTCCCCCAACACTGCTCTGTCAGGGTTGCATTTATAGTACCTGTAGAAATGAACATGTTGAAATCAAATGACAAATACCAAGGACATTACACAAGTGTTATCAAACTATATTTGTGGATTACTGGATGTCATTGTGAATGTGTTATGAAATAAATAATGTTATTATGACAAACCGGAAAATCGAATGATATCTAAACATGATGGAAGAGCTACAAGCTCACATCGAATATTAGTCGCAAACATTTTCGGTACAAATACCCAGCAGCAGCAACATTTAAAACACATTACCTGAACATTCCACCAAAGCAAGGCTCTGATTGGATGACGTTGTGTTGTCCTTTGGACAGTCAAAGAGTGACGTCTCTGTGGAGGAACAGTTGTAGGACTCACTCCAAGTTTCATTCTCCATTCCTTCTCCAGGTTCTCCAGAAGGAACATGAGGGAACAGGGTGACGTCAGTGGCTTTCCCACAATGCATCTGTTGACACACCACATCAGCAGTGTGGTTCCACGTCTCATTGGCTCCTGAGAGCCAGTAGTCCTTCCCAGCATGCTCTACTGCCACCAGGCCAGAACAGGACGTTCCATTCTTCATGAACACTACCTTGTGGTCTGAAGGGGGGGGGGGGGGGGGGGGGGGTTTAAAGTCTTAAAAGGAGCACTTCACCTGTTATCATTTTAATATAAATGGTCCTCAGAAATCTGTTGACAAAACTCTAATGGTGGGCTATGTGACAGTTCAGAATCCTGCCAACAAATGACATCATTGATAAGCATTAGAAACCTTTCTCTTCCTGGAAAGTGAAACATCTTGTTTCAAATGACAAAACCTGTCTACCGATGATGGTTTCTGAACTGTCCACAGCAGTGTATTAGGGCGCCTCACATTACACCGTTCCTGCCGCTAGGGGGGAACGTGGCGCTTGTGAGTCACATTCCTAACATTCCATAATTCATCAACGATAATTCATCTTTCATAATTCATAATTTTGTAAATCCACACTTTATTATTCATAATTTTCCATAATAAAAAACATCAATTATTACGGGGCCAGAGCTCTGCTCTGGACACGTATTGTTATTCGCATTATTCTGTCACTTCTGCCACTTTTCGCAGTTCTGGCTGAACCGTGCAGTCGCTTTTTACGAAACTCGGCCATATGGTAGATGGTCATGAAAAACGATCAAGAAATAATTCTCACACTCATTCGTCAAAAGGTGGCGCTATAGCACTCAATTGAAAAATGCCAACTTTGAACAGGTACAACTCATGCCCTGTTTGACCTACAGCCATGAAACTTGGATACACATATGCGTCTCCTCATGCTGAACAACTTTCACACTCTGACTTTTGACCTCTGACCTTTAGATCTCCCACCATTTTTGAATTATATGAAAAACAGTCATTGGCTCCTAACTTCTGCATTTTTTCACTTATGGAAAATCCGTTGGAAATTTTTGTAGAAAGTGGTCCAAAGTTCAAGTGTGAAACGTTTCGTGCAGATTGCTCAAAAATCCCAGGAGGAGATAGATTTTAACTATTACAGTTTTATGAAAATTATTCATCTGTGCCTAAAACATACATGCAGACTCACATTTCTTTGAAACTTTGCAGAAATGTAGAGGGTCATTCCAAATATCACTGAAACCAATCTTACTCCAATTGGCCAAAAGGGGGCGCTATAGCAATTTTTTGAAAAGGCAGACTTTAAACAGGCATAAGTCATGCCTCGTTTGGCCGAAAGTCGTGAAACTTGCTTACACATGTGCCTTGACTCATGAGGAACACACGTATCGATTTGACCATTAAGCTCCGCCCTTTGATTTTCCGCAATTTTGAGCAGTTTGAAAAATACTTGTTTTTGCCAGTTCTGGCTTAACCGTGCATACGCTTTTTACGAAACTCGGCCATATGGTAGATGCTCATGAAAAACTACCAAGAAATAATTCTCACACTCATTCGTCAAAGGGTGGCGCTATAGCACTCAATTGAAAGTGCCAACTTTGAACAGGTACAACTCATGCCCTGTTTGACCTACAACCATGAAACTTCGATACACACATGCGTCTCTTCATGCCCGACAACTTTCGTGGTCTGACTTTTGACCTCTGACCTTTAGATCGCCCACCATTTTGCATTATATGAAAAACAGTCATTGGCTCCTAACTTCTGCATTTTTTCACTTATGGAAAATCCGTTGGAAATTTTTGTAGGCAGTGGTCCAAAGTTCATGTGTAAAATGTTTTGTGCAGATTGCTCAAAAATCCCAGGAGGAGATAGATTTTAACTATTACAGTTTTATGAAAATTATTCATCTGTGCCTAAAACATTCATGCAGACTCACATTTCTTTGAAACTTGGCAGAAATGTACAGGGTCATTCCAAATATCACTGAAACCAATCTCACTCCAATTGGCCAAAAGGGGGCGCTATAGCAATTTTTTGAAAAGGCATACTTTAAACAGGCATAAGTCATGCCTCGTTTGGCCGAAAGTCGTGAAACTTGCTTACACATGTGCCTTGACTCATGAGGAACACATCTATCGCTTTGACCAGTAAGCTCCGCCCTTAGATTGTCCGCAATTTTGAGCAGTTTGAAAAACACTTAAACCCAGGATTTTTCAGCTATTTGCGTGAAACTGTATCATCTGTGTGATCTCCTTTTTCACAGTTACTTATCTGTTGGGCCAATGGCGTCTCCCTTAAATGAAGGCCTCACAATATCAGGGTCGCCAGTTCAAGCCTCACTTGATGCAGACTTAATTTAAGTTGAATTGCAAACAACATGACTGTATCATTGAATACATGTGCAACTGTTAAAGGTAACCTGAAATGCTTATTTGAGAGTACGTTTTTTCAACGTATGACATACTTTATCTGAAAATAGCTGATCTACAATCTCACAACTTTTCATGGTTTGTGAGCTTGTAGATCGGCTACTTTCATTAGTTTTGGTTCTGAGGAGATGTACAATTTCTTCATTGGTAAATGGTTTGTGAACGAGTGATCTTAGTGTTAGTGAAACAGGGGCTTGGTTCATGAAAGAAGGCAAGAGTTTATGATCTTCAACAGACAATATCAGCCTGGACAAAGCTATAGCACTATAGGTAGTGTTGCAGCCTATTAGTCTGAAGGTTGAGATTTGGAATCCTGTTAATGGCAGTAGGTTGAGATGTCCAATCAAACCATTATGTTTCCATCTCTCTCTCTCATCAATCTATTGTTTCCATGTCACTCTCTCTTTCTTCAATCTATTCCGTTTCCATGTCTCTCTCTCTCTCTATTCACTGGCCCCGTATTATCGCTGCTTGCAGCTATATTTATTATTGGCATTCCATCCATTTACTATGAGTCAGAAATGATTATATGGCTCTATCTCTCTGTCTGTCTCTGAGACACAGAAACAGCTACCTCTTTCAGAGCTATGCTCTACCTCCAAAGCTTGCATTAATATGCAATAATGACATAATACATTATAATCTTACTTTCACAGGTGACATGAGCGTTGGAAGTGCATGGGACAGAGTCATTGTACTTGGCCATGCAGTGCCACAGTGACTCCTCAGTGCCTTTACAGTTCATGTTGTCCAGTATTCCATGTTGTTGAGTCCTTGTGGTGCTGGTGTACATCACCTAGAGAGAGAGAGAGAGAGAGAGAGAGAGAGATACTTTAATCCTGGAAGTGTGTCTGTTCATTTGATTCTGAATAATACATCTTTCCTTTGCAATATAAAAGGTATAGTATAACATTGGTATGTTAATAGAACCAAGGCAACAACATAATGGTGACTGGACATGTCATTACATAATAACATGTAATATAATGTTGGGCTTAAAGTGTAAAGAAGGACCTGTAAGGTCAGTGTAACACATACAGCATAAGTGATCATTCATAATATTAAACATATAGAATAAGATCTCACCTTGCCACAGCCCAACTCTCTACAAACCACTTCTCCATCCTTTCTGTCCCAATCTGAGCCACACACAGGCTGCAGACCCATAGAACTACTGACATGAACTGTACCAGAGCAATCACTGACACTTCCATTGTCCATGAGAGTTATGTTGATCCTTTCTGTTAGAAGATAAAGGTTAGGAAAACGTTAAAGGAGCTACACCATGAATTTAAAAAAAAAATAATAATATTTAATATCATATATTGTTTATGTCCCTCAAACGTTTTTCAAAAGGTTTGAGCCTAAATCAAGCCTCAGATATACTCATTCCAACTAACTTCTCTTTGGCTTATAAAGCCCTTTCACCTGCAATACCACATTGTCCTGTTTGGCACAGGGCGCTATTGAGCCATTTTGTATGCATGTTATGTCCTGGTTCTGTGTGGAAAAAGTAAACAAACAAAAAAATACGATATATTTAAAAAAAAAAAAAAAAAAAAAAAAATAGCGCCACCAGCAGGTCTAATTTAGCAAAACACATTTTTTGGAACAAAATGCCTGAAATCATGAATGCAGTGTCTGATTGCCGTGAAAGACCTAAGAATAAATGGCACCCTTTTCACATTGGCCTATTATAGCGCCACCAGGTGGCCAGAATAACGTACCTGACCTGGCGGAGACCTATGCTCCGAGGAGCACTTTTTCTAGTTATTTCTGTGAACTACTCCTTTAAGGCAATGTTTCGGTCAAAGTCTCAGACCTTATGGCTTTCATATAACTAGAGGTTCAGGCCGCTACACGGCTCTCACATCTAGAGTTCAGGTCGCTATGTGACCCTTACACCTACGTTGCACTGCCGATCCGACTCATATGCCCCATATAAGGGCGTGTCAGAGGCACCGAGGGGACACGTGCAAATGGCTGTTGTTCATCATTATCATCATATTTTTTGGGGATTAATCAAAAACGACAACATGTAATAATGGTTTCTGTTTGAGTCTGACATCAAATCTCCATATACTGTATGTGAGTTTGGTTTATTGCCTCCACAAGGCCGCACGGCCAAAGGTCAGGGACAATGTTTTCGCCCCTGTCCGTCCGTCTGTCCGTCCGTCCGTCCCCGTGTCTGTGAGCAGCTTAATCTCCAGCGTCATTGGACCGATTGGCATGAAACTTTGCACGCACTCTCTCAGGAGGCCAGAGCAGAACCTCTGCCACAGATGTTTCACGTTGGCCTGTTATAGCGCCCCCCCCCCCCCCCCCCCCCCCCCTCTTCTTCCTCCCCCTGTTGTCGAAACATCACGCAAGTGATTACTGTGAGACTTTGGATGGACATTCTTAGGCCAAGGAAGAACCCCTACAACCATGAAAAAAAGGAAAAAAGAATTGTGTCATGGTGGCACTACAACGACCCACTTCACGTTTTAACTATAGCTCCAGAGGCCTATAACTCCTGTTTGCAGAATCTGTCTTGATAGATTAGTGCTGAAACTACCAGTTCTACACATTAGTGTTATCCTACCTGAACATGTCAGTGTCGGTGGAAGTGATTGATTCCTGTCACAGTTAAAGTGGTGTGTGACACTGGTTCCACATCTCAGCTGTTTGCACATCATATCAGCACTTATTCTGGTGCTTTCATTACAGGTGATCTTCCACATGTCACCATCCTCCACCTCCATGTTTCCAGAACAGACATTATCCCCGTCTACCAGCCGGAAGATGGGATGACCTGTAACATAAATCCTTATGTTTCAACACTTTGGCATTGAACATTTGATCATTCATTGTGTGTGTGTGTGTGTGTGTGTGTGTGTGTGTGTGTGTGTGTGTGTGTGTGTGTGTGTGTGTGTGTGTGTGTGTGTGTGTGTGTGTGTGTGTGTGTGTGCGTGCGTGCGTGCGTGCGTGCGTGCGTGCGTGCGTGCGTGCGTGCGTGCGTGCGTGCGTGCGTGCGTGCGTGCGTGCGTGCGTGCGTGCGTGCTTGCGCGTGCTCATATCTATATATATGTGTTACTGACACAGCTGATAATAATATATTGATGAAGACACAGGAGGTAAACAATCCTACCTGAACATGTGATGAAAGCAGGTTTAGAACAGTTAGCAGGCTGAGGGTCACACTGCCACAGATGATCCTCATTCCTGGTTCCTGTACAATTAATTCTCTTGCCGTTGGATGTGAATCCCTCTGGTGATGTCATTTTCATGGGGTCAGGAACATCTCGTGCGGTTCCACATATGAGATCTTTGCACACGAGGTCAGCTTGTTCCTTTGCTTTATGCCAGAGGAACACACATTACTTTCATTTTATATTATTGTATTATTTATATCATAGTATCACAGGAATGTATGATGATAAATGAGAACATTTAAGTTCAAGGAAACATTGTACAGTAGAAATAAATCAGAGCATGCAGACAAACAGTGTAACTCTTACCAAAGTAGTCAGAACAAACATAGTATTTTGAATTGCTTCCATTTGAGGTTGTGTTGAACTGGACAGCTCCGGCACATTTAAAACCATCCAAACTCATTTCAATCTGATCTACAAGAAGAAAAAGAAAAAAAAAGAAAAAAAAATTGACAGTGACTGGGAAACACAAATGTGTCAGTTACCTCAGCGACATTAAAAGCATAAATGTGTCTGTCTCTCTGTGTGTGTGTGTGTGTGTGTGTGTGTGTGTGTGTGTGTGTGTGCGTGCGTGCGTGCGTGCGTGCGTGCGTGCGTGCGTGCGTGCGTGCGTGCGTGCGTGCGTGCGTGCGTGCGTGCGTGCGTGTGTGTGATGATCTTACCTGAACATGTAATCCATCTCACTGAGTCCTGGTTGGAGACACTGACCCTCCAACCACTGAAGTTCTGACATTTCCTCAGCTGATCCTCAGACCCGTCACAGCTCACCTCATTGATCCAGACCTTATCAGATATACTGGCTTTATCAGGTTTCATTGTGTAGGACTGTCCGCTCACAGCCTGTCCACAGCCAATGCTCCTACACACCACATCTTCATTGTTCTGCTTCCAGTTATCCTCTCCAACGATGACCCATTTACTGTTATGAAATATGTGAATGTAGCCTTCACATGGGTTGGAACCACCTTTAAGGATCAGCCTGGTGTTACCTGCAGGATTACACTTTATGTTAATATAGATACTTAACACAATGGTCTTCAAAGGTTCTGGGACCCCCAAGGGCCGGCACTTGAGGAGGTTTCCAGGGGAGACCCCATCCAATGAGGAGTTCAGTAGTTTAATACCACCACACACACACACACACACACACACACACACACACACACACACACACACACACACACACACACACACACACACAGTGTATCACAGAGGACCCAAGGTTTATTAAATCTGTAAATCTCCGTAGCAGTTTCTGTACCATTTACGCCCATATATGGAGATCCATGATGTCATCAGTATGATGTAATAGTACTGACATCATAGACTGGCCTCCAAGTAATGGTTCTGCACTAATTAGTGTGGTTTCCTCAAAAGCAACCAAAGACAACCACAGTAGTGAATCTGTTTATTAAAGCTGGCTGTATCTCTCATGGTTATGAATATAAGATTACTATAAAACTATAAAACATGTCAATACAGGCACATGATTCCAGATGAACTCAGTTGATTTAACATTATTATATGTGTATATAGTATTTATGTTGGACCAATCTAATACATGATGTTGGGGATAATATGCATAATGTGACCCTCAAATGACTTGATATTCCACTCCATGGTAAAAAGAGCTTTCTCTTCTGAACGTAACGGCGACACATGAAGCCTCATTTAGTGAAAGGTTTAACCATATGGTGTCAACCTGTATCTTATACTGTCACATATCTAAGAAAGAAAGAAAGAAAGAAGAAATAGAAAGAAAAAATGAAAGACAGACAGACAGACAGACAGACAGACAGACAGACAGACAGACAGACAGACAGACAGACAGACAGACAGACAGACAGACAGACAGAGAGAAAGAAAGAAAGAAAGAAAGAAAGAAAGAAAGAAAGAAAGAAAGAAAGAAATAGAAAGAAAAAATGAAAGAAAAAATGAAAGAAAGAAAGAAAGAAAGAGTATAACATTGCAAAAGAATAAACCACATTCACAGCTGAATATAATCTGGCCAGATTATGTAAAGTATTGATCCACTTTAAACCATATAAATGTATATTATCTCACCTCTCACATCCATCCTGCTCTCTGGAGACTCTCCATGGTCAGAGATGATACACTTGTAGAATCCTTCATCAGACTTGTAAACATTGTGGATGGTCATCTGTCCTGTAGACTCAGACCTGATGAGGGATCCATCTTTATAGAAATCAGCTGGGAGGTCAGAGGATGGATAACCATCGTGCTCGTCTCTGGACAAACAGCGGAGTGTGACATCACTTCCCTCTGTCACAGGAAGTACAGGACTCTCCAAGATCACATCTCCATCTAGAACCAACAGCAGTGAGTTATGAACATCTATAGAACCAACATGTTGAGCTATAGACTATAGGGTTGAAATAACAGACATGTCTATACATTTATAATTTAACCTACACAAAAATGACCTCAAGTGTGATAATGATATTATGCAACAGATCTATGCTGTGACATTGTCTTGTTTGGGGGGGAAAAGAGGACATATGACAGTGGCACTGGACTTAAATGTATTCATTAGAGTAAAATACTTGTTCAAATGCAATGTGACTGAACAACACTGTTAGCATATCATACTTGCATTTATATATAGTTGGATATCAGAGCTATAAAAAGAGGCATTACATTGTTTACATTGACACAATACTTTTGGAAATACACCTACAATAATAGAATTAATAATCTTTAAAACCTGCAAACAGAGAATTTCACATTGAAAGAGCTGAAAAACACAGTTTTTCTGTTGATTGACTAATCTCTGATCTACAGTATCCCAGAGGACACTGAATGCACTGAGACATCCTGAGACATTCCTTCACTGTTTCTATGCTTTGTGTTGAGCTGCCAACAGGCTGCTTCTGGATCATAATTTCAGAGCAGAAGAAAACAGGTCATTTTTGTGTTATACTTTTAGCCTACATGTTTTTTTTTTAACTTTTGGACTAATAAAGTATTCAATCAATCAAGTCAGTAAAAGTATTAATGCTGCAATGTAGATATACTCTGTTACAAATAGAAGTCCCGTATTCAAAATGTACTTGAATAAAAGTACAAAAGTATCGGCATCAAAATATACTTAAAGTACCAAAGGTAAAAGTACTCATTGTGCAGAATGTGCCATTTCACAAGTTCAAAATGTATACAAATATGTTGAAAGTAGCCGATCTACAAGCTCACAATGTGTTACAACGCAACATGTTATAGATCTGCTATATTTCAAATGGACGAAATATGTATAGGGCTGAAGTGGTTAATTATGTTTTGTAATAATAATCAAAATGTACAAAGTAACTAGTAACTAAAGTTTTCATATAATTGTAGTGGAGTAAAAGTACAATATTTTCCTCTGAGATGTAGTGGAGTAGAGGTAAAAGTACTGAAAATAGTAAATACTGAAGAAAGTAAAAATACCTCAAAATTGTACTTAAGTACAGTATTTGAGTACATGTACTTAGTTACTTTCCACCAGTGCACTACAATGCATTGATGTACAGTTATTCTATAGATCGTACCTCTATAGACTGTAATGTTGATGGACCGGCTGACTTCTCCTGAAGAGGACTCACACCAATAACGTCCACTGTCCTCAGGATACCGGGACCATATGTAACAGGATGTTCCTATAGAGAATCACAGTGAAAAGAAAGAGAGATTTCAGGTCAAATCATCTATCATCCATCCTCCCTACCTATATCCATCCCTACAAACATACCTCTGGTCTTTCCCCATTCATTGCCACAGGTTCCATCTCTCCATCTGCTGTCTCTTCTCACAGTCCACTCCAGCACAGACCTCTTTTCTTCCTCACAGCTCAGTGTGATGCGCTCACGTTGAAAGAACTGAGATCTATCAGGTCTGACCCTCAGAGACCCTGAGAGAGAGAGAGAGAGAGAGAGAGAGAGAGAGAGAGAGAGAGACAGAGAGAGAGAGAGAGAGAGAGAGAGAGAGAGAGAGAGAGACAGAGAGAGAGAGAGAGAGAGAGAGACATTAAATAATGAAAGAACAGTAAATACACCTGAGTGACAGCAACACATCCTGTCACCATGTGTCATCAAACAGGTGATGAGTTGAGACAGATTTGAACATCTGTCATTAGTTTGACGTGACGGGACGTCCTGCAGCGTCACATGATGATGACTAACCATTACCAGTGGTGGGAAAAAGTACTAAAATGATTTACTTAAGTAAAAGTACAAATACTGCAATATAGAAATACTCTGTTACAAGTAAAAGTCCATAGTTCAACATTTAGTTGAGTAAAAGTACAAAAGTATTGGCATCAAAATGTACTTAAAGTAGCAAAAGTAAAAGTACTAAATGTTTGAAAATAGCAGATCTACAAAGCTCACAAGGTGTTGCGATGCGAAGCGTTGTGAGCTTGTAGATCGGCTATTCTCAAATAGCCTTGGTATAAAATAGGTTAAAGTGGTTAATGTATGTTTCATAATTTAATCATTTATATCTGAAAAGTAACTAGTAACTAAAGTTTTCAAATAATTGTAGTGGAGTAAAAGTACAATATTTGGATCAGAGACGTAATGGAGTAGAGGTAAAAGAACTGGAAATTGGAAATACTCAAGTAAAGTACAAATACCTCTAAATTGTACTGTAACATTTTGTAAATAGATACAGTATTTAAGTAAATGTACTGCATTACCCCAACCTAACCCTAACCCTAAGCTCTAAACCCTCTAGACTTAACCCTAACCCTAAACTTAACCTCTAAACCCTCTAGACTTAACCCTAACCCTAAACTTAACCTCTAAACCTTCTAGACTTAACCCTAACCCTAAACTTAACCTCTAAACCTTCTAGACTTAACCCTAACCCTAAACTTAACCTCTAAACCCTCTAGACTTAATCCTAACCCTAAACTTAACCTCTAAACCCTCTAGACTTAACCCTAACCCTAAAATTAACCTCTTAAACCCTCTAGACTTAACCCTAACCCTAAAATTAACCTCTTAAACCCTCTAGACTTAACCCTAACCCTAAAATTACCTCTAAACCCTCTAGACTTAATCCTAACCCTAAACTTAACCTCTAAACCCTCTAGACTTAATCCCTAAACTTAACCTCTTAAACCCTCTAGACTTAATCCCTAAACTTAACCTCTTAAACCCTCTAGACTTAATCCCTAAACTTAACCTCTTAAACCCTCTAGACTTAATCCCTAAACTTAACCTCTTAAACCCTCTAGACTTAATCCCTAAACTTAACCTCTTAAACCCTCTAGACTTAATCCCTAAACTTAACCTCTTAAACCCTCTAGACTTAATCCCTAAACTTAACCTCTTAAACCCTCTAGACTTAATCCCTAAACATAACCTCTTAAACCCAATAGCAAAACCAATACAGCCCCAACATGATTTAAAAAAAGGAACATTATATTGCCTCTAACGACGCTGCCGCTGCTCAACCAGTTTTCAAATGTATAAAATGTTTACCAATATTTTCAAAATAGCCGATCTACAAGCTCACAATTGTGATGCAACACAATGGGTGCGTTTACATGCACAATATTTATTCATTCAGAATGAACTCATTCCGAATAGAAATGTATACCCAACTGTTTACATGGCACCTGAATAAAAGTATTCCTGTTCCTCAATCGTTTACATGAGCAAAGCATTCATTCAGGAATAGAACTCTGGTCATGCGCAGAGTGCTTCGGGCCAGGTTGGGGACGGGGGACGGGGGACGGGGGGAGGGGGCGGGGAGCGTCACAGCGCTAGCCGATGACACATGCGCAAAAGAACAAATGTATACCAGTCTGATACCAGTGCGTTTACATGGGCAATGTAGCCCGATTCTATCGGTATATACCAGCCCTTCAAACCCCAATGAAATGTCATTGGGATCAGACCGGTATGGCCATACCGATGCGTTTACATGAGCATTTTTATTCTGAATGAGCATTCATTCCGAATTGAAGTGGAATAAACCTGTCCATATAAACGCAGCCACTGTGAGATTGTAGATCGGCTATTTTCAAATGGCTGAAATGTATATAGGGCTGTATATAGTTACTCTATGTTTTGTAATAACAATCTAAATCTACAAAGTAACTAGTAACTACAGTTTTCAAATCATTGTAATGGAGTAAACGTACGATATTTGCCTCTGAGATGTAGTGGAGTAGAAGTAAATTGGAAATACTCCAGTAAAGTAAAACTACCTCAACATTGTACTTAAGTACAGAACTTGAGTAAAAGTACTTAGTTATGAGTAGGCCTGGCACAGACATAGAGAGGCTAAATAACTATATTTGTAGCTACAGCTAAAAAGTGAGTTTCATTTGTAAGAGTTTTTTTTACCAAATAAAAAGAGCATGGTAGAAAGAGACACACACACACACACACACACACACACACACACACACACACACACACACACACACACACACACACACACACACACACACACACACACACACACACACACACACACACACACACACACACACACACACACACACACACACACACACACACACACACACAGCATTGCAAGAAATGCTGAACAATATCTGGCTATATCATTGTACCTGGACCACAATATCCAAACTGCACTCATAGGTGACACACAATAGACATTAAATAATATTATGGAAATAACTGGCAACTGGCAAAAAAAGTGGTAGTTTAAAAAATAAAATAAATACAAAATCTAATCTTTTTTTAAACATTCATCATATGATTGTGAATCATTGACATGTTCTGAATATTACATTATTGTTCATCACTTCAATAAAATAGACTTTTGGTTTGTTGGAAGGCCTACATAAAACAATTGTGTGAACCCATTTACACATGTGTAGTTATAGCCAGGGCCGCATTAACCGTGGAACCTAGTGGAACTTGTGTTCCACAGCCCGCAGCCTGCAGGGCCCAGTGAGAATTTTGATTTATATTGGTCAAATAGAACCGAATTAGACCCGAAAATGTTCATGCGCAGCGCGCGTGCATGTGCATGAAATTACGCCGCTGGGGGGGCCTTTGGTTTTGTGGTGTTCCACGGTCCTGAGGGGTCTTAATGCGGCCCTGGTTATAGCAGAGACATTATTTGAAATTGAATGATTCTATTTTCAAATAATTTATTGGGGCTCCTTAAATTTTTTTCACCTCTCATACCAAATGTGTTGTGTTAAGCCTACAACTGTAATACCAATAATTAAATGTCATAATTTAAGTAGCTATTCTTAATAATCAACAAAAAAAAAACATCACAAACCACTCCTACTGCTGCTATTGCTACTATTACTGTAAATGATGCCACTAATACTACTGTTCTGCTAGGGCTAGGGGGCTACAACTGCTACTGCTCCCTGAAACACCTCAGCCTCCAGCCCAGTGGTCTCCTCTCTGTGCTTGCACTCCTATTAGTCGTTGCTTTTACGTCTGTCTTAACATGGTTGTTTGCAGGTTTCACTTTGGTTCCTGCCGCTTCATTACTCTGGCCTCCAAGTTGTGGAATGACCTCTCAGTCAGGACCACAGACTCACTCCCCATTATCCACCACAGTATGAAAACTCACCTCTTCAGACTTCACCTCACCCCACTTCATCCCCTAGCACTCTTTTCTCCTTGTATCACTACATGCACCTCACCCCACTTCATCCCCTAGCACTCTTTTCTCCTTGTATCACTACATGCACCTCACCCCACTTCATCCCCTAGCACTCTTTTCTCCTTGTATCACTACATGCACCTCACCCCACTTCATCCCCTAGCACTCTTTTCTCCTTGTATCACTACATGCACCTCACCCCACTTCATCCCCTAGCACTCTTTTCTCCTTGTATCACTACATGCACCTCACCCCACTTCATCCCCTAGCACTCTTTTCTCCTTGTATCACTACATGCACCTCACCCCCTAGCCCTAGCTCACCCCTCTAGCAAGCCGCTTCATGTTCACTTCAGACTGGGGTGTGCTGGTTTGTTCAGGTTTTAATGTCTTCAGAGAAAGGATGATTAAAAGATGACATATGAAATAAGAACCATTTCAGGCTTTAAGATGCCAGTTAAATAAAATAAAAAAAACGATAAACAAAGAGAAATATAAATCACAAAAATTGAGCTTTTTCCAGATTTCTTTGTGGATAAGAAAATTGGAAAAATGAGGCAATTTGTATTCCTGCGATGAAAACAATTATACAAAAATGTTTTAAGAGCTTTTACATGTGTCAGTCCTAAAATAAAAAAGCCAAAATGTAAATCACAAAAATTGACTTTAATGTACACTGACCTGGTTCCTGTAAGATTTTAAAAGATATATTGTTATTGATATGGTATTGTAAAGCTGCTATTTTGAATTGTATTGTTAACTGATATTTTGTAGATTATTATTTGTAATTTTTACTCCTCAAGGTTCCAAATGCATCAAAGGATCAATATTGCATAATTCACTTAACAATTTAAGAAAGTGTACACATAAGTAGGTATTTGCTAAGGTGGATTTAGGGTTTTTAAATCAACAATCTGTCACCATCACCCCAACAATCTGTCACCATTACCTCAACAATCTGTCACCATCACCCCAACAATCTGTCACCATCACCCCAACAATCTGTCACCATCACCCCAACAATCTGTCACCATCACCCCAACAATCTGTCACCATCACCCCAACAATCTGTCACCATCACCCCAACAATCTGTCACCATTACCTCAACAATCTGTCACCATCACCCCAACAATATGTCACCATCACCCCAACAATCTGTCACCATTACCTCAACAATCTGTCACCATCACCCCAACAATATGTCACCATCACCCCAACAATATGTCACCATCACCCCAACAATCTGTCACCATCACCCCAACAATCTGTCACCATCACCTCAACAATCTGTCACCATCACCCCAACAATATGTCACCATCACCCCAACAATATGTCACCATCACCCCAACAATCTGTCACCATCACCCCAACAATCTGTCACCATCACCCCAACAATCTGTCACCATCACCCCAACAATCTGTCACCATCACCCCAACAATATGTCACCATCACCCCAACAATATGTCACCATCACCCAACAATCTGTCACCATCACCCCAACAATACGATACGATACGATACGATAATACTTTATTGTCAGTTTGCACTGAAATTTGTCTTGCGACCCAGAAACAGCCATGTATGCAACATATAACAGTACACACATTTGACATGACACAAGAAAACAACAAAATACAAATACATACATAACGACATGCAAAGACAAGAGCAATGTCCACCACTCAGCCTACCCCTGGCTTATAACTCCTGATTAAGCCTCAATGTCGTCTGATGGACAAAGGACCTCTTCAGTTTGACCTTATTGTATGTAGGAACACTGTATCTCCTTCCTGAAGGCAGCAACCTATATTCTCCATACAAAGCATGGCTAGTGTTTGAAGTGATATTCCTTGCCAACCTTATCATACTGTTATCATACGTAGATGTATAGAGCCTCTGAAGTGGTTGTCCAACAATCTTTGAACAAATGTTCACTTGTTGCAGCAGTTGTGACTTTAAAGCTACAGACAGACATCCATACCAGGTGGTACTACAGTACTGCAGGACACTCATAATAACAGAAGTGAAAAACAAAAGAAGAATCTGTCTACTAGCACCAAAAGATCTCAGACGGCGAAGGAAATAGACTCTTTGTTTTGTCTTCTTACCCACTGATTCAATCTGGTCTTTCCATGACAGAAGGTGGTCTATTACTACTCCTAGGTATGTATACGAACATACCTGGTTGATCTGTTCACTATGAATAGTAATAGGGGATCTGTGTATCTCTAGTGGGGCACCAAAAATAATCTCTTCTGTCTTTTTTGTGTTAATGATAAGAGCGTTGTTATCACTCCATTCCACCACCTTATTTACTCTGTGTTGGTGCAGTCCAGGATCACTGGAACTATCCAAAAAATCTGTCACCATCACCCCAACAATCTGTCACCATCACCTAAACAATCTGTCACCATCACCCCAACAATCTGTCACCATCACACACACATCATCTCCGTTCAGCGCACTGATGTGTCAGTATTGACACAAAGCGTCAGTATATTGTGTTTTAATAAAATGAAGTACACAGAGCTTAACTTAATTTGTTAATGTATGCTTTGTAATAATAATCTGAATCTACAAAGTAACTATTGAGTAAAGTTTTCAAATCATTTCAGTGGAGAAGAAAGTACAATATTTGCCTCTGAGATGTAATGGAGTAGAAGTAGGCTATAAGTGATACTGAACATGTGAAACACTGGAGTAAAGTCAAAGTATCTGAAAGGAGTACTTAATATAAGTATGTGTACTTGGTCACCACTGTATTGTTCATAAACAGAACATTTATAATGTACTTAATATAAGTATGTGTACTTGGTCACCACTGTATTGTTCATAAACAGAACATTTATAATGTACTTAATATAAGTATGTGTACTTGGTCACCACTGTATTGTTCATTAACAGAACATTTATAAAGTATAAAGAAACTCTGTCACTTGCCTTCTGATGTCACCGGGACGATGGCTGCTGCGTAGAGCAGCAACAGGAGGGGGAGGGGCCACATGGTCACTGTGGCTCCTGACTGCAGAATGACTCACAGGAGTCTGTGCTCTGCTTTATATGATGGAGGCTCCACCCACTACCCATCTGATTGGTTCATTTAAATATGTGGCTCTCAACATCAGGTCCGGGGACCACCAGGGGGTCTAACTGGACCCTTACAGGTCTGTAACTCTGAGAGTGTACAAGCAGAACCAAATGGACCCTTACAGGTCTGTAACTCTGAGAGTGTACAAGCAGAACCAAATGGACCCCTATGGTTCTGTTAAATCTGAGTGTACAAATGGAACCAAATGGACCCTTACAGGTCTTCAATTCTGAGAGTGTACAAATGGACCCTTACAGGTCTCTAACTCTCAGAGTGCAAATGGACCTGGTCCATCTGGACATTCAGCAAAAAAGGGATAAACATTCTGGAAAAATAGATGATCTACAAGCTCATGTTGTGAGCTTGTAGATCCACCATCTGACGTTCATCAAAGTATATATAAGGTATTTAAGTGGTTAAACTTGCATGTTACATTGGAAAATAAAGTGCGTCAAACCTCTAGTCATGTGACACAGTACCTCAGTCTATTTTTGACATGTGTTTCTTCCTGTGAAGCTGAATGAGGGCTGTGGTTACATGTGGTTACAGAGACATCTACCTCTCAGGGTACAGACATCTTACTTTAAGTACTTTACAGGCCACAACCCCCCAAAACAGTCATGAATATTTAAACTGGGATCCCCCCAAAATAGTCATATTTGAACTATGAACCCCCCAAACTAAAAGGTCTTAAAAGTCATTATATTGTAACTTTATAAATGTGCAGAAACCCTGTATACACTTATACTGTATGTTGGTTTGTTTACTGTGGAGTGAGAAAACAATGTTGCACATTTAAGCAGATCATCTGGGGACCCCCCACAATAGTGTGGGGACCCTCCTGGGGGTCCCGACCCCAAGTGTGGGAAACCACTGATCTAGAGTTCCATTAAATAAAGAAAATAAAATCATTAAAAAACGTGGCCCGACCAGGTCTACAGACCCGTACTGGACCCGATGCTCACTTAATGCGATTAGCCTTGTGTGGTTAGCTGCCCCCTCCCCCCCCCCCCCCCACCCCCCCGCCACAACAGAGTAATGTGTAGTGTGCGTTCTGCTCTGTGTTGCAGACAGACGGAGAACATTTATAATGTTTGCAACAAATGCCTCAACTCTGACAATTCCAAGTACTGTGTGTGTGTGTGTGTGTGTGTGTGTGTGTGTGTGTGTGTGTGTGTGTGTGTGTGTGTGTGTGTGTGTGTGTGTGTGTGTGTGTGTGTGTGTGTGTGTGTGTTTTTTTGGGGGGGGGGCATTTGTGCTTTATGATACCAGGGCCAGTGTGTTGTAGAGCATTGGTTCTCAAAGTGGGGTACGGGGACCCCCAGGGGTACTTGAGGCGGTTCCAGGGGGTCCCCAGCTAAATGATGGATAGGAACCAAATGGACCCTTATGGTTCTGTAACTCTGAGAGTGTACAAATGGAACCAAATGGACCCTAACGGGTCCATTTGGTTCCATTTGTACACTCTCAAGAGTTAAATTAACATTGATTTTATAATATAAATTCTGGTCCCAGAGGTATAAATGCCATTAAATGGGGGTCCGTAGCCTAATACATGTCAAACTGGGGGTCCTTGACATTAAAATGGTTGAGAATCACTGCTAGAGAGCCGTATAAACCTTCTCTTATTAGGGTCCCTGGCGTTTCTTTTCAAATGGGGGTCCGCGGGCTAAAAAGTGTCAATTTGGGGGTCCTTGACATGAAAAAGTTTGAGAACCACTGTTGTAGAGGATTAGACCTGACCATGGAACAAAGACCAGATACAAGGTATCATATACAGGGCCGTCTGAGATCCACATACAAGGAGCAGGCTTGGCCCGATCTGTGTCACTGAGACTAAAGTCATGGACAGTGACATCACCACAGCTGATGTCATGGATAGAACACGCCGTACAAGGAGAGACAAATAAAGAATAACTAATCATTAATCATTATTTTAATTTGTGTCATAACTACATTAAAATGACCTGAATAAAACAGATTTAGCCACTGTTGTATAAAACATAATAATTTAGGCTCTCTGTGGCTGCTCTTAAGACACAAATGGTTTAGTCTGCTGTTGAGTATGTTTGGATGAGATCAATGTGCTTTGCAGTTTGTACTTCTGGTCTAGAGCGGATAAGGAAACCATCAGTGTGTTTACATGTATATGGATGAGGAACTTACAGGATGCAGTAGGCGTGTCTAGACTGATATGATCACTGAACAAGTCATGGAAAGCAGTCTTTTCATTGGCTCTGCGGAAAGCCAGCAGTGACTGCAAGCAGTGTTGCCAGATTTTACAAGAGGAATAAGCAGCCAGGTCTATGAAAACAAGTCCAAAAGAAGCAGCAATTCAAACGTATATATGTCGGCTATTAAGCAATCTGCATATTTATGTATGTCGGCTATAGACCCCTTAACAGACGACGTCATACTGGCTGCGTGCAGCCAGTATGCGCGCAACGAAACCCATTATATCAGGTCTCGTTAGGACGCGTCTCACTAGCCAACACACACAAGAGGGGGTTGGGGTGTGCTGAAACCAGTGCACCCCGAAACAGGTTGGGAATTGATTGCGTGAAAAAATCACCTGTGCGTCCAGGCTCAATGTTAGTAAACAAATAATTGGTCTATTTGATAATAGCCGATCTACAAGCTCAAAACACAACCGCAACCCACAACTACCATTATTTACAAGGAACTTTACAGAAAAAACAAGCCCAACATGGCTTATAATAAACTGACCTGGCAACACTGCTCACAAGCGTGTCTTTCATGCTGCTCAGTTAAAAATAGATTGGACTCACTGAAGAGACACCTGATGACTGATGCCAACAGTAGATGCAAAAACTAAGTAAATAATCATGTCTTCTTTACCCAAACAAGGACAATCAGGGTCTCAGAAAAGAATAGAAAGAGAAAGAAAACAGTGTAAGGGGAAACAACTTACTAATTAGAATGTCTTCATAAAGACAGGTGAGCAGTGAGTGAACACACACAACTAAAGACACATTTATACGTCGTCGTATGACGGCGGTGCACACCCAACATAGCAGATCTACAAGCTCACAACATGTGGTGCATGCGACGCATTGTGAGCTTGTAGATTCAGCAAAAAAGGGATAAACATTCTGGAAAAATAGATGATCTTTTTTCACCGTCTGACGTTCATCAAAGTATATATAGGGTATTTAAGTGGTTAAATTTGCATGTTACATTGGAAAATAAAGTGCGTCAAACCTCTAGTCATGTGACACAGTACCTCAGTCTATTTTTGACGTGTGTTTCTTCCTGTGAAGCTGAATGAGGGCTGTGGTTACATGTGGTTACAGAGACATCTACCTCTCAGGGTACAGACATCTTACTTTAACTACTTTACAGGCCACAACCCTCAAAAACAGTCATGCATATTTTAACCCCCAAAATAGTCATATTTGAACTATGAACCCCCCAAACTAAAAGGTCTTAAAAGTCATTATATTGTCACTTTATAAATGTGCAGAAACCCTGTATACACTTATACTGTATGTTGCTTTGTTTACTGTGGAGTGAGAAAACAATGTTGCACATTTAAGCTAATCATCTGGGGACCCCCCACAATAGTGTGGGGACGCCCTTGGGGGTCCCGACCCCAAAGTTTGGGAACCACTGATCAATAATTAATAAAATAAAATAAAATAAAACGTGGGTACAAATGCATTAGACCAGGTCTCTAGACCCGTACTGGACCCGATGCTCATTTAATGCTAAAATCACTGTGGTTAGCCATGTGTGTCAGTCACCTCCTGCTCAGCTCACTGATGTTTTTGTTCTGGTTTTGTTTTCGTCTTGTTCGGTCTGTGTTTGTTTTATACATCTTCTTTATATGTATATATATATTTTTTATTTTATGCCTTCATCTTTTGGGGTGATAATTCAATGTGTTTATTGAGCTTTTGTGTTTTATTGGTTGCATTAGGAAGGACTTGGGACTTAGTTTAGGCTCTCTGTGGCTCCTCTAAGACTTAAGTATGTTTGGATGAGATCAATGTGCTTTGCAGTTTGTACTTCTGGTCTAGAGCGGATAAGGAAACCATCAGTGTGTTTACATGTATATGGATGAGGAACTTACAGGATGCAGTAGGCGTGTCTAGACTGATATGATCACTGAACAAGTCATGGAAAGCAGTCTTTTCATTGGCTCTGCGGAAAGCCAGCAGTGACTGCAAGCAGTGTTGCCAGATTTTGCAAGAGGAATAAGCATCCAGGTCTATGAAATCAAGCCCAAAAGAAGCAGCACTTCAAACTTATGTCGGCTATTAAACAATGTGCATATTAATATATGTCGGCTATTTGAAAATAGCCGATCTACAAGCTTACAACCGCAACCCGCAACTACCATTATTTACAAGGAACTTTACAGAAAAAAACATGCCCAACCTGGCTTATAACAAGCTGACCTGGCAACACTGCTCACAAGCGTGTCTTTCATGCTGATCAGCTAAAAATAGATTGGACTCACTGAAGAGACACCTGATGACTGATGCCAACAGTAGATGCAAAAACTAAGTAAATAATCATGTCTTCTTTACCCAAACAAGGACAATCAGGGTCTCAGAAAATAAAAAGAAAGAATAGAAAGAGAAAGAAAACAGTGTAAGGGGAAACAACTTACTAATTAGAATGTCTTCATAAAGACAGGTGAGCAGTGAGTGAACACACACAACTAAAGACACATTTATACGTCGTCGTATGACGGCGGTGCACACCCAACATAGCCGCAGCCTGTCTTATCCACGGGATAAGACAAAATCTGTGCATAGCCTATTTGGGTGACTTTTGAGAGCTTTTGAATCTCAGTCTCAGGACCACCACAGATGAAGCACCTTGAGCAACAAGCTACAGAATCCTCTTCCATGTTGTCTACTAAAAGACAAGTGTCATGATTGTTTAACTAATGGTTGTTCAATGTAAGCAATAGGCTAGAGAAAATTGATATTCTAAATTCACAGAAATCAAAAGTTTTGCCAGCAGAGGAAAATACATGCCAAAAAGTAGATAAACTACCGTACCGTACAGACATATTTTTCAGGATGCAACACTCCTGCTCCTTCCCCACATGCAGACAGTGTATCCCACTGAGCATGTGCACAGTAGGTGTACACTGTTATCAAGTGTTTAGCAATATTTTCTTGTTTTATTTTTCAGAATAGAATCAATTCAACAACGCCCCAATCCCCTACCATTTTGATTATACACTGATTATACACTAACAATAACCAATATACCAATATTAGATGGCCAGGGAGACATTTTTACTAAAAAAATAATGGTTGGAATGGATTCAGCACCCCTGAAAACCCCTAGTTAGACACCTCACAAGTTCATTTTAGACTTTTATTTTTTTCATATTTTTCTCTTTGCTCCTTAACTTTGATTGGCTCTCCAGGATTTTCCACGAGGATTTGGGTTTAAATTAATTGAGAGGTGATTCTAGACACCTATAAGAACACATTGGTGAAGAAAGCTATTGGTAGTAATTTTTTTCACAGATGGTCCAAACATCTTGTTAAAATTCCCTAACTATTAGTGAATTCACCAGGTTAGTATTAATATACAATTAGTCTTGCCAAGATGCTGTTTGGATAATTGTCCAACACAAAAATAAGCAGCAGCATCCAACACCAACACCATACACCACAATCAGCATCCAACACCAACCCCATACACCACAAGCAGCATCCAACACCAACACCATACACCACAAGCAGCATCCAACACAAACAGCATACACCACAAGCAGCATCCAACACCAACACCATACACCACAAGCAGCATCCAACACCAACACCATACACCACAAGCAGCATCCAACACAAACAGCATACACCACAAGCAGCATCCAACACCAACAGCATACACCACAAGCAGCATCCAACACCAACAGCATACACCACAAGCAGCATCCAACACAAACAGCATACACCACAAGCAGCATCCAACACCAACAGCATACACCACAAGCAGCATCCAACACCAACAGCATACACCACAAGCAGCATCCAACACCAACAGCATACACCACAAGCAGCATCCAACACAAACAGCATACACCACAAGCAGCATCCAACACCAACAGCATACACCACAAGCAGCATCCAACACAAACAGCATACACCACAAGCAGCATCCAACACAAACCCCATACACCACAAGCAGCATCCAACACAAACCCCATACACCACAAGCAGCATCCAACACAAACTGCAGCATGAAGCAGCTGAAGCATCCAGCAAAGGAAAATGAAAAATTAGGCCTTTTACATTTATTACATAATCACAAGTATTTGAAACATTAAAAAAAATGGGTTAATAGCCAACTTACGAGCTCAAAACGCATTTGAGCTCGTAGATCGTCTATTTCCACTATTCATGTTTGTTCTTTTTAAGTTATTGAATTATGCAATAGATGTGCATCATGTCTGCCCTGTGCAGCTTTTGTTTACGAAGCCTAAGAAAGCCAGACAAAGTTGTATTCATGATGTTAGTACGACGCAAATTAAATCGTTAATCGCAATTATTTGAGCGACAATTAATCAAGCGTCAAGTTAACTGTAATAATGGTGGCAGCCCTAAAGAGGTTCCTTACTTTGAGCCGTCTTCAGACGAAACCCCCGGAGGACCGAGGTCTTCGGCGGAGACCACCGAAGATGCATACACACGTGGAATTCTGGATCAATCAGCAATCGATCCACCGGCGGAGACCACCGAAGACCGGGGCCATCGGCGCGGAGGAACCCCCCCCATGCAGACACATCCATGGATAGAGAGAGACCTCCAGGTCTATAAATGCCCAGAACCTCAGTCTTCTGCACTGTAAAATATTTTCATTGAAATTTACAGTAACTTACAGGCAGCACGATGCCAGTAAAGTACTGTAATATATTTCACAGTAGGTGTACTGTGATTACATTTACAGTAACATTTTTAATACTGTAAACCAAATCACAGTACACAACTGTGACGATTTTAATTACTGTAAACTAAATCACAGTACACAACTGTGACCAGTCTAGTTACTGTAAACTAAATCACAGTACACAACTGTGACTTTTCTAATTACTGTAAACCAAATCACAGTACACAACTGTAACCAGTCTACTTACTGTAAACTAAATCACAGTACACAACTGTGACCAGTCTAATTACTGTAAACTAAATCACAGTACACAACGGTGACAATTCAAATTACTGTAAACTAAATCACAGTACACAACGGTGACAATTCAAATTACTGTAAACTAAATCACAGTACACAACGGTGACAATTCAAATTACTGTAAACCCAAAATATGTACATTACTGTATTTTTATAGTTCATTTCACATTACTGTAATAAAAATACTTTTTTTCTTACAGTAGTTTCCATTACTATGAAGCCAAATTACTGTACAGGCTACACAACTGTAAACAATGATACTATTGGAATCTTAAAATGTATACCTTACTGTGCTACTAGAAATTCCTGTAACATATCTCACCACAGCACTTAACAGTAACATGACATTTATTTTTGAGGAAAGCAAACCCTGTTAAACAATAGCCATTACAGAACATGTGACATTTAAAGTGCAGACTTTTTAAGAACCATTTAAAATCTGTAAAATTGCCTCTGTTGGCCAATGGGCCTAAAACTTTGTTTCCCATATGGCTTTGCAGTAAAACAATAAATGAACATTAAACATCAGTTAACAACAACACCTAGTAGTGAAGTCATTGAGGTACTGTACAGTATAAAACCCCATTTACCACCATTGTAAACACTGTAAGAACAAATTAGCTCAGTACAGCTACTATCATGTCAGTCGGTGCTTTCAGCCACATAAACACAACTCCTCTTACAAAACAAATCACTCGAAATAAAATCCTCGATTTACAAACTGTAAGTCCCCCCCTTCTATGAAGTCCTTCAGAGAAGGAGACAAAACCTGAGACAGGGGAAGGAGCACACACTAATATTGAATATTGAGGTGCTGCCATGGTAAATACAAAGGAGGAGGCACATGGAATGGTCTCTGTTGGCCAATGGGCCTAAAACAAATTTCAGGCTTTGCAGTAAAACAACAGTACGGGTACGGTCACACCAAAGTTTAATTCTACCTATGAGGGTGGATTCTGCCGATGTGACCGTACCCTTAATGAACATTCTAAGACTAAGACATTTCTATCAAATAACAACCCCTAGTTTCACAAACCGTATTGTGTCTATTCACAAATTATAAGTTATATTTTTTTTAATGATGTCGTTCAAGGAAGGACCCTAAACCTGAGACAGGAGAAGGAGCACACACCAATATTGAGGTGCTGACCATGGTAAATACAAAAATATTTAAAAAGGAGTAGGTGGCACAGCTACAATGCAATGTGTTTTTTTATCAAATAAAAAATACAAACGTTTTCACAGGTAGTCTTCCTTGGATGAAGACTCCAAACCCTGAGTTTTTTTTTCCTTAAATCATCGCTATGAGCTGTGCTACATCCTTCTGAAACATTTGCTATAACCTTTCATACAAATAAATAAAGAAATGTGCAAAACATAAACAAACTCTGGTCATGCCAGAACATATGCCATGAAGACCTAAAACTACTAGGCAGTCCACAAATCCTATCAAGTCCAACTCTCTTTTCTCATGAAATTGCAATATTGTGACACACTCTTAATAGTTTTGCGAATCAAATTCCACAAATTCCCTAATCAAAGTGGCCACACTGCGATTCAGAGCTGTGCTCTTCCTTTGCACCTTCTTGCCAGATTTACGGCTGACCTGTGTCTTGGATGTACACTTTGAGCCTTCAGGGTTAATCCTCAGGAAGAACCTGCAAGCAGAAGAAGTAGTCTATTAGTGCTTTTCCCCCCACCAATATGATATTCCTTATCAGCCACTGCAAATACAAAACAGATCCCAGCGACAATGATGATAACCATGGTGTCTATTAGTCACTACACATAGGGACATTGTCTAACATAAATAACAATACTTATCAATGTGTCATTAAACATCATTAGTTATGCACAGCCGAATGCACCTGCACAAAATAACACCCACTAGTAAGGATAACCCTAGTTATCTTGTGCCTCAGCTGTTTAATTTATCACCTTAGATGGTATTCATCTGGCTAAATTATGTCTGTTCCTAAAAAAACGAGAATGTTCAGGGTTAAAGATTGATATGGGTGGGCCAGATAAGGAATAGTAATGTTGAGCATGTGAAAATTCTTTGAAGTCTTGGAGATAACTACAATACAGTCTACATGTTACGCTTACGCTAGAGAATGGTTTGAGCCCAAGTGATGGGCCATAATATTAAACTAGTCATCATATAGCCAACTAGATGACAAAAACACACATTTGTTTGATCTCACAGCATAGACTCATGTTTTAGCATTATCTGTTGGACATGTGTATAAGTGTTTCTCAACTTGAAAGATGATATTCATTAAGGTGACTTTAAACAATTTTAGTGGAGGCGTGACATGCTTTTTTTCAGATTATTTGTGCTGAACCATTTCAAATTGTGTAAGCCAACAAGTCATAGAGACTAATGATGTGCTAACCTCTGAATGAACTCCAAAGTACTGGCTGCCTCTTCCTGGTACTCTATGTTGAAGACATAGTAGCAGGCCATTAGGACAGCTGTTGCTGAGGAGAAGTCAGGAAGGTCCTCTGACTGGATGAGGACATTTCCCTCCATGGCCAGCATCCATTTCTGTGCCTCCAGAACTGAGTCCCCTATAACACACACACACACACACACACACAGCAGGTATAACAATTATTGTTATAGCCTATGATTTAGCATAAGAAAAGGTAGAGACAATTATTCCATCTATAAATAAATTATACGTGTAAAAATGAACAAGCTGTCAAGTTATAGTATATCCAGGATTTGAATGGACCTATGTACCTCTAATCCCCTTCCCTTTGTTTGATATAAACTGACCAATCCTATAGTTGCATCACATTCCTCGATGAGAATGTTGATACTCTCCCTCAGGAGATCAGGTGTTCAGTTCTGTGTGTGTGTGTGTGTGTGTGTGTGTGTGTGTGTGTGTGTGTGTGTGTGTGTGTGTGTGTGTGTGTGTGTGTGTGTGTGTGTGTGTGTGTGTGTGTGTGTGTGTGTGTGTGTGTCTATCTGCCGTACTTTGACAAAATGGAGGCATATATTACCAGGCATGCCACAGCTTCATGTACTGTATGTGATAAAATGAGACTATGTATTATATAAAATGAAGATGTTGTACAGGCACTATCTCTGATCACATTGCCACTTAGCCTTCCACCTCCAGTTGACAGTTCTCTACAAACCATAATATTCTGTACTGTATATTCAGAATAATACACTTACCAAGTGCCATTAACCTAGGTGTGCTTGGTAGTGAGAGCATGCCTTCTGCATCTGCTGAGGTTGTCGTCACCTAAATAACAGAAAAGATCAAACACAAAGACAGAAAGTTATAATATTTAAACAATAAAGCTGTTAGTCAATGCCTTTCTCACCAGTTATTCAATAACACTGTGGTTTGTCCTGCATTGAACTGTAATGGCAAGTCTGAACTGTGTCCAGTATGAAAGACAGGATGGATGAACTATGGCAAAATAAAGTCTACAAATGTACTATACCGGTGCATTAGAAGAGAGTAAAAAATAGAGTTCTGCAGTAGTCCTTTAAGATGTGCACATATCTATCCCTAATCCCAATAAATATGCAGTGGACACATATGTTCACAAAATCCATGTTCACAAAGTACTTACATCAGCCAGAAGAAAGAGTGAATCCTCTTTTTCTTTGAAGTAGGCCATTGTGACGAGTAGAGATGCAACACCGTGGTTGATGTTGCCCACCCCGCTAATGTCTTTCAGGACTGTCCTGACATCCTTTGTCCACCTTGTAAGTTGACTTTGAAAAAAATGTAGCAGCTTCTTTCCTTTACTGTCCAGGGAATCCTGGAGTCTGGTGTCAACATCAATCCCTGTCAATGTGCTGAAGTGAGCACACATGAATCTTGAAATGAACAGAAATGGCCACTGTTCCTTGAGTTCCACGATGCTGGGTGGAGGGTTTCTATTGATAGCATAGCGCTGGATGGCATATGTCATCTTCATCAATTCATCCACTCGGCCACGTTGTGCTGCCCGGGGACCCTCTGTTGAGAAAAGGCCTACCATCTCCTCTCTCTTCGCCTCTGCAGATGCTGGTGTGTCATCTTCAGGGAGGTCAAGTGGCTGCCAATTGATGCAGCCGTAGCTGTCTGTTTTGGCACATTTACATTTAGATTTAGCAGTGGGCTGGGTGCTGGATGTTCCAGGCTGGCTGTCATCCATGACTGCTGAACGACATCTTGGTTTCCTAACTCTAACTAGTGTGTTGTCACGATTGACGTAGTCAGCCCTGGTCTTTAACTGACACTCCAAAGCGTAATAACCATTTCCCACTTTCTCTCCCTCCAACATCTCAGCAAAGCTTGTCGGGTACTTATCACAGATTCTTTGGGCTATTTCTGAACAATGGCTTAGTTTTGGGTTCAAGCACACCTCTCGGATTGAATCCACAATGATTCTCACCATTGCTAATCTATTTTCCTTCTTGGGTTTCTTTCCCTGTGCAAGAGACTGTCTTAAACTGGCTGGCATCTTCTCCCATGGCACTTGATAGGATGAGACCCATCCAGTGCTCTGTATGGGCACATGGACTGGAGGAGTGCTTGAGGTTGGAGAGTTGGAGGTGCTAACAGTGTTGCTTGGAGAGTTGGAGGTTCCATCAGAGTTGTTTGTTGAGTTGTAGGTGCTAACAGAGTTGCTTGGCTGGCTTGTTGTCTGGTCTTCATGGCCTGTGTATTAGGAAATAATAGGGAATAGGAAACAATGTTCAGACAATTTGTTATTGTTTAACACTTTAAACAGTGGATTAAATCCACATGTCATGACCAACAGTAATACTAACAAAATATGTAAACCTTTCTATCACAATTGTAGATTGAAATATATCCTTAGAGAGCTGGTCAGGTTACTTAAAAAAGGAGATCAAACTTTTAAACTAGACATCGATTTGTGGCTGAATGTTGCCATAAAAGAACACTGGGAGAGTTATTCTGACATAAGAGATTGCCTTTTACTGAATTGCATGTTACATATTTGTATGCAGTATATTTTAGCCTACATTTTAAGATCTATTCCTTAAAGATCCAGCTTCACTGCAAAAATCAAAATTCTGGAGTGACAGGACTATAATTAGCTGCTTCACACAAACTGTATATGCCGGCGAGACCAAAAGCCCATGGTAAATGAACTATATACAAGTATACACTAAAAGGACTGCTGGGTGCTTAGCCCCGTTTCTCCAAGCCCTGGTGAAAGATTCTACCAAATGCTTGCAAGCCCTGCAAGTCGATGAGGCCAGGTATTAGAACGTGTACAGGCTACTAAATTTAACCTGCCTGCTAAGTTGAATGAAAAGAAACACAATCATTAATGTTTTCCCCTGCTAGAATCCACTCCTAAGAAGCACCATTATCATGTGACAACTAGTGACTACACAACTTAAGACTCACCTCTGTTTTTTAAGTAGTGTACCAGTCTTCTGGAAGCTATAAGTGGGATAACTTCTTTGACATCTTCCTCTGAAACATACTGTAGATCACTGTCGGTCCTCACACCAATGACAGCCAAGTGGTCGATCAGTTTCTGATATTCACCTTCCTGAAGTGTGGGGAGGGCCTTCCTGATGACATCATCAAAGGGCTGCTCCATATCTCTTAATTAGAATAAACAGAGTGATGGAAAGATACAAGATCAACATCAAATCTGTTATATAATGGCAATGGGTAGTAGTCAGCCAGGCTCTCCAACCTGACACACATGTAAGAAACACCTGAGTCAAGCAGGCAGTGTACACCTAGATCCATCAAAGGCACTGAGGGATGTTTTTCAATAACAAAATACACCTCGGATGAGTTTAGCAAAATCAACACAATTTTTCCAAAGGTGTATCCCATGTCATTGTGGTCCACAACCACAACCATAGATTTTTGGTATTTGGTGCCCTTGTAAGTAAGTAGTACTGGCGTCACTATAGATGCCTCATGAATGCCTCTCATCCTAACAACTTCTTGTATGCCAAGATTATACAACCGACCATCAAATTCATCAGAATGCTGTATTTGCACAGTCGGTGGGAAAAGGCTGCCAGCCTGAAGATAGGCTTGTAAGAGTTGGTGTCTCTCAGCCAGTGTGCTATTAAGGTTTTTGAAATTGTGAAGCTTTCTTGCGCACTGTTTGAAAAATTAGTGTTTACTTTCAAACCGAAGAGTCCAAAGTCTAATGAGTGGACCAAAATGTAGTATGAGTCCAGGGTAGTGAAGCAAGTAATGGTGTTTTGGTTTCAGAGGTTGTTTACCTGGAAAGAGAGTAGCTCTTGAATGAATATAGTGTTCCAGTAGAACTTTCAGATATGCTACTTGGTTGGCATGGATTTTTGGTGCAGTTATCATTGCCACTATCTCTCGTAGCTGTAAGCACAACTGCCAGACCTCATCTTCCAAAGGATTCTTTATCCTGTCACCAACAAGCAGTGGGAGTAAGCGAAGTAAACACCAGTTTTGAGCTGCATTTCCTGCCAGCTTTTCACTGTCTGGACGTACTACACATGGTTTACTATTGGAATCATTTTGTACATAATTAAAAGTAGAAATTATCCTATTCAACTGAGTGTAAGTAAAATGCTTCCCTACAGTGATAAGACGTTTAATGTAAAGAGCCAGATCTAATTGAACAACCCCTTCAAATAAGTCATGGCCTAAGCATGGCGGGAGCCCTGGGTCACATACATGGAAGTATTTCAGGCTATTGAAAACAGAGTCAAATTTAACACCATCAACAACATTTAACCGAGGGTTCATTGCAAGCACATCCACAGAGTTCTTGTAGCTCTGCTTTGTCCGTGAAGGGCCTAATTCTGTCGGAGAGTGTCTCCAAGTGTCTCTATCTATACCACAATAGCGACAGAAATGATCACTTTTACTAAAATTTTCTGTGAAGCCACCAATGGCGTGTGACCCAAGGTTATCTCCACAAAATGCGATCACTGCCCCTTGCACTATTTGACCATTATCCAGCAAAATTCCAGACTCTTCAAGGTCCTTCAAATCTCTCACAAGAGGAGCAAACACTTTAGCTTGCTTAAAAAAACTTTAAATCTTCCTCCCTACAAAGCATAACAAGCTGTATAGGGTCTATGGTGGACCTGTTGTGAGCAGAGATTTCAGACAGTGTCATGTAAACTGCAAGTTGTTTGTGCTTTTTTCGTCCTGACCCAAGAGGATTTGCCACTTCAAATGCGTCTTGGAACAAGATAATGGAAACTGAGGACTTACACTGCTTAAAGATGATCTTTTCTTTAACATTTCTGCCATCCCTTACATCCTCGAGCAAATGTGGATCATCTGATCTGTGTGCCTGTGCTTCAGTGAACTGTTCTTTAACAGACTGGTGGTTCAATAGGGCCTTTGATTGATTGATTGATGTACTTTATTTAGTAAGACATGAGAACAGTACATGACAGTACATAACAGTACATGGAAGTACAAATTCGCAATACAAGGTCTACTAAACTGGATAGCTCAGTTAAGCACGTAGCTTGTTTAAGATGAGATCCCCATGCACACAAATCATGTTGACATATAAGAGACAGACAGATATACACACTACTATACAGAATGTCATACAATCAGTTTACAGGTTACTGGTATGAAGGGTGAAAAATATGTACAAAAAAGAAAGAGAGGGGGGGGGGGGGGTTAGGTTAGGACATGGGGTAGATTAGGACTTGGACAGGGGCCATTTTTGAATTGCAGCCTCCTGAAGGTGTATCTTTAGGGCATTTTTGAAAGTGAGTAGGGTTTTGCACTCCTTTACTCCTTTTGGTAGGGCATTCCACATTTTAGATGAATAGCATGAGAAAGAGTTCATTCCCTTTGTTGTGCCAAATCTGGGTTGAACATGGTTTGTGGAGCTGCCTCTGGTGTTATGATCATGGACTTGATTAACATTTTGGAAGTATTTTGACAAATACAGGGGGATCCCAATGTTGTGGTGTATCTTGAAGACCAGGCCCATAGCAAGTTGCTGTACTCTGTCCTCAACCCTAAGCCATCCAAGCCTAGCAAAATGATCAGGGGTTAGATGGGTTTTGTAATTGAGGCCAAGAAGTAGCCTTACAAGTTTGTTTTGGGATGTTTGGAGCCTTGTTTTTAGGGCCTTGGAGGTGTTGTGATACCATGAAGTGCATGCATAATCATAATGACCTTGTATGAGGGCCCCTATAAGAATCTTCAGAGTATTCTTACTGACTTTACGAACAAGCCTCCACATCCTCCGTGTTATTTTGTGGACCTTTTTGATCGTCTTTTCAGCGTTTTTGTCACCTGAGAGGTTTGCCTCCAAGATGGAACCCAGGTAGGTAATTTCCTCCTTTCTTGTGATAACATTTTCACCCACTTTGATCGTGAAACTCTCAGCCTTTCTAAGGTTAGGGTTGGACCCAAAGAGGATGGATTCAGTTTTACCCAGGTGTAATGAGAGTTTGTTGTCGGAGAGCCAGATGCAGATCTTGTTGAGTTCAGTGCTGAGAGTTTTCTCAACCTGCAGCCTGTCCCTGTCCGAGACCAGCAGAGCCGAGTCATCTGCGAACAGGAACAGTTTGCAGTCGCAAGCTGAGGACATATCATTCACATATATCAGGAACAGTAGTGGTCCTAGTATGCTTCCTTGAGGAACACCACAAGTCACTGGGAGAGGAGGGGACTGGGTGCCGTTTACTTCCACCACTTGCTCCCTCCCCTCCAGGTAGGATCTCATCCAGTTCACCGACGTGTCATCAAAGCCTATTGCTTTGAGCTTATTGATCATAATTGGGTGATTAACGGTGTCAAAAGCCTTCTGGAGGTCCAGCATGACCATGCCGCAATATTTGCCCTTGTCGACATCTTGTTTGATAGAGTCGTTCAAATAGAGAAGGCATGTGTCAGTGGAGTGGTTTGTTCTGAAACCAGATTGGAATTCGTAAATTAGATTTTTTTCGGCAAGGTACTTATCAACCTGTTCATAGACTATTTTTTCCATGACTTTCGAGATGGAGCTAAGAATAGAAATAGGGCGGTAGTTGCCAGGGTCTAATTGGTTTCCTTTTTTGTACAGAGGGGTCACTCTTGCTTTTTTGAAGTCGTTAGGGACCCGTCCCTGTATGATGGAGAGGTTTATTATGTGGGTAATGATTGGGGCAATGGAGGCGGCTGAGTCTTTTAGAAATTTAGCGGGGATGTTGTCGGGACCTGTGGCTCTGTGTTGTTGGAGTGCACTCAATTTTTTAAACACCTCATCTGTTGACACAGGGGAGAGTTTAAAATCATCTTTGCGTACACCCTGTTTATCGTAAAATGAATCAACATACTCTCCACCATGACTCCCAGAGTGAGGGGGTAGTTTTTCAACTAACTCTGAGGCCACGGTCGTGAAGAATATGTTGAGGATTTTACTCACTTCCCGTTTGGATGAAATGAGAGTGTCATTCACCTTGAGGTTTATGTTTGTAAACCTGGTTTTCAATTTCTTGCTGCAGCCTAGTAGGTTGTTGAATAGCTTCCAGAGCTCACGTGGTTTGTTTTGATTTTCCTCAATTTTGCCATCGAGGTAGCTTTTTTCTGCTAACAGCAGCATGCCATTAACCTTGTTTCTTAGCATGTTTTTCTCTTTTTTGAGTTTCGCTACGTGGGATTCGAGACCTTTGTTGAAGCTTTTGGCAAGTTTGATCCTACTTTTATGATAGTCAGAACACTTTTTGTCTCTGACTTTCATGGTAGTAAGGATATCCGAATTCATCCATGGAACCGAGCGGGTTTTGACCCTGATGGTTTTCATGGGAGCCACACTGTCCAAAATTTGAATGAATTTGGTTTTGAAACCAAGCCAACATTCGTCTACCTGTGTGCTGTTTAGTACGTCGGACCAATCCTGTTCCTCCAGTCTGTGATCTAAGTCCTCACTCTTGTAGTTTTTGAGGTCTCTGATCGTGACTGTTTGGTGGTAACCGGTCTTAGGTTTACGTTTCTTTCTGGTGCAGAAGATCATGTTATGATCAGATATGCCACAGGTAGTAACACCACTATTGAGGATTTTGTCCTTGTCCGTTGTTAGAATGAGATCTATGATAGTTTGAGTGGAAACACACAGCCTTGTGGGCTGAGTGATCAGCTGGTGGAGTGAGTGCCGATTACAAAACCCCCTGAATGACTTAAACACTGACGCTTCCTTACGGAGCATGTCAGTGTTAAAGTCACCAAGAAGTACTGTCTCCTCATTGTCCACTTTAGCTAAACATTCATCAAGTCTATCATAGAAATCAGTCTTTAATGTCTCCTTTACAGGAACATATTGCAAAAAGCGATCATTTCCATCGGGGTCTATACCAAGATAAACCTGTGTGGGTGCTACTTGGTTAAAATGTCTCTTGAAATATGTCTTCCTGGTTTGATCAGATCTAAATATTCCCTCATTATACAGCCGCATGAGGTTATTCTTATTTAGCACAGTTATAATTTTATCAATTTCACTTTCTGACATATTCTGCTTTGCTAATTCTTCCTTCAATTTGGAAAATACCAGTTCCATACTGCTGTCATGGACAACTTGGAAATCCTCAATTAAACTTTGGATAGTGCTGGCTGGTAGCAGCATTTTGCCTTGCATCCTTAAGTAGAATAGTGCCAAGTTCATGAGAAATGTGTCAGGATTTGCACCAAGTTGTACATTATCAGAACTTTCATCATGGACTTCAGTATCAGGCCTACTTGAATCATCACTGTCCATTTGGACAGGATTCTCAAACAATGACACATCATTTTCCATTTGGACAGGCTTCTCAGAAACATCTCTGTGTTTCTTGCTGATGTGGGATGTGAAAGATGACTTCACATCAAAGTATTTTTTACAGTTAGGAAAGGGGCAGCTAACCTTTTTTCCATTTCCTATGTGCATTTTTAAATGTTTACAAAAGCTCTGTAAATTGGGACATGTATGCTTGCATCCCTCAACCTGACAGGTCCTCCTCACATTAGCTTGGGCTGGTCTATGGATAGTTTCCTTTGGCTGTGTATGCTTCCGACGCATGTGAGATTTAAGTGCCAACAATGTCTGAAAACTGCAAGGGCAAATAGGCAAACCACAATAGAACCTGGAATTAGCCAGGTGTCTATGCATCTTAACATGTTGATAAAATGTGTCAAGAGTCCCTGCAGATAAATGACACTGCTTGCAGACAAAAAGGTTGACCATTTTGATTACATTACCTAGCCAACAGGCAACTAATCATCAACTACACTAAATGAAAACCATCATTTGGAAAACAGAACAAACTTTAATGGATGAGAGTTAATATTAATAAACAGTCAGTTATGTAAAGAGACAGTTGATATTTAACTTTAGTTTAGCAGCTTATTAGCAAGTGTACATTCATTTGACTCACCAATGCAAGTTGCAGGCTCTGTGAAGTCCAGAATATGGGTCAAATCCGTCTTTTTCACTGAGGGAGCAATCCCTGAATTATAAAAGACAATGATGTACATTAAAGGATGTAGACATAACAAAGATAAGCTTAATTAATACTACAGCCAAATCTCTGCCTTATGCCCACCTAGCTACTGCACACACTCAACTGCATGTGTTTCTCCTGTCATGGAGGAAATGAAAGTGAAGCTGAATTAATCAATGGCATCTGAAGCTATACAGAGAGATTGGAGATTAAAACACTAACACAGTTACAGTATGGAGTAAAATAATGCACAAGAAATGATTATGTTAGTTTTGATTGAGGATTTCTAACACATTTTACTTTACAGGCTGCACTCTCACACTCTCTCTCCCCCCTCTCTCTCATTTATCCAAATATACCAAACATCATGCAAATCTAACTTGTTAGATGTGCCAGTGTTGACCTCTATGAATGAGACTAATCTATTTGTAGATGAAAAGAATATACCTACTAGTTTTCTTTTCTTTCTTTTCTATTGTTTCTCTCTGGGCTCTGCAGCTCCTCCACAGTGCTCCATCCTGTTTTTCCCTCCAAAACACTGTCTTCTTCCCATGATGCACTGCAGTCTTCCCATGATGCACTTCAGTCTTCCCACAATGCACTTCAGTCTACAGTAACATACACCAATACACTAGTATGATACTGTGATTTTAATGTATATTACTGTGAACATTTTTAACATCTCACAAATCTTTATTTTAATCATGTATTTTGTTCAAGTGCATCTCTTTTGTTACATTTAGAGCACATGGATTCCTCACTGGACATGTAAACACTGAGCTGATGCAAAAATACAACCACAGAGGACCACAATGATAGTTATCTATTAACTTTACTGTGCTATACCCAACATTTATTTGTGACAGTACTTTCTGGAAATATAGCATCCAGACTATTGTTGATACTGTAGATGTCCCACTCCCACCTATGCCCCAGGGCACATTAAGTCCTAAAGTTATTGATTTATTGCTTTTTATTTGTGGTGTGTGGTTTTAATGTTGTATGTTGAGATTACACCATGCAGTGTACCAGAACATCATCTGTTTAAGAGAGTAGCTGATATATTGCACTCTTACCTTAGTGCTAGGTGTACTCTTAGTTGCTTGTTTTAGATGAGAATGCTTGTAAGACTTCTGGTGATTAGTAGTTTTCTTGCCTACATATGTTGAATGCACTTATTGTAAGTCGCTTTGGATAAAAGCGGTTGCTAAATGACTGTAATGTAATGTAATGTAACAGCAAATACCAGATAATAGGTATCTGTATGGGGGGCTATCAACGTGAGAAAATACCACCCAGGAGAATATGAGTCTGGCAGTCACTGACAGAAGGGCGCCCTAAACTAATATGTGGACATCAGGCCTGGAACTTCATGATTGTAGGGCCAAGGCCACTTGGCCTTTGGTGTTGTCAATTTCATGAGAGCACAGAGGTCAAATGCAGGGACAGTGTCATATTAAGTCCATGGTAATAGTGAACTGAGTTGGAGGGTCAAGGGTGACTTATTGTTTTATGCCCATATTAGGAGATGTCTGTTTCCGTCTGTCTAACTGTGTCCCTTCTTATGCCCATATTTGGAGATATCTGTATATGTTGGTCCTTGCCAATCTTATGCCCATGATGATGCATTGATGACACATTGAGGTTGGACAACACGCTCCATATTTGGGCGTAGCTGCTTTGGGAACTCCTTATATGGTTATGGCTGAGTCATTGTGACATGGATGTGATGACGTAGTTCCATGAGTGTGACGCCATAGTCATAGTGACGTGGCCGTGGTTTGTTTAGGGTTACGTTGTCATAGTGATGTCACTCTGGTTTGTTTATGGTTATGTCAGAGTGATGTGCCCGTGGTTTGGTTTGCCTGCCCACCGGCTCTCCCCTTAGCCAATTTCCATATTGAATATGGAGATCCAGTTGAACAGAACCGGCGATCCAACCGTTATGACCATATGGGCATGCCCACATTGGGGCCTATACTGATGACATCAGGGATCTATATGGTCATTAGAGACACAGACAGACAGACAGACAAGTACATCAGGTATTAAAGAAAGATGCAGGTTTGGAAAGTATCGATAAGCTAGCCAGATGTATGGAGGATCAAGATGACTGGAAAGGCCACTGCATGGAGGGCTAGTTTGAAGATGACCTGAGAGAGATGGTTTAGGTGTTGCGAGGGGTAGCCCTGGGCCTGACATCTTAACTGTACAACCTGTGTGATTGCCAGTCCCCTTCATTGCTTAGCACACAAATGGAAGACATTCTGATGGGACGAGGTATGTCACACCGCATTCCAGCAGCTGCAGGAAGCACTCTGGTATATCCCAACCCAGGCTGCCCGTTTATCTTTGACACTGACACCAGTGAAAGCTAGGGGTCTTGGTGCAGTGCTGGTGGTTCCAGTGCATCCCAGCACTCCTTATGTTTGGTAGAGAGCTGCCAACCCCAGTGAACCTCTTGTTTGGACCACAACCTAAAACTCAACTGAGGGGGAAGGTGGATTGGATTATTTATTATTATTATTTAAGAGACATTGTGTGTGATACATTAACTGAAGTGGGGAGTACTTGTAGAGGCCAGAGCCTACAATTCCCATTGTGCAGGAATAGACCTACAATTACTGTCATTTCTTTGTCACAGCCCCTGTCTGGGCTACCAGGGCCTGTGTGTCTTTATCTTCCACAGGGCCTGCAGGTTGGGCAATAGGGTGCCAATCAGGTGCATTGGGAGCACCTGGCCAGTGTTCCCAGGGTGCCCTATAAAATGCTGGCTGTGGTCACACACAGTACCTGCAATACTGGTTGCAATAATGCAACCAGAGAGGACCACCATGATAGTTCCCTTTTAACTTTATTGTGCTATCCTCAACATTTATTTGTGACATTATGTTCTGGAATAGCATCCTGCCAGACTATTATTGAGTTGAGGGATGTCCTACTCCCACCTATGCACCAGGGCACATTAAGTCCTAATGTTATTTATTTATTGCTTTTTATTTTTGGTCTTTAGTTAGGTCTTTGGTTTGCACCATTCAACACCACATACCACATGTACCATACATCCATACATTGCTGACACTACTGATTCCACTGATTAACACACTCCATGCCATTCCTTGTTATGTTTGAGTTTGCATTTATGTTGTAAAGAAATAATGTGATACACTTTTAAACCAGGCGAGTGTCTTCCTCTTTTTTGTTATGGCCTATGAGCCAGGTCGTAACACGCCTAACAATAAAATATATATTAGTCATTCACAGTAAAATACTGCATATATTACAGTAACCAGTTTTGGAATTACAGTCATATACTGTAAATATTATTCACAGTAACTCATGTTTTAATCACAGTAATGCACTGCTCATAATACAGTAACTATTTGCAAAATTACAGTCATATATTGTAAATATAATTCACAGTAACTTACATATTATGTACAGTAATAGACTGTAATAGTACTATAACAGTTTGTGTAATTTACAGTGCTCTACTGTAAAAACATTCACAGTAGATTAGTGTCAGTATTACAATAGCCCGGTGTAGAATTACAATACTATACTGTAAACATTGATCACAGTAAGCCACTGTCCATTATACAGTAACTAACTGTGGAAATCACAAAAATTTGTTACAGTGTGGGCATTTATCGCACAAGATCAACCTCGGCACAGTCCGTCTCCACTCTGAGAAAGAAAGAAACAAATTAAGAAACAATCAAACAAATATGAATTCAAGTGACCGAGAGCCAGACATACATAATATTGTATTCTGTCACAACATACACAGCCTAGTATATCAAATCAAACTTTATTTATAGAGCACATTTAAAACAACAGAAGCTGAGCAAAGTGCTGCACAAGGTCGAGACAAACAAAGCATCAAAAAGCATCCATCTGCACACAGACACATATGTGTGCATAGTTAAAACACATTAGAGGATGAAGTGCCATTAAAAGCCAAAGATAATTGGTGGGTTTTAAGTAAGGATCTGAAAGCCTGGATGGACGGGCAGATGGAACGGGGAGAGGCAGGTTGTTCCAGACCGTGGGACGGGGAGAGGCAGGTTGTTCCAGAGCATGGGATGGGGAGAGGCAGGTTGTTCCAGACCGTGGGATGGGGGGAGGCAGGTTGTTCCAGAGCGGGGGGGGGGGGGGGGGGGGCTGCAGCAAAGGCGTGGCCACCCCACGTGATAGTTTTATAGAACTAGATTCTGACAAGTACCGGGAAAAGACACGCTGTGATTGGCCAGTAGTCACTTTGAGTGGCAGTTGGGGCAAACGCTCGGCCGAAAACTTGACTGTATTTACGATTCTGTCATTTATGACAAATATAAATAAACTAAGACCATTAATGTGTCTAATGTGTCTATACTATAAAATATTACCTGAGAAAGGCAAACATTTTGAAATAACTGATCTACAAGCTCACATAGACTCGCAGGGCAAGGCGTTGTGGGCTTGTAGATTGGCTATTTTTCAAAAAATGTATCTGTGGAACTGAGTCAAACTAAATGTAATGCCTCAAATCCTACAAATCCAAATGCTTGTCAGGTGTGAAGGTCCCTGGTTCAAATATGATTATTTTGGGGGTGCCCAGTTCAAATGTGATCATTTTGGGGGGTCCCCAGTTCAAATATGATTATTTTGGGGGGTCTCCAGTTCAAATATGATTATTTTGGGGGGTCCCCAGTTCAAATATGATTATTTTGGGGGGTCCCCAGTTCAAATATGATTATTTTGGGGGGTCCCCAGTTCAAATATGATTATTTTGGGGGTTCCCAGTTCAAATATGATTATTTTGGGGGGGTCCCCAGTTCAAATATGATTATGTTGGGGGGTTATGGCCTGAAAGGTTTGGGAACAGTTGCTATAGACACACTTTGTCCTTCAACGGTCCATGGGACAGGGGTTTGTACAATCATACTTCTTCCAGCTCAGGAACGTTGTTAAAGTCCTTTTTAATAATTTGCATTTATGCCTTCATTTCATCACACATCTTAGTTAGGCCTGATGTCACAATGAATACACAATCACCCAATCACAATGATGTTTGCATCATCGTCATAATTGTTTCCATGTTGGAAAATGTTCATCCGTTTTCAAATATTAAAAAAAGCTGAAATAGCAGATCTACAACCTTACAATGCATCACTTTGTAAGCTTGTAGATCAGCTATTTACGCTGTTTTTCTACTTTTGTTAAGTATAAAATGAATAAATATGTCAGTAATGTCCTTGTATATTAAGGTGTGCAACATTTTGATTGTGAAGCCTGAAAGACAAACAGAAATGTGTTCAATGCCCAAAACACAAGTAAATCATATTAATCACAATCCCTTAAAGATCTGTAACTCAGAGTGTACAAATGGAACCAAATGGACCCATGATGTGCACAGTCAGAGTTTGTAGATCTTCTATTTATTTTATTGTGGAAAATGTGTGCAAATCATATATAGATATAGATATAGATAGATAGAGGCCCTGCCACTGACACCACATCATAACCACATCAACACACAATAGCCAGGTAGCATGCTAGGATAGTTTGGTGGTCGTGGGTGCACACACACTAAACTCCATTTAAAAGCTTTTAGTACGTTTCCTGTATTATTGTTCCTTTAATACATAACATAAATGAGTTCACAACACAGGGTTAAAGGTTAAACGTGTTCTTTATTTTTAAGTTGCAGGGAATGTTTTTGTCAAATGTTTGACTGCAGTTTCTGTCTCTTACCACAGTGCTTCCTGGTTCTGGGCAGCGACGAAGGACCCGATTGTAGCTTCAGGCTGCCTTATATAGTGCCTGTCTGTTTGTAGTGCGCATGCTCAGTACATCCATGCTGAATCATACCAACTGTGGATTTGAATAAATTGGGAAAAATATTATGAATTATTATTATTGTGGGAAAGTTGTAATGTGATGACACTTTAAATGTGAATTATGTAATGTCTTTAGATATTGGCAAAATAACTGGTTTGTGTGTAAATTGAGGAGTCAATTTAAGATTGATATGGTCCAGTGGTTGGGGCTTAGCCTTTAAAAGAAGAGTGCCTACCAGTGAAGACTGTGTGTGTGTGTGTGTGTGTGTGTGTGTGTGTGTGTGTGTGTGTGTGTGTGTGTGTGTGTGTGTGTGTGTGTGTGTGTGTGTGTGTGTGTGAGTGAGTGAGTGAGTGAGTGAGTGAGTGAGTGAGTGAGTGAGTGAGAGAGAGAGAGAGATACAATACTGAGCATTGTCTAAAGTTAGATTTTCTAAATAATGTACAAGGCATACACAAACTACGGTATATAAGTTTGTGTGTGCGTACTCAAATAGCCCACTGACATGATTAATGTGCATTTTGCCACATGCAGACCCCCATCGGCTAAACATTGTGTTCCAGGGACCCCCATGAGAGAAGAGTTGTTAGTTAAAGTTAAATCGTTTATAAACTATTCTGTATTTATTTTTTTTCCTAAAGAGTTTTTCCAAAAACATGCAATGCGACTCGTTGTGAGCTTGTAGATCAGCTATTTTCAAACGGCCTGATGGGTTTAATAGTGGGAGAGCTTAACAAGATAATCGAAACGAAGCGGATAAAAGCGCCAATTTTTTAATGAGGCTTCTTTAGGACCTACTGATGGATTCTAGCCTTGGGTACCAAACTTTATTTTGAAAAGTATCCATACAATTAACCATATCAATATTCATTAAAAAAAAACAGGCCGATTCACTTTTTGGCCTATAACTCTTGAACCGTAGGTCATAGGATAAAAAGTATTTTTTTCCCTGGACTCCTTGGATCATGACGCAACTTCCCTTATAGGTCCCGCCCCTTTTCCGATTTCAAAATGTTACGCCATTTTGCGTTATTTTCAAAACACACATTTTGCTATTACTCCTACAAATGTTGTCCAACTCATACAAATCAGCACACACTGTGTCTTTGGTCATGTGGAGAAGGAGAAGTGACGAGCTAATTGATTGCAGGGGAGTTGGCTGCCAAGCGCATTTAAATGCAGGTGTACAAATTTTAGAAGCCAATCGTAGCCAATCTGAGGGGAATATGAGAAATCGGACTGATACATCTACATCACATGACCAAAGACACAGTGTGTGCCGATTTGTGTGAATTTTGGATTTAATAAAATTAAATTGGATTTAATTTAATTGAAATCGGAAAAGGGGCGGGACCTATAAGAGAAGTTGTGTCGTGATCCAAGGAGTCCAGGAAAAATATATTTTTGATTCTATGACCTACGGTTCAAGAGTTATAGGCCAAAAAGTGAATCGGCCTGTTTTTTTTAATGGATAATTGTATGGATACTTTTCAAAATAAAGTTTGGTACCCAAGGCTAGAATCCATCAGTAGGTCCTAAAGAAGCCTCATAAAAAATGTGGCGCTTTTATCCGCTTCGTTTCAATAATGTAAAAAAATGGGGTTAAGCTTCTCCACTATAAAGCGGTCACACTGATAGTAATGCTATATTCTAACCTGAAGCTGTGTGGAGCTTCAGTCTGTCATCGGCTACAGTCTCTGCGATTACAAGGGGGAGGGGATTCGAATTTCCCTAAACCAGGGGTCTTCAAGAGGGGGTCCTCAGAGTTACTACAGGGGGTCCGCCAAATCTTTGTGTGATATGATTTTTTTTTTTACCTTAACCACTTGAACCCTAGCATCTCTTTTCAACTTTTTGGTTGTGAGCTTGTATATCAGCTATTTTTAGTTGTGAGCTTGTAGATCGGCTATTTTTGGCAAAGAGCTATCGGTGTAGAGGGAAACAAGAGCAGACCACGTATATAGAGGGGGTCCCTGCTTCATCTCTCTCTCAGCTAGGGGGTCCCTGGGCTGAAAACGTTGAAGACCCCTGACCTAAACCAATCACAAGAGATCCACGGATCCACCTGCATCTGACATCATCACACAGCTTGTTTTAGCAGGTATTCGCTGATTGGCTTGTCGTTAAGACCCACCCCCACCTCCGACTCTCATTGGACGGTATGGAAGATATCCTATTGGCTCACATTACAACACCAGACCAATAGGAAGGTCCACTCAGAGAGTGGGCGGGGTCTATGGTTTGGAACCAGGCTAGCTATATCCACCTTTTGTGGAACCCCCTTCACAGGACCCCTGGGGGTCCCCGGGAACCACAGTGCTATAGGGAGCATATTTTTCATATACAGTATATTTTCTTTGATCGACAAGCTCACAATGCAAGGCGCTGTGAGGTGATGTGAGCTTGTAGATCGTCTATTTTCCAGCGGCTCAGTGGTTAACCCATTAAGACCGGGAAAACAAACCGCTTTGACCATATTTTATCATTTGGCTATTCAAAAATAGCAGATCTACAAGCTCATAGCGCAGCAGTGCCGCTATGAGCTTGTAGATCTGCCGTTTGTTTTTTTTAAATCACTAATATATAGTTTTTTTAAAGCGAAATTTGTAAAATGTGTTGTTCCAGGGACCCCAGAGGAGCAAAGATTTCAGTTACAAATGTTTGCTATAATATATATATATATATATATATATATATATATATATATATATATATATATATATATATATATATATATATATATATATATATATATATATACACACACATACACACAAAGATGTTTCAAAGTAGATCACATTTGGTCTGTGGCCATATGCATATTCATTTGGAGGTCCTTGACATGAAGGTGTTTGAGTAACACCGCCCTATAGCAGACTGATGTGGTAGAATGGTTGATGAACACAATTCTATTGCATGGGAGCCCCAGGATCACTTCCTGTTGCATGGCAAGGTAATTAGAGAAGAAGGCAGGGTCAGCCTAGGGGCCGGGCAGACGCCATTAAATGTGCATGGGAGCCAAAACTGGAACCGGACGTTTGGTGAAATACATTGAAGTCTATGGCAGCCAGCTGGACCAGCTTGTGAACAAACATTATTTCTATTGTGTCCTTTGTCAGATAATCGGTTCAGGAATATAAAATAAGACGTACTGTATGACAGATTTTTTTTTCCAATCATTTAAAAAAAAATGGATGTTAACCACATTAACCCTGGTGTCTTATATTTTGGGTACATTTGTCCAAATTAGTTTTTAATTCAAAAAGCAAAAACAGCAGATCTACAAGCTCACAACGTGTCACGATGCAATGTGTTGTGAGCTTGTACATGGCAATTGTTTTGTTATCTGTAAAAAGTGTAAAGTAACTACTCAAGTACTGTACTTAAGTACACTAGAGGAATTTATATTTTTTATTTTACTGGAGTATTTACAATTGTCAGTAGTTTTACTTCTACTCCACTACATCTGTTACGGTCCCCAAACAAAGGTACAACAACCTAGTGGCTGAAATTGGAGACCCCAACATAAAATGGACCCCACAAAAGATTTAAATCATTTTTATATACTTCCCACAACACAAAATAGAATATTGAGGAACAAACTTGATGGAAACCAAATGCAAACACGTTACCAAATAATGAATGAAGGAACTCAAAAGGAGGCCTGGAGATACCGGTCAAACTAAATAGAATGGAGGGGGGGACCAGGCCACGGCCTATAGACCAGTGGTTCTCAAACTTTTTCATGTCAAGGACCCCTAAATTGACACTTATTAGCCCGCGGACCCCCATTTGAAAAGATATGCCAGGGACCCCCCATAAGAGACGATTTTTACGGCTCTAGCAGTGATTCTCAATCATTGTAATTTAAGGAGCCACCCAAGTTTGACATGCATTAGGGCTACGGACCCCCATTTAATGGCATTTCTCTCTCTGGGACCCCGATTCATATGGTAAAATCAATGTTAATGTAACTCTGACCGTGTACAAATGGAACCAAATGGACCCGTTAGGGTCCATTTGGTTCCATTTGTACACGCTCAGAGTTACAGACCCATAAGGGTCCATTTGGTGCCTAATCTATCATTTAGCTGGGGACCCCCTGGAACCCCCTCAAGTACCCCTGGGGGTCCCCGGACCCCACTTTGAGAACCAATGCTATAGACGAATCCATAGACGCGCTGCCTGTAGGCAGGCTTAGCTGCGGTGTCAACGCTCTGCACCGCGACACCGTAGCAATGGCAGCGCGTATAGGGACGCCAAAGCTGCTCCCCCCTCCCTACCCTACCTAACAAAACTAAGTACTACTGAACTAAAAACTAAAGAGAGAAATACCAGCCATCTCCAGGCTAATCTAAAGTAAAGTAAACTAAAGTAACTTAAAGAAAAGGCTTTTTAGCCTGAATAAACAATGATGTGGGTTCTGAGGTTGTTGCTGAGTCTGTGTCTGCAGTGGAACTGAATCTGGCTTTTATAGAGGCTGTAATTGGGGCGGGGCAGCAACACAAGATCAGCTGCAGGTGTGCCAGCCTGGCTGAGAGGAGAGACAGTGAGGGGTTAGTGATTGATTTAGGGCAGGGGTCTTCAACAGGGGGTCCGGGACCCCTAGGGAGTCCTCAGAGTTACTACAGGGAAATATTTGTGTTTTATGATTTTTTTTTTACCTAAACCACTTGAACCCTAGCATCCCTTTTCTGGGGAGAACTTTAGCCAAAGATGTTGCTATTTTTGGCAAAGAGGTGTTTGGTGTGGAGGGAAGAAAAGAGCAGACCAAGTAAATAAAAAAAGTATAATCTGAAACACAATTTTATACAATATAGAGGGGGTCCCTGCTTCATCTCTCTCTCAGCTAGGGGGTCCTTGCCCTGAAAACGTTGAAGACCCCTGATTTAGGGAATGATGTCATGGCCACACTCAACAGCATCTCAGAGGAAAATATTCTACTTTTACTCCATTACAATTACATGAAAACTTTAGTCACTAACTTTGTAGATTTTGATTATTGTTACAAAACATATATTAACCACTCCAGCCCTTTATACATTTCGGCCATTTGAAAACACGTCATAAACAATGCGTCGTCGCTTGTAGATCTGCTATTTTCAAAAGATTTTAATGCATTTGAAAACTTGTGAAATGGGGTTCTAAATAATGAGTACTTTTACTTTTGGTACAGTTTAAGTACATTTTGATGCCAATACTTTTGCACTTTTACTCAAGTCAATTTTAAATTCCGGACTTTTACCTGTAACACGAGTATTTCTACATTGCAGCATTGATACTTTTACGTAAGTAAAAGCATGTGAATACTTTCTTTCCACCACAGTATCTGATGAACGATAAGGATGGCCGGGCGCCGTGTCAGGAAGCCACAACTGATACGGTGGGAGGAGCCAAGCCACGGCACGGCTAGGAGTGGAAACGGCTTCACCACCAGAGGTGTAAAGTAACTAAGTACCTTTACTCAAATACTGTACTTAATTACAACCCACGGCACAGCTAGGAGTGGAAAACGGCTTCACCACCAAACCCACATCCAGCCCCCGTTCACTGACTGCTTCACAGGAACAACACACACGTCAACAACACACTGAGGTACTCTCACATGGCTAGGTCTGACGCACTTAATGTTCACATGTTACATGTAGTTTAACCTCTGAATGTCCATCTGTTATGACAGAGACAGGAGGTTCACGTGAGAACACAACTGTGAATTTGAGCTGCTATGAGTGTTAGGCTGAATGATCTTTAAACTTCACTCGCTGCTCACCTGTCTTTATGAAGACATTCTAATTAGTAAGTTGTTTCCCCTTACACTGTTTTCTTTCTCTTTCTATTCTTTCTTTTCTTTTCTGAGACCCTGATTGTCCTTGTTTGGGTAAAGAAGACATGATTATTTACTTAGTTTTTGCATCTACTGTTGGCATCAGTCATCAGGTGTCTCTTCAGTGAGTCCAATCTATTTTTAGCTGCGCAGCGTGAAAGACATGCTTGCGACTTGCAGTCACTGCTGGCTTTCCGCAGAGCCAATGAAAAGACTGCTTTCCATGACTTGTTCAGTGATCATATCAGTCTAGACACGCCTACTGCATCCTGTAAGTTCCTCATCCATATACATGTAAACACACTGATGGTTTCCTTATCCGCTCTAGACCAGAAGTACAAACTGCAAAGCACATTGATCTCATACAAACATACTCAACAGCAGACTAAACCATTTGTGTCTTAAGAGCAGCCACAGAGAGACTAAATTATTATGTTTTATACAACAGTGGCTAAATCTGTTTTATTCAGGTCACACAAATGAAATATCATGAATAATGATTAGTTTATTCTTTATTTGTTTCTCCTTGTACGGCGTGTTCTATCCATGACATCAGCTGTGGTGATGTCACTGTCCATGACTTTAGTCTCAGTGACACAGATCGGGCCAAGCCTGCTCCTTGTATGTGGATCTCAGACGGCCCTGTATATGATACCTTGTATCTGGTCTTTGTTCCATGGTCAGGTCTAGTCCTCTCCAACACACTGGCCCTGGTATCGTAAAGCAGTGGTTCAAAACCTTTTCAGGCCGCAACCCCCCAAAATAATCATATTTGAACTGGGGACCCCCCCCCCCCCCAAACACACACACACACACACACACACACACACACACACACACACACACACACACACACACTCTGACAAGCACTTGGAATTGTCTCAGTTGAGGCATTCAATTTAGTTTGACTCGGTTCCACAGATAAATATTGTGAAAATAATCATAAGTAAATAATAATAATAAATAATGAAGTCGGTGAAAATGTTCTCCGTCTGTCTGCAGCACAGAGCAGAACGTACACTACGCTGCTCGTCTGTGATTACTCTGTGGGGGGGGGGGTCATATGGCTAATCTGAATACCACAGTGATTTTAGCATTAAATGAGCACCGGGTCCAGTATGGGTCTAGAGACCCGGGCGGATATATTTGAATTATCCTCATCCATTTCAGGCCACGGGTCCATTTATTTCATCGGGTCCGTTCGGACCAGTCCAGTTATCCACGGGTCCGTTTCGGTTCGGGTCACATTTTGGACCCGTTCTACCCTCTAGTCCCCATCCAGTCTCCCTTACTGGGTCCTCCTCCCTTGGACACCTGGATTCCTGCTCCATCCTCAAACCTGCCATCTTGGTCTGGTTCCCTATAGTCATCTCTGGTCTTCTTCCTCCTCATTGTTACTCCTTAATGAGGACGGCAGCGTACTCAATGCTGCCGTCCTCAGCTCTACCCCCCTGTGGAGTGGGTGCAGTACGTTAATCCGACAGCGCATTCCTCACCCGCACCCTAACCCTAACCGCACGCGGATGCCACATGTGTGGAGTAATGGTCTGTCGGACTAACGTATGCCCCCCCTTTTAACGGGTGTCACTGCCTCCGGATCGCAGCATGGCTGCTCTCATAATCGTTCTATGCCTCTTCCAACCACAGCAGGGGTCTTCAACAGGGGGTCCGGGACCCCTAGGGGGTCCTCAGAGCTACTATAGGGGGTCCGCCAAACCTTTGTGTGATAGGATTTAGTTTTTTTTTTTACAATAATCACTTGAACCCTAGAATTCCTTTTCTGAGAGGAACATTAGCCGAAAATAGCAGATCTACAAGCTCTCAATGCCTCGCGCTGCGAGGCGTTGAGAGCTTGTAGATCTGCTATTTTTGGCAAAGAGGTGTAGGAGGGGGAAAAAGAGCAGACCAGGTAAATAATCTGAAACACAACTGTATACAATATAGAGTAGGGGGTCCCTGCTTCATCTCTCTCTCAGCTAGGGGGTCCTTGGCCTGAAAACGTTGAAGACCCCTGTACTACAGGCTCACGATGCATCACATCACGATGCGTTGTGAGCTTGTAGATCTGCTATTTTTGAAACAGTTTGGAAAACCTTTTGGAAAATCTAGAATGATGCTATAGACAGGAGGGAGTGGAGGGCAGTGATTCAGGAGTCCTGAGGTGATGTCTGCTAGTCTGCACCCTCACATCACATCATGTTTTATTATCATTTAAATTTACTAATTCAATGGAACTCTAGATCAGTGGTTCCCACACTTGGGGCCCACATAATTTGGGGGGGTCCCCAGATGATTAGCTTAATGTGCAACACTGTTTTCTCACTCAACAGTAAACAAACCAACATACAGTATAAGTGTATACAGGGTATCTGCACATTTATAAAGTGACCATTTAGGGACTTTTAAGGCCTTTTTATTACAAATTTGTCAAATATTATGTATAAAAAGAGGCAAACATCGTGAAAATAGCCGATCTACAAGTTCACAACGCTTTATTTTCCCAAGATGTATCTGTGGAAGCGAGTCAAACTAAATACAATGCCTACAATTCCAAGTGCTTGTCAGGTTGGGGGGGTCCCAAGTTTAAATATGATTATTTTGGGGGTCCCCAGTTCAAATATGATTAATTTGGGGATCGGGGCCTGAAAAGTACCTGCTCTAGATGAGTTAGTGTAATGTGTCTCTGTCAGCAGAGTGATGTCTGTACCCTGAGAGGTAGATGTCTCTGTAACCACATGTAACCACAGCCCTCATTCAGCTTCACAGGAAGAAACACACGTCAAAAATAGACTGAGGTACTGTGTCACATGACTAGAGGTTTGACGCACTTTATTTTCCAGTTAAACCACTTAAATACCTTATAAATACGTCAGACGGTGAAAAAAGCCATTCTACAAGCTCATAACATGAGCTTGTAGATCGGCTATTTTTTCCCCCCTGAATGTCCACCTGTTATGACAGAGATGAAGGGTGAGGGTATTATCTTTATAAGTGAAAGCACTTTAATCAGGCATCAGCTTCAAGGATTTTTTAATGTATTTATTTGTATATTTTTTTATTTGTTTCAGGACTTTTCCTCTCCTCTCAGATTGCCAGACCAAATGGACCATTTGGTTCACTCTCAGGGTTACAGACCTGTAAGGGTCCATTTGGTTACATGTGCACACTACACTCTCAGAGTTACAGACCTGTAAGGATCCATTTGGTTCCATGTGCACACTGTCAGAGTTACAGACCTCGTAAGGGTCCAGTTGGACCCCTTGGCGGTCCCCGGACCTGATGTTGAGAACCACATATTTAAATGAACCAATCAGATGCTTAGTGGGTGGAGCCTCCATCATATAAAGCAGAGCACAGACTCCTGTGAGTCATTCTGCAGTCAGGAGCCACAGTGACCATGTGGCCCCTCCCCCTCCTGTTGCTGCTCTACGCAGCAGCCATCGTCCCGGTGACATCAGAAGGCAAGTGACAGAGTTTCTTTATACTTTATAAATGTTCTGTTTATGAACAATACAGTGGTGACCAAGTACACATACTTATATTAAGTACATTATAAATGTTGTGTTTATGAACAATACAGTGGTGACCAAGTACACATACTTATATTAAGTACACCTTTCAGATACTTTGACTTTACTAGTACTTCTACTCCACTACATCTCAGAGGAAAATACTGTACTTAATACTCCACTGCAATTATTTTTTACAAGTTACTTGGTAGATTGATATTATTATTACAAAGCATACATTAACAAGTTAAGTCCTATAAACTTAATCTATTCAAAAATGGCTGATCTACATGCTAGTAGCTATTTTGAAAAAGTTTAGTACTTTTACTTTGGTTTCAGCTTTAAGGATATTTTGATGCCAGTACTTTTCGCACTTTTATTGAAGTAAAAGTCTGAATCCAGGACTTGTACTTTAAATTTCTTATAATGTGGTATTACTACTTATACTTAACCACTTAAAATGTTGTTGAGTCCCTCAGGGCTCTATACTAGTGTCTTTTCTGTTTTAACTCTACATTAAATATCTTCACTGAAAATATCTGATCAACAAGCTCACAACGCTGATTGTGGAATGGAAAATATGATACTTTAGTCTAGAACAGAGGTTCTCAAACTTATCAGGCCACAACCCCCGAAAATAATCATATTTGAACTGGGGACCCCCTAAAATAATCATATTTGAACTGGGGACCCCCTAAAATAATCATAATTGAACTGGGGACCCCCCACTCTGACAAGCACTTGGAGATTGGTGGGGTGATGTGACATGTTGTTGGGGTGATGTGACAGATTGTTGGGGTGATGTGACATATTGTTGGGGTGATGTGACATATTGTTGGGGTGATGGTGACATGTTGTTGGGGTGATGTGACATATTGTTGGGGTGATGTGACATATTGTTGGGGTGATGTGACATATTGTTGGGGTGATGTGACATATTGTTGGGGTGATGTGACATATTGTTGGGGTGATGTGACATATTGTTGGGGTGATGGTGACATATTGTTGGGGTGATGGTGACATGTTGTTGGGGTGATGGTGACAGATTGTTGGGGTGATGGTGACATGTTGTTGGGGTGATGGTGACAGATTGTTGGGGTGATGGTGACATGTTGTTGGGGTGATGGTGACATGTTGTTGGGGTGATGGTGACATATTGTTGACGTCATGCTGACATATTGTTGGGGTGATGGTGGTAGATTGTTGGAGCAAGCCAGTACGTAGCAAGTTTGGTAGGTCTGCGATGCGTGGAATTGGAGTTGTGGCTGTTTAAAGCCCAGCCAATAGGAACTCAGAGGGGGTGGGGCTTAAGCGATTTTAGCGTGTCCCTATTGGCCGTCTAAGTGTACGTAGTTTGTGTTTTGTAGGTATTTGTGTTTGGTTTCGGTCATGGCTCCAAGATAGTTTTTTTGTATACATTTACATAAGAGTACATGAGGAGACATAAGGTGCGTAGAGTAACATGCCTACGCCAAGGAGCCACATTTCATTCCGCATCGTGGCTCCGTGGTGTGTGTGTGGGTGGGGGGGAGATGATCGCACCACAACTTGGGTCCACGGCCGTGTATGCGTGGACACGCACGTGCGCATGCACGTTGGGGAGGCACGTGTCACAATGTACATTATTTGTGTTCGTGTGTGTGTTCGGGCCGCATGAGGATGTACTGTGGTGTGTGTGTGTGTGTGTGTGTGTGTGTGTGTGTGTGTGTGTGTGTGTGTGTGTGTGTGTGTGTGTGTGTGTGTGTGTGTGTGTGTGTGTGTGCGCTCGCGCGCGTGTGTGTTGGCGACTGCCGACGGGGGACGGCTCCGCCTGTTAGATCTGTATATGCGCGGGTGTTTGTGTGTTCTGTGCCTCCACGATGGGATGTGCGTGTGTGTACACACGACTACACCATTGGTTCTCAAAGTGGGGTCCTTGAGGGAGTTCCAGGGGGTCCCCAGCTAAATGATAGATTAGGCACCAAATGGACCCTTATGGGTCTGTAACTCTGAGAGTGTACACATGGAACCAAATGGACTCTAACGGGTCCATTTGGTTCCATGTGTACACTCTCAGAGTTAAATTGACATAGATTCTACGATATAAACTTGGGTCCAAGAGATAGAAATGCCATTAAATGGGGGTCCGTAGCCCTAATGCATGTCAAACTGGGGGTCCTTGAAATTAAAATGGTTGAGATTCACTGCTAGAGCCGTTAAAAAATCTTCGCTTATGGGGGTCCCTGGCATATCTTTTGAAATGGGGGTCCGCGGGCTAACAAGTGTCAATTTGGGGGCCCTTGACATGAAAAAGTTTGAGAACCACTGCACTACACAGTACAAACTCACTTTCCAATCCCTGATAAACTGTCTGTTCTCAGCGCATAAGCCAAACTGCACACTTTGGGAGCTCATATTCCCCTACGGGTATGGTCTAGTCTAGTTACAACTAATTTAACATAAAACAACATTAAAATAATAGCAAAAGGCAGTGAATCAGGCAATACAGTGAGGACATGGGTAACAACACAGAGATTTAAAAATCAATCAAAAAATCCACTAAAAGCAAGCTTGAAGAAGCAGGTCTTGAGCTGTGCTTTAAAGCTATATCCACAGAGGCTGCAGACGGTACAGTGTGTACATGAGGTCAGACATAGGGTGCATAAGTTACAGTGTGTAGGCCTACATGAGGTCAGACATAGGGTGCATAAGTTACAGTGTGTAGGCCTACATGAGGTCAGACATAGGGTGCATAAGTTACAGTGTGTAGGCCTACATGAGGTCAAACTTAGGGTGCATAAGTTACAGTGAGTAGGCCTACATGAGGTCAGACATAGGGTGCATAAGTTACAGTGTGTAGGCCTACATGAGGTCAGACATAGGGTGCATAAGTTACAGTGTGTAGGCCTACATGAGGTCAGACATAGGGTGCATAAGTTACAGTGTGTAGGCCTACATGAGGTCAGACATAGGGTGCATAAGTTACAGTGAGTAGGCCTACATGAGGTCAGACATAGGGTGCATAAGTTACAGTGTGTAGGCCTACATGAGGTCAGACATAGGGTGCATAAGTTACAGTGTGTAGGCCTACATGAGGTCAGACATAGGGTGCATAAGTTACAGTGTGTAGGCCTACATGAGGTTAGATATAAAGTGCATAACGTACTGTACAGTGTAGCTAACGTTCAGGGCATTCTTGCCAGCATTAGACATATATGGAGATCCACATATATGGAGACAACCAACATACCTAGCTCTTACATCAGAGAACTCCTCCTGGAGGCCCACATATGGAGCTAACCGAAACATCCAAGACTGTCATAGACCCACCTTTGGGCATAACTGTCATCGCTTGCTCCATATACAGATATGACTGACATCACCATAATGTCACTAGCACCGCAACCAAGCTTATAAAGGCAAAGGGACCCCCAGGTTAAGGCAGTCTCCGCAGCGACACTCAAAGCTGCCTCAATACAAGCGGCTCTTGAGTCTGGTTTTAACCAACCAGACGATTATCTGATGTATATACAGTATGTACAAGAGGTTAGACATGAGGTGCATAAGGTACAGTACGTACATGAGGAAACATAAGGTGCATAAGCAGCAGCTATATACCATACATGATTATGTGCAATAATCCTGACCGTCGTCTTCCTGGAAACAGATGATGTAACAGCATATCTTTGATTGGCTGATTATTCTGAACTACAGAACAAGTCCTCCTTCATTCTCTTTCAGACTCCAGAACTTCTCTTTCAGTAAACATCTGTTTATTCTCATCTGTTTATTCTCATCTATCAGTGATGATGAAGATTCCAGCCACCCTCCTCATCATCTCCTCTCTACTTCATGTCAAAGCGATCCCAGGCAGTAAGTACAACACTTGTATTATATTAAATTAAATGTACATTTATATCTACTGTTATCATATAAAACCAAATATGAACAATGCACAATACAAACAAATGACACGCACGCATGCACGCTCTCACGCACACACACACATACATACTGTATACACACACAAACACAAGCACACACACATACGCACACCAGGGGCACAGCCATGGGTGGGCCGTTATTTTTTTGATAATAAATTAGTAAAATCAGGCAAAAATAAGAATTCAATAACATAAACCTAACCCTAAAACCGAAATAAAGTAACAAACAAATGGGGAAAAAAGTAACAAAATCCACCAAAAAAACGTGCGTGTGCATGCCTGCCCACCCACTCCCGTCTAGGCCCAGCCTATACTGTACTTTAATTATTATTATTTATTAATTATAATTAATAAAAATGTTAATGTCCTGATTTTTCCATTTGAAGATCTGGATCCGGATCCGCAAATCCAGTCCGGGGTTTCTTCTTCATAACAATAGCAAAATCGAAGTAAAAATAAATATGAAAAAAACAAACAGTACTGGGTTTGGTGATGTTCTATATCGTCTGAATCAACTTTGTTTACGTTTGTTTACATGCTAAAAGAGTGACTTTGAGAGCTGTTTTACCGTACAATGTAAGTCAATGAGGAGCATATTTTGAATATATTCAAAATAGTTCACAACCCCATAAAGACGGGTTAGTGAACACCGGCACCTAGTCAAACTCTTATGTACACAATACCAGAATTAAGGGCACTCCTCCAATGGCCACCCCCCCTGTCACCAACCACAGAGAACACCCAGAACCTTACTCATCAGAGACCGGAATCGCGCGGTCGCCACCACGTCCTCCATTTCTTTACCCCTACTCCAATGAAGAGGACCACCAACCTCTGTTTTTTCTATCGCATTGTTATATAGTCACTTGAAATAACCACACTGTTGTTGTATAATGATACTCTTTACTCCAAGATAGTCAGCATGATTCCATACAAACATTCCGCTGGTAGCATAACATTCAACTGAACATCGCATCCGGGTCCTCGTCTACGTCATCGCCCAAGGCAACCCCCAGCCCCCAGACAGTGTGTGCATGCCCCCTGCTGGGCTGGCTGCTTTCCCAAGTTAGCAGTAAATATAGTAACTTCACTATATCACATTTCCTCCCCTTTAAGTAAACAGCCAGCAGTATCACCCACTTAACAATTTTCAACCAGAACACAATAAACAACATTTCAAAATCAGCCACTGTGAAACACAAACATTTCCCTTTTTATCCCCCTCTTTTTTTTTTTTTTTTTTTTTACAATGCAGAAAATTGTCCTTGTACTTGTAATAAAGAAAGGCCTAAACTAGGAAGGAACGTCCCCCCAGAGATCAGAGCGCATTGTTGCTCTATTTCTGGAACGAACTCACTCTAAGTAACAAAGTCTTTGAGGTGCTCGGGCGCACGCCTCTCCCGCCCCGACCGTCTCTCCGCTGTCACTGCCGGGAGGTCCGATGGGACCGGAATCTCCGGCTCCGGCTGAGTGTCCCTCGGTTCACTCGGAGCAGGCTCACTGGCTTCCATCACTGCAGGCGGGGGGCCCACAGCGCCGCCACTAGTGTCCTCTGACTCCCCTGCTCCCGCCTCTGGCATCCCGCTGGGCACAGTGTCCATAAGCCTGGCACGGACCTGATCCACATGCCTCTTTATGATTTGGCCATTTCCAACAATGACCGTATAGGACACGGGGCCTGATGAGCTATGGATGACGGCAGGGATCCACTTAGGACCATAGGAGTAGTTCTTGATGTACACCTTATCTCCAGGCGCAAAACATCTCAGTCTCTTGGTTGTGTCATGGCATTCTTTCTGTTTTTGCTGCTTTCGCTGCACTTTCGCCGTTACATCTGGCATGAGCAGGTCAAATTGAGAACGGGGCCTCCTGGCCATCATTAACTCCGCCGGTGACACACCGGTTGTGGCATGCGGTGTGATGCGGTAGCTGAACAGGAACCTTGAAACTCTGGTTTGTATAGTCCCTTCTGTGATCTTTTTCATTCCGTCTTTAAAAGTCTGGACGACCCTCTCGGCCAGCCCATTAGTGGATGGGTGAAACGGGGCTGACCTCACATGCTGAATGCCATTGTTCCTCATGAATGCCTCGAACTCTTCGCTCGTGAAACAGCTGCCATTATCCGAAACGCACATTTTGGGTAAGCCGAAAATACTGAAACTCTGGCGCAGCTTTTCTATGGTGGCTTGGGACGTGGATGTTTTCATGGGGTAGACGTCCATCCACTTTGAGTGAGCATCCACTATCACCAGGAACATTGCTCCTAAGAAAGGCCCTGCATAGTCTATGTGGATTCTCGACCACGGTGACTCAGGCCACTCCCATGGATGTAGCGGTGCACTGGGCGGTGACTTATGGTGTTTTTGACACTCCTCACACGCCCTCACTTCATTCTCCACATCCTGGTCCATGCCAGGCCACCATACATATGATCTCGCCAGGCTTTTCATCCTAGACATGCCCGAGTGGGACTGGTGCAGTAACTTCAGTATCTTAACCCTTCCCTTTGTGGGAATAATCACCCTGGCTCCCCAGAGCACACAGCCGTCTCTCACACTCAACTCCATCTCTCTCTGGTGAAATGGCTGGAATTGAGCATCTGTTTTTTTTAGGCCACCCCTTCAATACATATTCATGGACTTGTGATAAGATCACATCTCTCGCTGTCCAGCGCTTCAGCTGTTGGGTGTCGACCAGTGAGTCATCCAGTAAATCCATCATTAAAACTTGTTCCGTTGCCCCTTTGTCACTCACTGTTTCAGGCAGGGGCAGCCTGCTCAAGGCGTCAGCATTTGCATGTTTTGTTCCTTCTTTGTACACAATGTTGTACTCATAGGCGCTCATGTGAACCGCCCACCGCTGTACTCTGGGGGAGCCCATTTGTCGGATGGCCTTCCTCACATCGAAAAGAGAGATCAGCGGCTTGTGATCCGTATAGATGGTGAAAGTACGTCCATACAGGTACTTGTGAAACTTTTTTATTCCAAACATCACGGCCAAGCCTTCCTTGTCCAGTTGCGAATGTCCTTTTTCAGCATGGGCTAGTGTGCGCGACATGAAGCCCAGCGGTCGCTCGCCTCCATCTTCCATACGGTGTGACAGAACAGCGCCAACTCCATATGGAGAAGCGTCACAAGAAAGAATTAATTCCCGATCAGCTGAATAGTGCACCAGGACTTCTGCAGTGGTCAGCAGGGCCTTTGACTTTTGAAAAGCCTCCTCCTGGTTCCTCTTCCATGCCCAACGCACATCCTTTCTTAATAGTTCATGTAGTGGGGCCAGCAAGGTCGACAAATTTGGCAAGAAGCGGCCATAGTAATTCAAGAGCCCTAAATAGGACTTTAACTCTGTGACGTTTGTCGGGGCAGGGGCATCCACTATGGCTTTCACTTTTTTTTGTACAGGGTGAAGCCCCTGAGCATCCACTCTATGGCCCAGATACTCTACTGCCTCCTGCATGAACGTGCACTTACTCCTTCTTAATCTCAGCCCGGCCTCCTTCAACCTGGTCAACGCAGTGTCAAGATTTGCAAGGTGGTCAGCCTCATTTTTCCCACTGACCAAGATGTCATCCAAGTATACAGCCACAAATGGAATTCCTCTTAACAGACTTTCCATAGTCCGCTGAAATATGGCTGGTGCTGACGCCACCCCGAACGGCAGCCTGTTGTATGTGAACAGCCCTCTATGTGTGTTGACTGTCAAATATTTCTTTGACTCTTCATCCATGAGGATCTGCTGATAAGCATGACTCATATCCAATTTTGAGAACCGCTGTCCTCCGGACAGGGCTGCCAACAGGTCTTCTACTCGGGGTATGGGATACTGTTCCAGGGATGAGACTGTGTTTACAGTGAGTTTGTAGTCCCCACATAGCCTTATGGCTCCTGTAGGCTTCAGAATCGGGACAACAGGTGCAGCCCACTCAGCATATTTCACCGGTGTGATAATATTTTCTTTCAACAGCCTGTCTATTTCCTCATCTACTTTTGCGCGCATAGCATAGGGAACAGACCTCGGACGGAAGAATCTTGGACTAGCCTCCGCTTTCACATGGATGGTGGCTTTAGTACCTGTAAGGGTGCCCAACTCCTCCTTGAACACTTCCTCATGTTGGCTCAACACCTGCTGCAGTGTGTTGTCCTCCACTTTTATGTTTTGCACTGCTGATCGTGCTCCGTGTCTGGCCTTTATTTCTTTCCAGCTTAGATGTATCTCCTCCAGCCAGCCACGTCCCAACAAGCTGGGGCCCTCCCCCTCCACCACAACGAGGGGCAGTTTCTTTATTTGCTGCTTGTATGCAACCTTGACATGGGCGACCCCTATCACTCCAACAGGGTCCCCTGTGTAAGTTTCCAACTTGACTCTGATGGGCTTTACACTTGGCCTTTTGTTTTCACTCCACAAACTTTTGTACTGCTTTTCGTTCATCACTGTAAGACTGCAGCCTGTATCTATTTCCAAGTTAACCTCTTTCCCATTCAGCTTCATCCCCACCATGTAAGGGTCTACTTTTCTCAGGTGCACTTCACTCATGCGCCCGAGTCTGAATGTCATGCAGCTTAGTGAGAATGTGTCATCTCCCGAGCTGTTACTCTCGCCCTCCTCCTGATTTTCATGCACTTTGTGTGAGCGGTAACTGGCACTCTGTCTCTTTTCTCCCCCTGTTGGTCTTTTGCCCCCTTGATAATTTTTATTTTTGCTCAGGCACGCCCTTGATATGTGCCCCACTTTACCACATGCATGACATTTCTCCAGTTTAAACTTACAGTCGGCTGCCGTATGTCTGCACCGGTAACACTCCTTGACGTCTCCTTTGAACGCAGCCCGAGCCTCGCTTGGGCCAGCGTTAACGTTGAAACACTTCCCTGTGTCACTCACATTTTGAAGATCCCGAGCATTCTTGTTTGCAGTCTCCACCGATATGGCGATCTGTAACGCCTTCTCATAAGTGAGACCCGCCTCAGCCAGGAGACGTCTCTGTGTCCTGTCGTCATTTATTCCACAGACAATCCTGTCTCTCAATCTGTCCTGTAAAGTGTCTCCATAGTTACAGTCCTGAGCTAGTCGACGCAGCTCAGCCACATAGTCCATTACCGCCTCATCCGTCTTGCGATTGCGTGAATCAAACTTGAACCTTTGCACAATTTCACTGGGCTTTGGATCATAGTGATTCTTTAGTAGTAGTACAAGTTCCTGGTATGTCTTGTCCTTTGGCTTTGCAGGGCTGAGGAGGCTCTTCATCAGCCTGTAGGGTGCCGGACCTACTACACTTATCAGTGAATCACCGCTGAATAGCCCTTGAGCAAGGCTTCCATGCAGGGTCCGGCTGGAAACAAGCTTCGTGCTTAGTCCGACACCCTGGGTAAACAACAAACTTTGTATAGCCCGCTGTTTGTCCCTGTCATCAATTCCATTTGCCGCAAAAAACTGCTCCAGGATCTCACAATACTCTTCCCACGTCTGGGACTTCTCATTCAACGCCCCCACCGTGCCAATGGTAGCCATGTTTTGATCCTCGTCGCCAAAAGATGTTATATAGTCACTTGAAATAACCACACTGTTGTTGTATAATGATACTCTTTACTCCAAGATAGTCAGCATGATTCCATACAAACATTCCGCTGGTAGCATAACATTCAACTGAACATCGCATCCGGGTCCTCGTCTACGTCATCGCCCAAGGCAACCCCCAGCCCCCAGACAGTGTGTGCATGCCCCCTGCTGGGCTGGCTGCTTTCCCAAGTTAGCAGTAAATATAGTAACTTCACTATATCACACGCATATTGCGTGTCTAGCCTCACTCTGTCCTGCTCCGCTTGCAACTTAGCTTGCAACTTAATTTGTTCCATCTGTAGTTCCATTAATTATTTTTGTTGCTCAAACGTCAACCCTGGGGCCAACAACACCACAGGTGCAGGAGACACCACCCCAGTGGCATGTAACTTAGGGGAAGGAGGAGAAACCTCCTCTGACGCTTCCACAAGTGAAAACAAATCTTTTTTTCAACACCACCAAGTCTCTCTTTTAACCTTTTATCACCAGACTCAATTCTAACCTCATAATGCTCCACATTTTTAAGCAAGTGGTCCTTGGTGCATTGGTTTAAGTTAAGAGCTCCTCTGAGGGATAATCCAAAAATGCCTCTAGGGTAACCATCCTGGCTAATGTGCGCTTTGTTAGTCCCCCAGCTGATAAACCAGATGCACAAAAATAAATTGTGCCCCTCTATTTACTCCCCAAACTAACTCCACCCGTCTTCATGCGGGTTTGCGGAGGGTATTTATGCACTGAAGGCCACCGCAAAGGCCTAACTCATACCAAGGGGTAGGAAAAGCAAACAGTATCTGGCGACCTGCATCCAGCCCTTAGCTGTGCCCCCAAGACGGAATGCGCACGCACCGGTACACACTCGCTATCTACAGCCGCTCCTTGCACATAATCCACCCCCATAACTAAACCCCACTACTATTACCCCTTATTTTGTTAAGTAAACTAAACCTAACAGTCAAACAAAAACCAGCCAGGCAACATTTCATTTAATCAAATACTACTTTAACCAAACAAATTCACTGCATCTCCCAAAACCAAAAGCGCGCAAGACCGCTTTATTTTGCTACTCACCGGACCGTTGCCAGTTGAACAAACAGGACTGCCAGGGAATCCCCACTGACGTCACTTGATCACTTGATAGCCAATTGACTACCGCAGTGCAGCACAAACAAATGCAGAAGGGAGAGTCACTTTACTCACCAAACTTACTGGACAATCAAAATTTTACGGAACGAGCCCCCATTTTGTCATGACCTTGGCCTAGGGGTACCAGGGAACATAGCAAAAACAAGGGAGACACAGTGTAAATAGTAACTTTAGTGTTTATTGAAGATCAAAACACAAATCAAACAAACTAGAAATAAACAGATGAGGTGTGGAAATCAGTAGTCAGTAATGTAATGTGTGTATGGATGAGTGGATGGTGTAGTGTGTATGATGAGTGGATGGTGTAGAGTGGGTGTAGTGTGTATGGATGAGTGGATGGTGTAGTGTGGGTGCGAGTGTTGTATGTATTAACACATGTTTGAAGGAGTGCAGGTCAGGGAGGTGCAGAAGACAGAGATCTGCCAAAGGACTGGGGAGCAGGCTTTTTATAGGGGCGTGAGCACCCTGGCCAGCCAGGTGCACGCCAATTAGCCTGATGACCTGCATCACTCTGCTCCCCAAGTCCAAGAACCAATTAGAAACAACAATTAGAGGCAAAGCAAACACAACTCATAACCACATAACCTAAGTGAAACATACAGTATGAAAGTGAAATACATATAGCAACTACACAATACAGGGAACCGTCACAGTGTGTGTGGGTGTGCGTGTGCGTGTGCATGTGCGTGTGCGTGTGTGCGTGCATGTGCGTGCTTGCGTGCGTGCATGTGCGTGCTTGCGTGCGTGCATGCGTCTTTCTGAAATGAAACTAAAAGTGACTTATCCAAAAGGAAGGAATGGCAGGCCTAATATTATTAATGCATTTTGGCTGTTGCATTATTGCACAATGCAACTGCAGACATTATATTGCCTTTTGTTAGGCGATTCAATATTTGTGTTAATTTCTTTAAATCATTTAATTTGCAATAATTCAACTGTATGGCATGCTAATGTTTTGAGACATATTGTATTTTATTACTACACTATAGTAAATAAATAATTCTACACAATAAATAAATATGTTTTAAATAACTGATCTCAATATGGACCCATTATAGTTATGATAAGTTTAGCCATACTTATGTAGCTCTACAACAGAGGCATAGCAATGACAACTAGACGCGTCGCAATTCTGGGAAATTGCAAAGTGTGGTTGCGCTGACGCTGGTCGCGGCCGCCGGGGCGCAAGGAATACGGCGGGAGGAATACAGCCGGAGGCAGCGCTATGTGCCATTCGAATTCGGTGCCGATCGGATCCCGCGCTCGTGATACGTGCGGTTTTGATTTTAGGAAATAGGCCCCTCCCACTAAAGAAATACGCCCCTACCATAAATGTGACGAGGCAATTACGTCGTCGCTTCACTCCTGAGATGACTTGTATTTAATTGCGAGAGGATTGATCCCACCAAAAATCATGTTTTTTGCATCAAGCGGTTACATTTTGCGCATTTGTGGCGCCCCCTATGGGTCAAAGTGGAAATGGTCATGGGGATTATTTGAGTGAACCACCATTGACATGTGATTCAAATTTGGGATGGACTGGACGTTCTGTTCATGATCTTTGGCGTTTTTTGTAAAACAGGCCCCTCCTAGTAAATTTGGAAGCCAATTACGGACGAACAGTATGGACTGCCAAAATTCCGCTTGGAGGTGTTTATTGCATGGGTCCAGAGATCATGTGTACCGATTTTTGTGAAATTTGGACAAATTATGTGGGAGGAGGAGCTAAAATAGTGTTTTGAAGAAAATTCAAAATGGCGGAAAATCTATCCAGACGCAAACAGTGGCGTTCCCAGAAATTACATTTAGGGCATATTGGATCAATTATTTTATACTGTGCAACCTGACTTATGAACAATACACACTAATAACACACACGCACGCATGCACGCATGCACGCATGCACGCATGCACCCACACATGCACGCACACATGCACACACACACACACACACACACACACACACACACACACACACACACACACACACACACACACATGCTGATTCTAACCTTTCATTATATTATATTATCAGTGGTGCAAAGTAACTATGTACATTTACCTAAGTACTAAGTACAATGTTTAGGTATTTTTTACTTTACTGGAGTACTTCCAATTTTCAGTATTTTTACTTCTATTCAACTACATTTCAGAGGCAAATAGTATACTTTTACTTCACAATTATTATGTTACAAAACATACACTTCAGCCCTATATAGATTTAGACTATTTGACAATAGCCGATCTTAAGCTCACAATGCGTTGCAATGTGACACATTGTGAGCTTGTAGATCTGCTATTTTCAAAATATTTGTATACATTTACAACCTGTGAAATGGGGCATTCTGCATAATGAGTACTTTCTACTTTTGGTACTTTAAGTACATTTTGATACCAACACTTTTGTAATTTTATGGATTTTTACTTGGAACAGTATTTCTATATTGCAGTATTGACACTTTTACTTAAGTAAAACGTTTGAGTACTTTTTCCACCACTGTGTATTATGTTATGTTATGTTATGTTATGTTATGTTATGTTATGTTATGTTATGTTATGTTATGTTGTTATATTATATTATATTATGTTATGTTCACATCCTGAAATAAATCAGTATATGAATCTTTTTCATTATATAAAACAATGTTTGACAGGAAGATACTTCTAATATTCAACTTTAGAACCAAAATTATGATCATTTAACATGATGATGATGATGATGATGATGATGATGATGAAGTTTGTTGTTTGAATTTGACTTCATCTTTGTTTTATTTCCAGTGTTCCATGAGGACATTAAACTCGTTGGCTGTTCAGACACAGTTAAAGACCCATATAAAGAGTGGATGATAGGACTGGATGGTGAAGTATTGGTTTATGCAGACTTAAACAAAGGGAAGATGGTGGAGCCTCAGCCTCCGTTTGTAGATCCAATCACCTACCCATCAGGAGCTTATGAACGAGCTTTGAATGGTCAGGCGTACTGCAAAGCCCAGCTGGACAACATTCGCACTGCCTTGAAGAAACCACCAGTGAAAGGTACATGAATACTATGAACACAATAGTTATTAACTAAAACGGTTGAATATATGTAATATTAATGAAAACTCAAGGTGCTTTAATGTACAAATATATTCATTAGTATCTGCTCTGTACAGCCTGAGCTGTAGGTGAGGTGTAGATGGTACAACTATGTAGATGCAGTGGTGTGTTTTACCGTGTTACACTACATACGTAGTATACTGTGCTGTTTTTTTGTTTTTTTTTAAGCGTATACCATCCAAAAACTGTCCGAGGAAGCGTATCTGATACGCATGAGGGGGGGGCTGGTTGGGGGGGGGGGGGTGAATGCAGCAAGAATGTGGACTTCAATAGCCTTTTTCATGTGATAATGAGTGACCTCTGAATTTAACATTTACGCTAGGCGGGGGGGGGGGGGGGGGGGGTGAGACACACACTAACGTAGGCTATATAGCTTTTCATACATGAACACACACAACTGAATCAGTTGTGTGAAGCTCCTCCCATGTGGCTTCCTGCTGTAAAGTAGCTTTGGGGAGGAGGGGGGTCACGTGGGACAATCACTTGTCCCATTCACCTGAAGACGCTCCCTCGTCTCTCACAGTGACTTGTGGTCAGTGTGTTTGGCTGCTAGTAGCCCCGCCTCCTATTTGCTGTGGCTGTGGCGCGCGCACACACACACACACACACACACACACACACACACACACACACACACACACACACACACACACACACACACACACACACACACACACACACACACACACACAAATACATTATTTTATTTGGATTTTGAATTAAAATACATGAATCATGTCAAAATCCAAGATAGGTAGGGGTAGGTTAAGACTTGACAGGGGCCAGTTTGGAATTGCAGTCTCCGGAAATTATTTTTTAGGGTGGACAGACAGACAGACAGACAGACAGACAGACAGACAGACAGACAGACAGACAGACAGACAGACAGAGTCCTTGTTTACTCAGCCACGCTAGACAAATTAACACAAACAAAACTTAACTGGTAGCTCAATCTCATTGTATTTAAGATATTCAATATACATTCAAAACATTTGAATGCCAGACTGCTATTTTAGACTTTATGTAGCGACATATGTGGCCGATGGGGGGCAGTTAGCCTAGTGTTGATGTTATACAGATGAGAATAAAACTGAACATTAATGGCATTTTTTATTGTCTATTTCCAGATGGATATGTGTACTATGAGGCATCCCGCTGTGTGTTTAACTCCAGTGAGCTGAAGGACATACAGTACATACACTCAGTTAATTTTGATGGTGATGAGTTCCTCAGGTGGGACAGTAGAGTAGATCAGTTTGTTGGATACACTGAGTATGGTGTGAACAACGCAGAGCGCCTCAATAAAGATCCTGGACAACTGGCTAGGATGAGAGCAGAACTAGAGGAATGCAATCGCAACATTGAGATCTACTACTCCAACATTCTGAACAAGACAGGTGAGCTGATCTCAGATCTCATGAAATCATGATAAATTATTCTATTCAGAGATGATTAATGGTGTTAATATTGATCTTATAATGATTATAAAACATTACTTAATCTGCTGAGAAACATTACAGATCCTCTTAAACACTTTAACCTGATTTATATTGTATCCTAACCAACAATCCTAACACGCTGTCACGCAATGGAAATAGTAGATCTACCAGCTCACATGTGGTGTCACCATCTTACTCCGACTATACATGAAACATATACGTCGATCTAATAATAATAATAATAATACATCAGACTTATATAGCGCTATTCTAGTACCCAAAGTCGCTTTACAAAACAGCTTAAAACAATTTTATTAGGAGAAAAGAAAACAAAAGAAAACATTAAAAGGCAAAAACAAAAGGCTAAGACTTGTCTTAGAGGACAAAGTGAGGTTTGGTTAGGTCTGGGCAAGGAAAGCGAGTCTAAAGAGGTGGGTTTTGAGGGAGGCTTTGAATACGGCAAGAGTGGGTGCAGCTTTGATGTGGGGTGGGAGTGGATTCCAAAGGGTGGGGGCCGCAACTGAAAATGCCCTGTCACCCCAGGTGCGTTTTTTTTATTTTTTTGGGGAAGTCCAGGAGGTTTGCGTCGCCAGACCTGAGGGAGCGGGAGGGTGCGTGGCGTTGGAGGAGGTCAGAGAGGTAGCGGGGGGCCAGGTTATTGAGGGCTTTGTAGGTGGTGATGTGTATTTTGAAATCAATTCTATGTTTTACTGGGAGCCAATGAAGGTCATGGAGTACTGGGGTGATGTGATCTCTGGATCTGGTTCTGGTGAGGAGGCGGGCAGCAGAGTTTTGGACATATTGCAGTTTTTTGATAGAGGAGGCTATTGCAGTAGTCGAGTCTGGAAGTGATGAATGCGTGGATGAGTGTTTCTGCAGCAGTTTGGGATAAAGTGGGACGGAGGCGGGCGGGTGGTAGAAGGCTGTTTTTGTGATGTGATTGACGTGGGATTGGAAGGAGAGGGTGGGATCCAGGATGACACCAAGGTTTCGGACTTTGGTGGAGGGGGTGACAGTGCAGCCGTCAATATTGAGGGAGAAGTTATGAGTGGGGCGGGTGAGGGCATCTGGTCCGATGATGAGAATTTCTGATTTATTGCAGTTGAGTTTAAGGACGTTTTTTTGCATCCAGGACTTTATGTCAGTCAAACAGGAGGTGAGGGTGGAGATGGTGGTGGCAGTGATGGTTTTGGAGGGGAGATAGAGCTGTGTGTCGTCCGCGTAGCAGTGGAAACTGAGGCCGTGGTGACGGAGGATTTGTCTAGGCTATTTTTGAGTGTTTTCACCTACATATAATGACCTGCCTATAACAGAGACACCAGGATTAATGTTTTTAAATCAACTTTAAAAAGAACCATGCAGGCTAAAACACACCTCTATACATTTCATTTCACCTCCAGATTTTATATTGTAATTATTGTCTTTACTAGTTTGTTTTGTATGTTTTTTATCACTTTAGTAATATTTTACAGAATGATGTGTCTTGTATTGTCATGTTTTGTTTGTTTCCACTCGTGTTCATTTTAACTATTTTCATTAAGTGTTATTGCTTGTTTTATCTTTGTTTATGTAAAGCACTGTGTAACTGAGAATCATTTTATGTGTTTAAATTACATTATGTAAATGCATTTTACGATGTAGAAAACTGTAGACTATTGTAGAAGCTACAGTATTCTATGAAACATTGTTCTCTGGTGCCATCTGGTGGCCAAACACTGACATTTACAGTTCCAATTGAATTTACAATGTAAGCATTTATCAGACACTCTTAATTCAGAGTGATTTACAGTAAGCAAGGAAAACACAAGGTAATACATCAAATGCATATAAATAGTAATCCAGGGTCATAGGTAAACCAAAAACCTAGCATCAGTCTAAACAGTATTATATCAAACAAATAAATAATATGTACATTGAAACTATCCAAACTATAGGATGACAGGTCTACAAATGGCCTGGCATCTGTCTACATAACATGTTATCTAAATTACATTTGAACCTTTGCATAATCCTGCAAGGTCATCAATGCTAGGTCTAGTTCTACGGGCTGAGGTGGAATCTGAAGAGTCAGACTGGCAGAAGATTGGGAGTGAGTCGTTTGGAGCGTTGTCCAGGGTGTTTTAGATCTGAGTGAGCGGGAGGGGTTGTAGGGTTGGATCAGGCTTGAAGATATGAGGGTGTCATACCTTTGGTTGCTTTGTAGGCCAACATCAGTGTTTTGTACTCTGTGAGGGCAGCAACTGGGAGCCATTGGAGGGAGAGGAGAACGGGGGTGAGTCGGGAAACGTGAACATTTTTGGCTGGTTGAAAACCAAGGCCGTTGCGGCTTTCTGGATCATTTGGATTTTGGACACTTTAAAACGGTCACGCGTTTTACGAGAACTCAAGCTTTTGAAAACTTTTTATCGTTAAGGTATTTTGTGTGCTCTGAGCGTATTTGAGGCAGATCCTACAATCCGCCTAGGAGGAGTTCGTTGAAGTACAACCCCATGAAAACGGCGTGAAATGCACAAAAATGCCATTATAAATTTTAAATGGCCGACTTCCTGTTTGGTTTAGGTCATGGCTCCAAGAGACGTTTTTGTAAGTCGGGACATGATACAGGTGTGCACAAATGTTCATGCATGTAGGTGTAACCGTATTGTTGGGCTTGAAGCACAAACTTTTGTAGGGGGCGCTCTAGAGCCATTAGGCCATGCCCCTTTTTGAGACGATTTAAATACGTCATTTTTCGCCACTGGTAATGTCTGTGAAAAGTTGCGTATCTTTTGGAGTACACATTACCCCTCAAAAATGCGATTCATTTGGGGGAATAATAATAATCATTGCAGTTTCAATAGGGCTTCGCACTACTGTACAGTGCTCGGGCCCAAGTGATAATAACAATAATTGTATTATCCAGTGGAGCCCAGCGTGAGACTGAAGTCAGAGACTCTCCCTGGTGGTAGTAAACACACTCACATGCTGAGGTGCAGCAGCTACAACTTCTATCCTAAAGTGATCCTGGTGACCTGGTGGAGCGGTCAAGAACCTCTGACCTCTGGTGTCTCCTCTACCGATGTGCTGTCTGATGGAGCCTGGTACTACCAGTACCACTCCTACCTGGAGTACACACCCAGGTACACACCTAACAGACACCTATACATAGAAATACACACCTCTACTGGTACTACCAGTACCACTCCTACCTGTAACAGACACCTATACATAGAAATACACACCTCTACTGGTACTACCAGTACCACTCCTACCTGGAGTACACACCCAGGTACACACCTAACAGACACCTATACATAGAAATACACAACTGTACTGGTACTACCAGTACCACTCCTACCTGGAGTACACACCCAGGTACACACCTAACAGACACCTATACACAGGGATGCACATAACTTTTTAGGTCCAGCACCTGGAGATGTGACTTGGTGGTTCAGCACGGTGCCCACCGGACAGTTGTGTCAACGGGGGGGGGGGGGGGGGGGAGGAAAAAAAGGACGCTCTGCTTCTAAATTCCGCCGATTTTCGCCGTTTTTTTTTCTCACGCTGTTAGGTAAAGCCCCCAAGGTTGGTGCCCTGTGCTGCTGCGCTGATTTTATCTGCCAGATTGGGACGTTCACGGCATATTTGCACCATTACGGTGCGTTCATCATCGGTGACGAGTGCCTTTAACAGCCGCTGCTGGCTGCGTGCACGCAGCGAGGCAATGCGAGGCGAGGCGACGCGAGTCCTACAATCACGTGCAGCATGCGTCCTCTCCCCCTGCGCCTAATGGCTGTACATGGGGCCGACGGGTGCTTTAGAGTGATTGTGTGAGTGTGGCTTCAGGAAGTAAATTCCTAGCCTCGATTTCCAAGCTTTTATTTTTTAGTTTTGCTAAAAAATAAAAGCTTGGAAATTCCTGTCCCAGCTGTTGGTACGCAAAAGCGCCCCGCGTCGTCTGATGTGGTGCGCATTTTTTATTTTGGGTGCGCATGCGCACCTGCGCACCAGTTATATGCACCCCTGCCTATACAACATAGAAATACACACCTCTACTGGTACTACCAGTACCACTCCTACCTGGCGTACACACCCAGGTACACACCTAACAGACACCTATACATAGAAATACACACCTAATAGACACCTATACATATATTCTTTAAAAATAAAACAAGTGTTACTCACTTGCTGAAAATGGCCATTATGCTATAATATTAAGTCACACACACACACACACACACACACACACACACACACACACACACACACACACACACACACACACACACACACACACACACACACACACACACACACACACACACAGCAAAGCGGGCCCTGGCACCGTGGTAACCCCCCTCTGCACCGTGGTGCCCCACGCACTGTGCTTAGGTACTGATCATCCTCCTCAGATAGAAAACATGCTGTGCTTTTTGAAGAGGATTTTTGCAGAAAAACGTGTGTGTGTGTGTGTGTGTGTGTGTGTGTGTGTGTGTGTGTGTGTGTGTGTGTGTGTGTGTGTGTGTGTGTGTGTGTGTGTGTGTGTGTGTGTGTGTGTGTGTGTGTGTGTGTGTGTGTGTTACAGATCAGGAGAGAAGATCACTTGCATGGTGGAACATCCCAGCCTGTTCGGGCCTATCAAGATGGAATGGGGTCAGTTACTGTAATCTGTAATCTATTGCATTCTACTGTATTCTACTGTAATGTATTACACTACAGTCTGTTTTAAAGGGATATTTCACAAAAACAACTTTCAAAAACTTTGGGTCATTTTATCGTCTACTCAGGCTTTTGTGAGCCCCCCAGACAGTTTTTAAGTTGCTTCATTCAGTATTTAGATATTTGATATTCATTTTATTAGACACGCCCCCTTCCTATACAAACCCATTATGACTTCAAACTCCATTTTTGTTAGGTTCATCAAAAACACCCATCCTTGGTTCTGGTGACTCACCCTGCCCTCCTAATACGCGAGGGGGCCGTGTTTTTCGATAACTGAAATTGCAATCCCCCCACCCACACTATAATAATGGATTTGCCCCTACCTCCCGAACACAAGATCACACAGTTATGACAGTGGACCCATTGGATTCCTCTCAACATCTACTTAACATTGATAACAGGCTGCCACTCTGAGCTCCTTGCCTGAGAAAATACATTTCTTTTCTTGATAACATTTTAACCATTCTTCCAAAACACAAGATCAGATAGACTTAGCTCAAAACATTTGGGATTTGTCACTCCAGGACAAACATTCTGATACCAGGCACTTAGCGATCTGATTGTGGGACCTATGGTGCGGAAACCACAAAAATCCGCCTAGTGCTGAAATATGCATCTTGTCAGCTTTTGGCCCATAACTCTGAAATACAAGGTTGTACAGGTATCATCCACAGCTCTTTGTTAACATTACACTTAGACGAATTCAACGGTACCAGGTTCTAAGGGGAGGACCTTTCCTGGACCCTTCCAGCCAAATGTTTTTACATTAAACACAAAAATGGTAATTGTTGTTTTGGAACAAATCCTTTGTTCTATGTGTCCTATAGTTCCCACACTAGAGGCGGCTTCCATATGCATGGCCTCAACCTACCCCACACCACAATGGAAAGGGGGCTTAGGTCAGTGGTCCTAGGAGATCAATGGGAACGGTTGCTGTTAGAGGCCACCACCCCCTCGTTTTGAACCAATACGGGACCACATGTTCACAGCGTCAGTGGGAATGAATAGCCTATAATATGAACTGCAACGTTGGCAATAGTGGTCTCTCAGATCAGACAGCATGCTCAGAAGAGCAACAGTCCTGTAACGTAATGTCAGAAACACAGAACACCCCAGCAGGTCTTTATAGCTACCCCAAGCATCTCCCGATAGGCTATGTGTTCTATTTGATCATGTTGTAGGGCGCCCTTACCCCCTTAGCCCCCTAGCCAACAAAATCGTGGGATACAGATGAAAACATCGCGAACCCCTTTGAAAGAGCCGTTGTAAAGACTGGCTCATTTATGGCTCATGTGTATATTATATATATTTTAAAAATATATTTAAATATGTATGTATTCATATGTCATAATAGTTTGTATATTCATATTGTAGATATAATGTATATGTTAAAGATGTATGTACTGTAATACAGCATATAACATTATGATATAATAATGTATTATTATATTTAATAATCTAACTATATAAATGGCGAGCGACTTCCGCACCCTCGGTGGCGACACCCCACAGCTCTGTTATCGAATAAACAACGCACCGCCAGACCACATGTCGCCAACTGACTCGCCACGGCGGCCGCGCTGAATTTACGCGTCGCGTAGGGGACATCTCATTGCTCACTACACCTTTTCCACCGCGCAACATCATTAATTCTACTCACCAAATGTCGGACAAAACGGAAGGGGAGGCAGCTTCGTACCGTTTACCGTGCACACCACCGACACCGCACGGCGACGGGTTTCGCCGAAACAACACGAGCGGCCGCCATTGCACTCTGCCCATGTCCTCCACAACACCACACACACAGCTCCTTTGCTTCAATTCAATTCAATTCAATTCAATTCAAAGGGCTTTATTGGCATGAGAAAACATACGTTTACATTGCCAAAGCAAAAAGACAGCAATACAATCAAAACAAAAAATGTACATTTGAAAGTCAGAATCTTCAATAGATCAATTTCTATGTACCAAGATCACTGGGTGCAGGTATAGTGTAGGAATATACACAATGATTAGTCTTTAGGGTGGTTGTGTTCCGTTCGATATCCTTCTCCTATCACAACAACTCACGAATCTTGCTGCTGTGTTTGCACATTGTTGTACTTCGCCCAGCAGATATGGGAGTTTTTTGTCGTTGGTCATGTTTTCAAAGTCTCTGTGTGTGGTTGTAATCTGTGGGAAGTATGTGTCTCTGATGTCTTGGTACAATGGACAGACGGTTAGGAAGTGTAGCTCGGTTTCCACTTCCTTTTGTGTGCAGTGGGTGCATAGTCTGTCTTCTCTCGGGATACAGGTCTGCCTGTGACGACCTTTCTCGATCGCAAGACTGTGCTCACTGAGTCTGTATCTAGTTAAGATTTTTCTTTGTTTTGGGTCGGTCACGGTGCTCAGGTATTCTGCCACTGTGTATTCTCTGTTTAGGGCCAGATAGCATTCTAGTTTACTCTGCTTTTGTGTTGCTTCTTTCCAATGTGTCAGGTAGTTTTCCTTTTGCTGTTTTATAATTTTGTTTGGTCCGATGGGTTTTCTATCTCGTGGCTCTGTTTGTGTTTGTGCCCGGAGTTCCATGGCCAGCTGGCTGAGGGGGCATCTCTCTAGAGTTTCGCTGTGTGTGAGTGCTTTGTTATGGAGTGCATTTAGGTCGCTTTCTTTTAGGTGGTTGTAGAACTTAAGTGCTCTCTTTTTTATTTTGATTATGAGTGGGTATCGTCCTAGTTCTGCCCTGCATGCATTATTTGGTGTTTTTCGCTGGGTACGGAGAATGGATTTGCAGAATTCTGTGTGTAGGGTCTCGGTTTGGTGTTTATCCCATTTTTCAAGGTCATGGTTTGCTAATGGTCCCCAGATCTCACAACCATAGAGGGAAATTGGTTCTATCACAGAGTCCAGTATTTTAAGCCAGGTTTTAATTGGGATGTCTATTTTGATGTTTCTTTTGATAGCATAGAATGCCCTTCTTGCCTTGTCTCTCAGGTCCTTTACAGCTTGGTTGTAGTTCCCTGTGCTGCTGATGTTTAGGCCAAGGTAGGTATAGTTTTTTGTTTGTTCTAGTGGGATCGTATTTAGGAAAAATTGATGGTTTTGGCGGCTGGATCTTTTTTGAAATATCATGATTTTAGTCTTAGTTAGGTTCACTGTCAGTGCGCTTCAAACCCCCCCCCCCCCCCCCCCTTCTTACGTACCTCCTTTGTTCCACCCAGGCCGTTACTTTCACTTCACTCATGTCTCGATCACAATATGTCCGTCCTTCACGTGCCATGTTCATCCCAAACACAAAAACAAACAGCCACGGCCACAGAACAGCACGCTGCCCAGGGTAATCTGGTAAACAAACCTGCCTAGGTTCATGACACCACAGGACTCGACAGTGATGTCATCATTATGCAACCCGGAAGTACAAATACCAAGGATGGGTCAGTGATGTCAGTCGGGTTGCCAAGTTTGCTGCCAGGTTTTAAAAAACAAGCGACAGAAACAAGCAAACCGTGCATGAAAAAAAAAAAAACTGCCGAAGGGGTCCGCCATGTTCCAGGGGGGTCCCAACACTCACAGGGGTCGGCGGACCACCAGGGGGTCCGCGGACCACCAAAGTAACAATCACTATTAACATTTTTTCCAATTTTTTTTTTTTTTTTTTTTTTTTCCTTTTGGACACTTTTACTCCGGTGATTTGGGTACCCCAATATACACGCACCCACGCTGGGCCCCGTGCGCGGCTGGGGTTGAGGGGGGCGTAGCCCCCCGAAACTCTAGTATATAATAATATAATATATAACATCATTAATACAATATTTATTATAGCATAAGATATAATATACACAATAATACATATTATTGTAATGTCTATTATGATATCTAACAGTTTATTGAAATAATAATTGTAATATGTAATTTATGTATATATAATAACATATATGGAATATATATGAACATGGTGGCTTGTTTGTCACGCACATTCTAGCAACACTGGAAGGTAGGAGAGAATTGGAAAACATCTTTGGAGCGGATCTGTAGTGTACCTAGTGTCCCGCTCCGTCTGGCTCTGTCTTTCAATCCCCCCCCCCACCAGTGTTCGGACTACTTTTCCCATTCAGTAACGCCGTTAGTCACTGTGATTTAAATGGGTACGTTACTTGCGTTACGTTATGTGATCCAAATGAACTGTTTTCTGCAGAGCAGCCTCCTCTCTCTGGCTCTGCCTGTCATTAAACAGGCAGGGAGCTCGCAGCAGCCACACTCTAACATGATGAAAAAGTGAAAGTGCTAGAGAAGACGATGATTGGTTAACGTGGGGTAAAATTTCAGGTTAAGCCAATCAGAGACAGAGTTGGGCGGGTCTTGTCTTATGGGGAAATACACAGACACACAAACGCTTGCTAACACACACACACACACACACACACACACACACACACACACACACACACACACACACACACACACACACACATGGCTCGCTCTCTCTTAGAGGCCAGTGTTGCCATGTCCTGTTATTGTAAGCGACTTTGAGCGAGGAGGAATGGAGGCAAATGGAGGAAAATTCACAGAGCCGATTGCTTATTTCTCGTGCGCAACCTGGCAACGTTGATTGTCCGTGCGGTGCTCACGCTAAAGGGAACAAAATGGTGTACCCGAAATGTTGTCCGGCTCGAGGTGTTTCGGTGTCGCTCGGCGGTGACGCTAGGGAACAACATGGTCGAGCGTAATGTTGTGAGTT